>NC_068432.1:26765919-27136405 GCF_023373465.1 Oncorhynchus keta
TGAAAATTACTCTCTCCAGAAATAAGTCTCTCACTGTTGCCGCCTGCTACCGACCCCCCTCAGCTCCCAGCTGTGCCCTGGACACCATTTGTGAATTGATTGCCCCCCATCTAGCTTCAGAGTTTGTTATGTTAGGTGACCTAAACTGGGATATGCTTAACACCCCGGCAGTCCTACAATCTATGCTAGATGCCCTCAATCTCACACAAATCATCAAGGAACCCACCAGGTACAACCCTCACTCTGTAAGCAAGGGCACCCTCATAGACGTCATCCTGACCAACTGGCCCTCCAAATACACCTCCGCTGTCTTCAACCAGGATCTCAGCGATCACTGCCTCATTGCCTGTATCCGCTACGGTGCCGCAGTCAAACGACCACCCCTCATCACTGTCAAACGCTCCCTAAAACACTTCTGTGAGCAGGCCTTTCTAATCGACCTGGCCCGGGTATCCGGGAAGGACATTGACCTCATCCCGTCAGTTGAGGATGCCTGGTCATTCTTTAAGAGTAACTTCCTCACCATTTTAGATAAGCATGCTCCGTTCAAAAAATGCAGAACTAAGAACAGATACAGCCCTTTGTTCACTCCAGACCTGACTGCCCTCGACCAGCACAAAAACATCCTGTGGTGGACTGCAATAGCATCGAATAGTCCCCGCGATATGCAACTGCAAAAAGTTCTGGGACACTGTGAAGTCCATGGAGAACAAGAGCACCTCCTCCCAGCTGCCCACTGCACTGAGGCTAGGGAACACGGTCACTACCGATAAATCCATGATTATCGAAAACTTCAACAAGCATTTCTCAACGGCTGGCCATGCCTTCCGCCTGGCTACTCCTACCTCGGCCAACAGCTCCGCCCCGCAGCTCCTCGCCCAAGCCTCTCCAGGTTCTCCTTACCCAAATCCAGATAGCAGATGTTCTGAAAGAGCTGCAAAACCTGGACCCGTATAAATCAGCTGGGCTTGACAATCTGGACCCTCTATTTCTGAAACTATCCGCCGCCATTGTCGCAACCCCTATTACCAGCCTGTTCAACCTCTCTTTCATATCGTCTGAGATCCCCAAGGATTAGAAAGCTGTCATCCCCCTCTTCAAAGGGGGAGACACCCTGGACCCAAACTGTTACAGACCTATATCCATTCTACCCTGCCTATCTAAGGTCTTCGAAAGCCAAGTCAACAAACAGGTCACTGACCATCTCAAATCTCACCGTACCTTCTCCGCTATGCAATCTGGTTTCCGAGCCGGTCACGGGTGCACCTCAGCCACACTCAAGGTACTAAACGATATCATAACCGCCATCGATAAAAGACAGTACTGTGCAGCCGTCTTCATCGACCTTGCCAAGGCTTTCGACTCTGTCAATCACCATATTCTTATCGGCAGACTCAGTAGCCTTGGTTTTTCGGATGACTGCCTTGCCTGGTTCACCAATTACTTTGCAGACAGAGTTCAGTGTGTCAAATCGGAGGGCATGCTGTCCGGTCCTCTGGCAGTCTCTATGGGGGTGCCACAGGGTTCAATTCTCGGGCCGACTCTTTTCTCTGTATATATCAATGATGTTGCTCTTGCTGCGGGCGATTCCCTGATCCACCTCTACGCAGACGACACCATTCTATATACTTTCGGCCCGTCATTGGACACTGTGCTATCTAACCTCCAAACGAGCTTCAATGCCATACAACACTCCTTCCGTGGCCTCCAACTGCTCTTAAACGCTAGTAAAACCAAATGCATGCTTTTCAACCGATCGCTGCCTGCACACGCATGCCCGACTAGCATCACCACCCTGGATGGTTCCGAGCTTGAATATGTGGACACCTATAAGTACCTAGGTGTCTGGCTAGACTGCAAACTCTCCTTCCAGACTCATATCAAACATCTCCAATCGAAAATCAAATCAAGAGTCGGCTTTCTATTCCCCAACAAAGCCTCCTTCACTCACGCTGCCAAGCTTACCCTAGTAAAACTGACTATCCTACCGATCCTCGACTTCGGCGATGTCATCTACAAAATTGCTTCCAACACTCTACTCAGCAAACTGGATGCAGTTTATCACAGTGCCATCCGTTTTGTCACTAAAGCACCTTATACTACCCACCACTGCGACTTGTATGCTCTAGTCGGCTGGCCCTCGCTACATATTCGTCGCCAGACCCACTGGCTCCAGGTCATCTACAAGTCCATGCTAGGTAAAGCTCCGCCTTATCTCAGTTCACTGGTCACGATGGCAACACCCATCCGTAGCACGCGCTCCAGCAGGTGTATCTCACTGATCATCCCTAAAGCCAACACCTTATTCGGCCGCCTTTCGTTCCAGTACTCTGCTGCCTGTGACTGGAACGAATTGCAAAAATCGCTGAAGTTGGAGACTTTTATCTCCCTCACCAACTTCAAACATCAGCTATCTGAGCAGCTAACCGATCACTGCAGCTGTACATAGTCTATTGGTAAATAGCCCACCATTTTCACCTACCTCATCCCCACAGTTTTTATTTATTTACTTTTCTGCTCTTTTGCACACCAATATCTCTACCTGTACATGATCATCTGATCATTTATCACTCCAGTGGTAATCTGCAATATTGTAATTATTCGCCTACCTCCTCATGCCTTTTGCACACATTGTATATAGACTCCCCTTTTTTTCTACTGTGTTATTGACTTGTTAATTGTTTACTCCATGTGTAACTCTGTGTTGTCTGTTCACACTGCTATGCTTTATCTTGGCCAGGTCGCAGTTGCAAATGAGAACTTGTTCTCAACTAGCCTACCTGGTTAAATAAAGGTGAAATAAAAAAATAAAGAAATTAATTACACTTTGGATGGTGTATGAATACACACCCTCACTACTTCTATTTATCCCTTATTTTACCAGGTAAGTTGACTGAGAACACATTCTCATTTACAGCAACGACCTGGGGAATAGTTACAGGGGGATGAAGGAACCAATTGGAAGCGGGCCATGATGGTATGAGGGCCAGACTGGGAATTTTGACAGGACACCAGGGTTAGCACCCCTACTCTTACAATAAGTGCCATGGGATCTTTAGTGACCACAGAGAGTCAGGAATCCTGTTTAATGTCTCATCTGAAAGACAGCACCCAACACAGTGCAATGTCCCCCATCACAGCCCTGGGATATTATTTTTTAGACCAGAGGAAAGAGTGCCTCCTACTGGCCTCCTACACCACTTCCAGCAGCATCTGGTCTCCCATCCAGGGACCAACCAGTACCAACCCTGCTTACAGTAGCTTCCAAGGCAAGCCAGCAGTGGGATGCTGGGTGGTATGCTGCTACAGGCATCCTTTCTAACTCAGTTGCTGGAGAGGAAGGAAACCACTCAGGGATTTCACCATAAGGCCAATGGTGACTTTAAAACAGTCACAGAGTTTCATGGGTGTGATGGGAGAAAACTGAGGATGGCTCAACAACACTGTAGTTACTCCACAATATTACCCAAATTGACAGAGCAAACAAAAGGAAGCCTGTAAAGAATACAAATATTCCAAAACATGCTCCTGTTTGCAACAAGGCACAACATTTTTTGGCAAAACAGTTCACTTTTTGCCATGAATACCGTGTTACGTTTTTGGGGCAAATGCTACAATTGCTACAAATCCCTACATTACATTACTGAGTTCAAGCATAGTGGTGGCTACATTATGTTATGGGTATGCTTGTAATTGTTAAGGACTGGGGAGTTTTTCAGAATAAAAAATAAACATTTTCCTCTAGGATTTAAGGACAGGTAAAATCCTATAGGAAATCCTGGTTCAGTCTGCTTTCCACCAGACACTGGGAGATGAGTTGAATGTTTCTCAGTGGCTGAGTTACAGTTTTGACTTAAATCTGCTTGAAAATCTTTGTCGAGACCTGAAAATGGTTGTCTAGTAATGATCAACAACCAATGTGACAGAGCTTGAAGAATTTTGAAAACAATAATATGCAACTGTTGCACAATCCAGGTGTGGAAAGCTCTTAGAGACTTACCCAGAAAAACTCATAGCTGTAATCACTGCCAAAGGGTTCTACAAATTATTTATTCAGGGGTGTGTAAATTACATATTTCTGTATTTAATTTACAATACATTTGCAAAATTGTCTAAATACATGTTTTCACTTTGTCATTATGGGGTAGAACTTAAAAAAAAATACATTCTGAATTCAGGCTGAACACAACAAAGTGTGGAAGGCACTGTATTTCAAGGGTGAGAGATATGCACAAACGCAGCCATCTACACAACTAGCTAACAAACTGGCGGCTAATGCAGCAATCACTATGCTAATGCATAAACAGCCAACTCTCGCCTTTCACCACAGTTTCTAAAGTTACCCGACACTAGCTAGCTAGCCAGCCATGACAGAAGCGCAAAAGAGTCGATAATATATTTGAAAGTGATAATACTAATTTATTCATGTTTACAGTGTCAATTTCAATCAGGCACTGACGTTATCCACCTAAGAAACACAGATAACCTGGAGGCAGAATTGAAGCAAAGCGCGAGCAATTGACCATTGATAATTTTCATGCTGTGAGGATAATTACGGCATGTGTTATAAGCTTGAAGAAGTTCACCGTCAATCACAATCATCGATTGTGAGCTATTTCACGCTGTGAGCTTTTTTAAATGACACCGGGAACTTGTTTTTGAGGCCTCTGACAAGCCTATGAGAAAAGACAAGTTCTCTTGACATCAAAAGGCCCTGTTTGACTCAGTTTTATCATTGGTGACCTGCTGTGCTGCGTTCACATCCTGCTGGCCCCATGCTGAGGTCAGGAAATCAAAGGGGGAAGCACAGACAAACAGCCGATTGTCAAGTTTTACACCTTGACCTCGGTTTAAACTTGTGATTTGCCTCCTTTATGCTCACCGCTGTTATGGCAGTGGAAGGAAATGGAGGGGTTATTGGCAGTTCAGGCCTTGATAAGGATCTTGGGAGGGAGAAGTTCACCCAGGGGAAAGGTTACTGAGAGTTTAGAGAGTGCAGCCAGTCATGGGGAGGATTAAATAAAGGGGAAGCTAGTCAGGCTAGGGCTGCTTAGAAAACCAAGCAGGATTTCAAAAGTGCACTGTCTGCAGACGGACAAAAACCTGACTGTTCACCGAGTGGACTTCAACATTCAGGACCCAGGGACAAAGAAAGTTTGGGGTGAACTTCCTTGCACCTTTAAAAAATATTTTTCCTCTTTCTCTTCCTTCTCTTTCACTAAGGGCTGTTTTGTGTCCCTGAGCAGAGCTGCTGCTTCATGAAATGTCTGAAAACAGGATTTCAGGTTTTATGGCGATAACATGTGATCTATTTTAGTCTGAGGAAGAAATGTGATGTGGATTCAGCTTCAAAGGGTATACCATGATGCATGCATCTAGGGCACATCTGCTGACCTCCACTCCTGTCCTCACTCTTTTCAATGCCTTTCCTGCCTTTGTGAAGATCTGGCAAAGAACTCAGAATCAAAGTTCTCTGAACTCAGAAAATAGATCACGTCCACATTACTCAGAATAGACTATGAATGAGGAAACTGAACAGCAACTGACTCGCACTGACACTGACCTTATGTGCGTGGGAATATAGAGAAATTTAAAATAAATAAACAAGAACCATTCAATGTGTGAGGAATAAACCATTAAATAAATAATATGAAATACAGTAGTAATATAATGACATATTATAGTTAGGGAAGGTGAAACAGGAGCATAACTCAGTCAAGCATTTTAGTACTTTATTTTGGAGATATCAGTGCAAATGAACACCAAAAAAATTCAAACCTAAAAAATGAAATAATGTTTCAGGTTGTCACATGGAAAAACGAAACACATCTTTTTGCTACAAATGCATGTTTCAGATGCACGATGCACAATGATGATTGTACTTCATTCATCCGCTAAAACCCTCAAGCGCCATCCATCCGAGCTCTGTCGTCAACCAGTAACAGAAAATAAAAATCTAAAATATTCAATGCACGTTTTATTTTCACACATTTTCTCCACTTGCTCAGCAGTCTGTGGTTATTTAGGGACTGTTCATGTTCTAAATGACCCTCTCTCTGTGATAAAAATACCTATTTTAAGACTTGACATTTTGCCCCATCACCAGTAGGGATACACAGGTAGTTCCCATGCGTCTGCATGCAACAGGCAGCAGTGAGGAGAGTCAGACAGTATTACACAACACGGCGCAAGATAGATTATCATTTACCACATAGACACATGCAAAGAACAAACCAACCAAAAAACGGGCATAGTATCCTCTGCCATTTGTATGTATGTACATTAATAGGCATTGAATTCATATTTACATTTTTCAGGGCATTAAAAACTAGGGTCATATATTTTTCTTCAACAATACAAAATAGTTATCTTTCATAATGAAAGTACTATTTACACAAATATGTTTAACCATTGTGAAAATGTTTTAATAATAGAAGAAACATCTACTTCATATGTACTTCATATGTATATGTATAAAAAATAGCACATGTAAGACTAAATGCATGACAGCAGTGTGTGAAACTGAAACCAGAAACAGTACAATCAAAATAAGGAGCTAGACATCAGATAAGCCCTCAAAAGACACCAAAAATATCTCAATGATTCTTGGGTGGCAGGTTCACGTCATGTCCTGCTGCTTTCAAATGTACCTGCGGTTTTCTCTTTATTTCCATGCAAATATTTAGACATTTTAATATGAGCTAAGAAACCGCAAAAAAAGTAAATGGTGTCCATAAAGCACGAGAATCAAGAAACACAAAATAAGCTTCACAAACTGTCAAATTCTCAACGGATAACAACACTGACAGTTTTTCATTACATGCCATAAACATATTATTTTTAAGGTCACCAAGAGCTAAACTTTGACAGTGCAAACTCAGGGGTACAATATCAAATGAGACTGTATTATTTATTTCAGAATATTCATTTATATTTCAAAATCAAGATGAAGTATGTCTGAGAGAGCGGTGTTAATTTAGAATTCATTTGGAATGTAACAGTCATACAGACAATGCAGTCTTTTAACTGTTGTGCCGAACCTGTATACCCCCCCAAAGGTAGGCTCGGCAAGGTTTTAAAACACCCTCTACTACTACTATTTAGTAATAGCTGTATTACCCGTTGTATTACCATCTATTAAGACAATGTTACCTTGCATTTGCACTGTCAAAACGAAGCCCCAACAAGTTCATTCCAAATCAAAGCAAAATGCAATGCGTTGTGACCACATGAGCCCAGTCTATCAGTTGACAGCTGACTCACTGATGATCAAAAAAATTATATCACACTTGAGGAGAAGTTACAGTAGCAACCAATACAGAGCATTCAAACAGAATGGAACTCTAGGTACCTTTAGTGGATCTGATTAACATTGTTCACAAGGTTTTCCTTTAAAAATGTCTCTAACGTGTACATTTTAATGTACTGCTGTGCTTGCCCCGGTATGACTTTATTTAGAGTCTGATCTAAAAGTGATGTTCTCTGTTAATCTAAAATATAAATAAATATACAGTGAACTGAGCGCTAACATTTTTGGAGTCATCAATAATAAATGTAGCTGGAAATGTTCTTCATCAATGTTTTACGAGTAGCAACAAAGAGGACACAGAATAGTGATATGTGTGCAATACAGGCACAAATCATTGGAGTAAAATGAATGGTGCCTTCTTTCAATCATTTGAGAATGTGAAATACATACTGTATGGAAATCACCAGTGGGCAACGTTAAAATTTGACGATTATTTTGGTGCACATAATTTGACATTCTGTTGAAGTAGAGCTATATCGTACCACCCATCCTGTAACCTGAGCCATCTAGAATTATGATACAATAATGAAACGAATGCCTTGAACTCATTTCCTCTGTTCTTCTCTTTCAAAATTCTCACTCCTGCATTACATGCTGTTACTTCTCATTAAACTACAAATGAATTTGGCAAGTCAGTAAAAAAAAGGAAGAAAAAAAGAAACATTGCGATCTTTTCCCCCTTGTGTCTTTTTTATGTTTTAGTTCATAAAAGTAATTTGTTCATAAAACTACCATTTATCAGATGAGTCACTCAGCCTATAGTTCTTGTGACTGTGCTTGTCGTTGTTGTAGGGAGGGGACAGGGAGGAGTGCTGGGTGGAGGTGGTGGTGGAGCTCAGTCTGTGGTTGTAGGCATCATTGCTGTTAGTACCCGGCTCCTCCTTCACCCTCACCCCCCCTGGCACTGACCCCTGGGTCCCCTCTGCCTGGTCCCTCCCCTCCCTCCTCAGCTGAGCGCTGCCTTTCTGCAGCATGTAGTATAGGATGGGGTTGGAGCGGGTCAGCCGGGGGGAGTCTGGGCTCGAATCAGAGCCCTCCTCCTCCCGGTCCCGACCTGCCCACCGCCCCGGACTCTCCGGCTCCCGTTTCACTGGAGTGGGGTCCCGTTTGGGCGAGTCCTGGTGGGGTGGGAGGGCAGTGTGGCGCCCCCAGGGGGAGCGTTGGCTGCTGTCCCCTGTTTGGGGGGTTGTTGGCTGCGGTCTGAGGTGGGTGGGAGGCCCTGAACTGAGGGAGTTATGGGGGTTGGGGTGGTGCCAGGGCAGGGTAGGGAGGTTGAGGAGGTTGTGGTGATTGTAGCCCGGCTGATTGAGGTTAAGGACGCTCCCATTGGCTTTACCGTTGGCCTGCAGGACAGAGGGGCTGGGTCCCCCCCGGGGATGCTGGGACAGCTCCTTCAGACAGTTGTCAGACAAGAGCAGCTGTTTGAGCACATTGAAGCCCCGGCTCTCCCTAGGGAGGAGAGCTTCACTGCTGGGGCTCCTGGCTGGGGTCTCTTCCACTTTAGGGCCCCTCAGGGCCTTGTGGTAGTCAGGCTCCTCCTGTATCTGCTTATGGACCAGGCTGCTGTAGCTGTAGCTGCCTCCACTGTCCACCAATGTCCGCTGAGGGCTGCCATTGTTCAGGCTCTCAGCCAGCTCCGTGCAGAGACGTATCTTTTTAGGGCTGGGCCCCTGGTGGTGGTAGTCTCTCTGCTCCTCCTTTACATGGACAGGGCTGGGCCGGCGTTCTGTTTGCAGTTGTGCAGCGCTGGTGTAGTAGGTAGCGCTCTGCTGTTTTAAGAGCTGGCTCAGGAGGCCATATTTAGCAATGACTTCTGTGGGCCGGGGCTCTGTTTTTAGGTCCTGCTGGGGTTCAGAGAATGGGTTATGCCTGTAGTTATACCCTGCTCCTCCTCCCCGTCTCTTTTGGCTCGTCACATCCTCACACACAGCAGAGGACAACAGGTCCAGGCCCTCCTCCCCCGGTTCAGTTTTGACCTTGACGTCTGCTGCCGTAGGCCCGTTGGAGTTGTCACAGATGACAGAAGTGCCGGGCTTCTCATAGCAGCCCCCTGCCACCGTCTCCACACTGCCCCTCCCACCAGACCAGTCTCTGTGGGTGGCTGAGGCCACGGAGGAGGTAGAGGAGGAACCTGCTCCCAGCAGGAGCTGCAGCACCGTGCGACGCTCTAGAAGATTCTCGATCTGGGATGCTGGGGGCGACACTTCCCCCCAACGGCTGAACGACGGTGTGCCACTGCCTGAGGGCCCGTCTGAGAGGGGGGTACATGTTGTGTTCCTCTGGATGGGGGCGTTGAGCCTCTCCAGCAGGGCCAGAGGCCTGCCACCACCCATCTCCAGATCCTGGCTGGGTACTTTGCTGGGAACCATGGGCGGGGAGGGTGAGGCGGTGCCGCATTGGGCCAGGTTCTGTAACAGTTTGCTGGCGCTGAACGCCGGCTCAGTTGCAGCTTTCTCAACAGGGAAGGGTTTGGACTTACATAGATCCAGAGGGCTAGACTGGACATAGGGAGAGGGGTAAGAGAACGGGGACGGGGTGCTGCTGGGGTCTCGGCTGAGAGAGTACATGGGAAGGGCTGGGCCTGGTCTGTCCAGAGGGCTCTGTATCCTGACTTCTTCCCAGGGGGCCAGTGATTTAAGTGGGACCCGTGACAGACTGGACAGAGTTGTGTCATGCTGCAAATCTGGATTAACCACAATTTTGTTTACCTTGTCGTTATTCCTGCGCTCCAGAAGGAGCTGCATGAGAGTGACCTTGGGCTGGGATTTAAGGTCTGGGCTCATTTCAAGCTCCTTCTTAACCTGGGTGACCTTCGGCCCGGAGGGATCCGGCTTCCACTTGTTTAGAAGGGACTCAGTAAGTTTGTCTAAGGACGATGACGAGGAGGAACAGAAAGTGGTGGAGGAAGAGGAGTGAACAGTAGAGGAGGAAGAGAAAGTGGTAGTGGAAGAGGAAAAGACAGTGGGGGCAGAGGAGAACGCAGTAGAAGAGGAGTAAGAAGCAGACGTGGAGGAGGAGGTGGCTTTAGGCCTGGTCTCTGGAGCTCTGGTGCTAGCCCTGCTCCTCATAGAGAGGTCAATAGGAGAGCAGCTGGAGAAGGAGATCTCTGCATCGCTGCAGCTCTCCTCTCTCTTGGCCAGGCTTTTCTCCTGGACAGAGCACTCACTGTCAGAAGTAACTGAGGAGCCGCGGCTGGCAGGCAGGACCCCACAGTCGTCCTCAAGGTGCCCGTTCTTAGTCAGCTGCTTCTGGTTGTTGTGGTTGTTGAGGAGCAGCAGGAGCAGGCTGCTGCAGGTCTGGGGGGGCCTGGTGGCGCGCAAATCAAATCCCCGTTTTTCCCTAGTGGGGGTTTGGGGTTGGGTCTGGGTGTTGGGGGTGAGGGACAGAGGAGGGGGGGTTGGGTGTGGTGAGCTGTGGACTGGCAGCAGAGAGGAGGAGCTCTGCTGGCTGGAGCTGGAGTTTAGTGCCAGTTGGGGGAGTGTTGCTGTCGTTGTCCCATTTTGGGAGGTTAAGGAGCTTAGCACGTCTAGGGTGGTGGTGGTGGCGCTGGTGGGCGGAGCATCTTCTGTGCTGGGCGGTCTCTTGTCCTGGGTCTGTTGCGTTGCCATGGCGGCCAGCCTCTCGCTGGCTGAGCGTCCAGAGAGCTGGGCCTTGAGGGCGTGCTCCCGGGAATACTGCTGCAGGTGGGCCTCACTGGACAGCAGAAGAGCCAGCTGACTGCAGGCCACACTGGGCTTGGGAGAGGGGGCAGGGCTGGAGCGGATCTTCACCAGGTTGGCCACAGCTTTGAGCCGTTCAGCACAGGACAAAGCATCAGTGGCAGCAGCAGCAACAGTGGGGGCGGAGGGAGGCGTGCTGCTCTGCACCGAGCGGGGGGACTCACAGGACCTTTCCTGGCTGTGGCCGTGGCCTCGCCGGCTGTAAGGCGTGCTGCTGTGGTTCTGCAGCTTGGTCTTCCTCATCAGGCCCTTGAGGCGGCTGGAGGCCATTCCGTAGCAGGGGAGCTGCTCCTTGTCTGCAGGAGGAGGGGGATCGGTGGGCGGGGAGTGCTCGCTGGGGGGTTTGGTGGACTGCTGCGACATGGCCACACTCTGCAGTCTGGAGCTGAATGACTGGAGCAGGGAGGCAAGCAGTGTGCTCTCCCCAGCGTGAGGAGAGCCCTCCAGGGCCCCGTTTTGCAAGCCGCCTCCTCCTCCTCCCTGGCCATTCAGCTCCACAGGGGGGGAGCTTAGCCTCTGGGCCCCAGGCTCGTTCCAGGGCCCTGAGCGGAGCAGCCGGGCCTTCTTCAGGTTCTGGGAGGCCCCGTGGTGCAGTGTAGGACTGTTCCCATTGCCAGCCTTCTGAACAGCGGCAATAGCAGGGCTGTGGCTGGGCAGCTGGAAGGGCCGGGCCGCCTTGTTGACCTGTTCCATCTGGTTGCCGTGCCCGTGGGGAGCCTCCGATCTCCGGGTTGCCGTGGCCCCAGGCCCAGCCGCCACGGGATGCATCAGTAAACCTTCCAGATAAGTTAGAACAGCTGAATCCGTGTGTGTCTCAGGGCCAGGCTCCTCCCCATGAGTCATGTTCAATACTAGGATCCCCTCGTATGGTTCAGCACTGCTACTGGGAATAACAAGGTCCACTAGGTCATCAGGTACAGAACTTCCAGATATTGATAAGAGGTGAGGATGCACATGGGCAGGTTCTAGAGTATTTTGCAGGTTCTGGATTCCACTGTATTCCACTGTATTCCACTGTATTCCCTTCTCCAAAGTGGAAAATGACACTAACACAAAGAAACTGTGGCCATGACCGGAGCCATTTAGGGGCTCTCACCCAGCCGTCACTGGCATTCCTGTGTGCCTGTGACACCGGATGCTCCCAGAATGCCCGAGTCCAAGCTTATGCAGCGAACGGCGAGGAACGAGGAGTCAGCAGGTTTCACCACCACAGTGATTTTGATGCATTCCGTGGTTGCGGATGTTTCGGATGTCTGTCTGTCAGGAAGCCTGGGGGCGGTTCACTCCGTGGTGCCTTTCCGCTCACTTGACCTCAGAGGGGGGACCTATGTGAGCAGAGAGAAGAGAGAGAGAGACATAGAGAGAAGAGAGAGAGAGAGAGAGAGAGAGAGAGAGAGAGAGAGAAGAGAAAGAGAGAGAGGAAAGAGAGAGCGAGAAAGAGGGAGAAAGCGAGATTGGGAGAGAGAGAGTAACAGCGTGAGAAGCAGGGACTTGCAGCACTATATCACATTCATTTCAACACCTTGTCCACCATGCATGGTACTTGGCAACATTTCAGTTTGACTGCACATGGTAACCCCTAATCCCTGCGTCTTTTTTTATTTCTACTGAATCGATGATGACAAATGTAGATTAGGGTCAGATTTTATTCACATTTTTAAATTCAAGCCCACTACCCCACTACCACTACCTAAACATTGGTCTTCAAGCTGTAAGGCCCTCGTTGCAATTCGTCTGTGCTTTCTTACAAAAGTGAAGGGCCTGTGAGAGCTCTGAATCATTTCTTATACAGCTTGTCATTTGAGTGGATTATCCCTCCTCCCTCCCTACTACCACTCCTCCTGCACTTGAGCACCTCACACTACCCTGTCTCCGTTTTCTCACTCTCTCGCACATGCACACACACACACACACACACCAGTGCCGCAGAGGGTATAGTGGCTCAGTGCTCTCCCACCTGGGTAAAGTCCTGGCTGCCCTGGTGCCTATGGAGAGCACTGGCCTTATCACCACCTGCCACAGTTGATCCCTGTCTGGACAAGATATAGACCCGCACATCAGCTCTCATTGTCAATGACATGAGAGCTGAAGGTATTCCACAAAACCAGAACTGCATTGACTTGACATGAGCCCGGTTATTATGTACAAAGCCAGCACAGGTTTCCTCAGTACTGACACTGGCCTCCACAGAGAAGAGACAGGATATGGCTTGGTCGAGCTGCCAGGTGTGTGCGTTTTTGTGTTTGTTTATTTGTGTGTGTGTGGATCCGGTGCACCTGTCACACTGTGGCTGTGCCACTGTCAGGAGGGCAAGACACTGACACTCAGGCGACGGACCACTGTTGTCAGTTGACATGGCAATGTCCTAAGAAACCCGCAGTGTGAACCCTGTCAGGCTGGTCTCCATGGTTACGGGCCACGTCACACAGTCAGAGCCGTGGCCCATCAGGGTTAATTAATACAGAGTTTCTACCGCCACCTCAGCTGCCTTCCTGCTTCCCTGCCTGATTCCCAACGTCTCTCCCTGACTCCCAACGTCTCTCCCCACCTTCGGTGTGACTTGCCGGATGGACGACATACAGGGTCACAACGACAGGAGTCAGTATAGTGAACCTCTTGATTACAATGAGGCCCTTGATTTTGATGAAGGTCATAGATGATGCTGTCTAACCTAAATAATATGGGTTGCAATGAAAGGACAGATAGGATTTAGCCTTATCCCTTAATTAGGGAGGTCAGTGATGATGCAGACTAACCGTGGTACAGGACAGTATAGCCCATCATAATGACTGGAGGTCAGTGATGATGCAATCAGTCTAACCTATATATTAATATGCGTAATGAAGCAGCTAGGATCAACAACAGCACAGTAGGCTGTCTATAATCTGAGTGAAATCCATCTCATGGGATGGCCCAGGTCCACAGGTTGGCACAACTATAAAGTCCACCAAAGTGCAACCTTGAAAATAATTGGGAATTAGTTGTGGGATAACAGTTGATCAGCTAGCCCAACCGACAGCCTGCAATTAAATACTAGGGTGGAACAAGAAAAGCAAAGGAACCCCAGCCTGTAACTCAAGGATTTAATGAACACGTCTGGGAACACGTCTGGCCAGGGAACACGTCTGGTCAAGGAACACGAATGGCCAAGATCAGAAATGACTTAATTGAGATTGGCCAATCAGCGTCGATTACAGTTCAAGGTCAGCTTTATGCTGTTGACCCAAATCTGACCACAACAAAAGCCAACCTGCTCACCCCCTGGACTGGAGCGACAGACCATCTGACGTCTGCTGTCCTGCTAATCTTAGATGGCAGGATTAGGTCTATTTTCCCGCCATGCTGGCCGACCCGAGGGCTTAACTCAATTAAAAAAGGAACACAATGAATGCTTTTGGAAGGAGCAGTCACTTAGTTAGAGACCTGTGTGTATGTGTGTATATGTGGCAGTGTTTAACTATACTGGAATAGTAAACAAATAAACATTTGACCAACTGGGGACATTTTAATATTCCCCGCAAGGTCAAATGCAATTTCTTGGGGTTTTAGGGTTAAGATTAGAATTAGCATTAGGGTTAGAATTAGGTTTAGGAGCTAGGGTTAGTTTTAGAGGTAGGATTAGGAGCTAGGGATAGGTTTAGGTTAAGGTTAGGTTTTCCGGTTCAGGTTAGAGTTCGGTTTAGGGGTTATGGAAAATGGTATTTTGAATGGGACTGAATTGTGTGTCCGCACAAGATTAGTTGTCGAGACAGTGTGTGTGTGTGTGTGCTTGAGACTCAGACCATGGAAAAAACTCCACAAATGTGAAAGACCCTGAAAATGAACTGGCATTCTGGCCTACATACTTTCAGCATGTTCAAAACCGGATATATTCTCAGCTGGTGGCAAGGTATTTTAGGCTTGACATTGAGCCTGTCTATAACCCATCAAAATATAATAATCAACTGGAAATAAAATGTAATAAAGGGTTACAAGGACCCTAAAGTGGACTGTGTTCATAACGTAAATCTAAGTGTAGGTAGGTGCCCTGTTCTGTCTGTGGATAGGTGGGATTGGTGGGAACTGTGAAGGACAGGGTCCGTGACAGCAGCCATGACAGAGGTAAAAAATAAAAAAGGCCTGGAATTGCAGGGGCAGCACTGTGCACTGTGAACAAATAAATGACCTTAATATATGGAGCCTGTCATCTAAGCCTAGCCCCTAAAGCCCCAGACCCCCCTCTGCTTTCAGCAGCACAGGCGATACGGGCGTGTGTATTACTATTACATTATCTCGCCTGGTGTATATATTGAAAATGACCTTACGCATCTGTTAACATGTCATATCATTCCTGGCCCCCAAAACACGACCCCTCTCCCCATCTCCATGGTGAGACACCAGAGGGCCAATGAGCCACCCTCCACCGACTCCAGTTACCGTGGTGATTATCCATTATCTTTGACAATGTCACGCAATGACACCTAAACGCATTCTAAAGTGATTTTTACTACAGTGGCCATGGGCGAAAGGGAAGACAGCTATGGAGACGAGAGCTTTATCATCCCCCCGACTGACTGGTCGCTCTCCTCTCCTCTCCTGTACTGCTCTCTCCTCTCCTGTACTGCTCTCTCCTCTCCTGTACTGCTCTCTCCTCTCCTCTCCTCTCCTCTCCTCTCCTCTCCTCTCCTCTCCTCTCCTCTCCTCTCCGTTTCTCCAGAAGCACTAGGAACAGGAAGGTCAGTGCACATCAGCCATTTCATCTGTGGAATAACCAGAAAACTGGAATGAATACGACCCGATGCAGATGTCAGGGATTAGATATCCAAGTCTGACCTTCAATCCCCCTCACTCATCCCCCTCACTCATCCCCCTCCCCACCCTCCTCAAAATGAGAGTTTCCTAAATGACCTTCATTGTCAGGAATGGTAATCCATTTAAGCCATTTAAAATGTATGAGTCAAAACAAAAGAATTAAAAAGGGGAAGAGCCACAGGAGCAGGCAGTTAAAGTCAAGGTCATTCACACCGCCCAGGCTTTCCACTTGACGCAACAGCTGGTGTCCATGCAAAGCTCTGGGCGTTAATAAAAAGTGACAATGCAGCCCGAGCGGTGTGTATCACTAACGTCTGACACTAGCCTGGCAGATGTGTTCTCCCTGCATTAAAGGGGAGTCAAGGTTAAAGGAATTTAAAAGGAAAGGCGATGCCTAAACACTATTATATCATGTAATCTGCAGGCCAGCCTGCTGCACATACTCAACAGGGTACCTCACTTACACATGCAGCGTGACGGCCATTTGTAAATTCAATATGGCCCGGGCCTGACATGATTAAATAAGACAAAAAGCCAACCTGACCAAATGCAATTGTTCAAACTGGGAACACAAGTGAACTTACACACAGTGGGAAAGTCAAATTAAAAGCTCTGTCTAACCTTGGCAGAGGAAAACAAGAGAATAACATGCTACTGAACAGCGTGAGACCACAACCAAAGACTATGTTAGAGATAAGTAAATCAGGACCAAGTAACAAGGAAAACACGCACGCACGCACACACGCACACACACACACACACACACACACACACACACACACACACACACACACACACACACACACACACACACACACGAACTAGGGCACTCTGACCCAATTCTAAGGCCGCATTGACCAAATAACTCATGCATAGTGCACACACTCCCACATGCTCTCTCACTCTCACACACACACACACACACACACGCACGCACACGCACACGCACACACTAAAGAAAAAAGGAACTCCATTTGTCCCAGGCCTCCCACAGTGAAAACATTGAAATTCACTTTTATTAATCTGCTTGCATCACATGGAAGAGTTTTACCATTTTCTTTTAAGGACAACCAGAAGACAAAACTATTTGACACAAAACAGTTGCAGTCATGAGATTTATTGACAAATGTCAATAAACAAATAAGGTCCACATAGCAAAAACATGATAAAAAATGTATTTGAAAAGAATGCTGTAACTATATCATTTGTTTGCCCAGTGTGTAATTAATATATAATATAGTTAGTGACAACTGTGTGCAGTTTATAGTTTGTGACAGCAACTATGTGAGCTTATTAGAGTATTATAGACACAATGATTTCCTATGATCTTCTATGTAGAAGAATCTCTTCCCATCTAACGACTCGTGTGGCTTGTGAGCGTCATAGTCATAGAAGCAAAACATGTGTTCCTGAGAGTCTCAAGTTTTTCACAGTGAGGTCATAATAGTTTGAATCTCAATTAGCTCAGACTTTACAGACATTTATGTGAGAAGAACTGTTTCTGTTTCCGCCCTAGCTCACAAACACCGCTCTAGCAAATGGTTTGTATCAGCAGATGCAGAAGACATTAGCGGTCGACCGATTAATCGGAATGGCCGATTAATTAGGGCCGATTTCAAGTTTTCATAACAATCGGAAATCAGTATTTTTGCCAATTATTATTATTTTTTTTACACCTTTATTTAATATTTATTTAACTAGGCAAGTCAGTTAAGAACACATTCTTATTTTCAGGAACGGTGGGTTAACTGCCTCGTTCAGGGGCAGAACGACAGATTTTCACCTTGTCAGTTCGGGGGATCCAATCTTGCAACCTTACAGTTAACTAGTCCAACGCAATAACGACTGTTGCACTCCACAAGGAGACTGCCTGTTACGCGAATGCAGTAAGCCAAGGTAAGTTGCTAGCTAGCATTAAACTTATCTTATAAAAAACAATCAATCATAATCTCTAGTTAACTACACATGGTTGATGATATTACTAGATATTATCTAGCGTGTCCTGCGTTGCATATAATCTGACTGAGCAATACAAGCATCTAAGTATCTGACTGAGCGGTGGTAGGCAGAAGCAGGCGCGTAAACATTCATTCAAACAGCACTTTCGTGTGTTTTGCCAGCAGCTCTTCGTTGTGTGTCAAGCATTGCGCTGTTTATGACTTCAAGCCTATCAACTCCCAAGATGAGGCTGGTGTAACCGAAGTGAAAAGGCTAGCTAGTTAGCGCGCGCAAATAGCATTTCAAACACCACTTGCTCTGCATGGGTAACGCTGCTTCGAGGGTGGCTGTTGTCGTTGTGTTCTTGGTTCGAGCCCAGGGAGGAGAGGGACGGAAGCTATACTGTTACACTGGCAATACTAAAGTGCCTATAAGAACATCCAATAGTCAAAGTTTAATGAAATACAAATGGTATAGAGGGAAATAGTTATATAATTCCTACAATAACAACAACCTAAAACTTCATTCCTGGGAATATTGAAGACTCATGTTAAAAGGAAACACCAGCTTTCATATGTTCTCATGTTCTGAGCAAGGAACTTAAACGTTAGCTTCCTTTCATGGCACATATTGCACTTTTACTTCTCCAACACTTTGTTTTTGCATTATTTAAATGAAATTGAACATGTTTCATTATTTATTTGAGGCTAAATTGATTTTATTGATGTATTATATTAAATTAAAATAAGTGTTCATTCAGTATTGTTGTAATTGTCATTATTACAAATAAATAAATAAAATCGGCCTATTAATCGGGATCAGCTTTTTTGGTCCTCCAATAATCGGTATCGGCGTTAAAAAAAAAATCATAATCGGTCGACCTCTAGAAGACATAGACAAATCCAATGCAACAACCCAGCAATCTGTAGCTCAAACAATGTTTAAAAGGGGTTAGAATTCCAAAACGCACCGACATTACCGTGGGACTCAAAACCACAAAGATGTACTTCGTCCACACTCTAAACACACACCATCCTTTTGAAACAGCCATACTCCCCAGTCTAACATGTGAATATGAACATTGCGTGATGACCTAACACTAACATCACTGTCTGACTAAACATGAAGCGAACAGAGTTCCCCAGTTACAGTTCCTGGCCTATGTCAGTGTCAGGCCTTGACGAGAGGAGAGGGAGGTTTAACTTCTGTACACATCAGTACAAAGAGTTCTCAGTGGGACAACAGAAAATAATTCATGCACATTGATGAGTCATCTTAGCGATTCAGAGCCTAGCAGACTGGCAGGATGATCAGAGGGGAGGACACAGCCAAATCCAGATGACCCTGGATGATATCACTCTTTCCCCACTGTACCCTGGCCTGCATGGATGGCCTGCATGGCCCTGGGTCCACAATAGAACAGCAAGGCTATCAAAATGTTTGTGTCCATAGTAAATATTTGTGTGGCGGTGGAAGACCCACCCAAGGGCAATTTCCTGAGAGAGAGAGAGGGCTGGGGAATTAGTGTGTTGATTAAAACACACACGCACACATTCCCATATCTTAATGAGCTGTGGCCGCTACCAATCTATACCAATTCATTCCTATTGGGCTTCCATGCTAATCTTACGCTAACATTGTCTATTCAAAATACGCACAAAAAAATCCCCACCCCAAAGCAACAAGCCATTTTCCATGAGAAGCGGCCTCAGCTGAGGGTGATTGAGGTTGGAGGAACTGGAAGCCAGAACAGCTGATTAGCCCAGGGCCTTGAAGCCAAAGGACCCATCTTGTCATCTAGAAGCCCTTTGAAGGTATTGAACCAGACTACTGGGCTGGCGATCATGATGATAATGGCTGAGGTAAATAGGCCACTTTCCCATTGAAATCATCTGTCCCTCCCTGTGTCAGGCTGCTGCTGCTGCCCTGAACATTGGCTACTAAACCATGCTAAAAAACCCTGGCCTTTAATGAACAAATTCCATAATATCCTTGGCTTCTATCCTAAACAGCTCCCTCTCTCTCTCTGTGGGAGTCAGCAGGATAGTTCTTTATTAGTTTAAAGGAGTAGTCTGCTGATTATAGGATGAGTAATTATGAGATGCTTTGTGAATAGGAAAGCCATCCTGTGACAGAGGACTAAAGTGACAAAAAAAGAGTGAACATCTTTGCATTCTCGCCCATCGTTTCACAATTCATAATGCCTCCAGTGACCTACTTCGCCAGGAGTTTCAATCATTCTAATGTTTCTGCCCACAGTGAGCTCTGGGAATGGCAGGGTGGGGCATGATTTGGGTACAATGGGCCATATCATTTCTCTTTCCACCACTCTACTTTTTCTGTTTCTTGATACAACTAAGAACATCATCTCATCATCTCATTCAGAGTCACACAATTAAACACAATTAAAGTGCACTTAACCCACTAAAGGAAACCACAATTATGCATGACCTTTTGGAAGACATTTTGGAGCAGGCAGGCAGCACAGCAGCAGCACCAATCTAGTTGTCAGGCCAGAAGCCAACATATGCCAATAAACATCCCAGGACACCTCAACACGATTAGGACTACACATACCCCTGGAGCTCTAAGCTAGATCCAGTACTCCTTGTGCTCAGACCTGGTGCCAGAACGAATCAGTTGGATGGGCCTTTGAATTCCATAGGGGGGCATGTTTTTTCACAGGACCTCCTTTGTGTGCACGCAATATTTGAAATGGCTGTAATAGTAGACCATAGGCAGCTTGTGAGTTTCAAGTTTGGAGAAGCTTACTATTTATCCTACCATTTCTACCGATCTGCTTGGCAGTTATGATTATTTCTATATGCGCATTCTCTTGGAACAGTTTCCTTTCAATAATAACTTTTTCGTTTCTCAAAATCATTGTCATGAAAATCTGAAGTAAAATGATAAAAATCTCAAAGTTAAAATGAAACTATGCCGAGAGAACTAGCCTCTGCCATATGGGCAAACTGATACACTGTGATCCATTAGAGGCGAAAAAAATGAGAGCATAGAAGTCAGAGACGCAGCAGTAAGCCTATAACGTTCATCGTCAACTAAGTAAAATACATAGGCCTAAAGCTGATGAATAAAAACAGTAGAAAATATCCTGATGAAAATTCTGGTTCTTTCAATCACATTCATCTCTCTATTCCACCTGTCTGCCTCTCTTTTATCTGTCTTGATTTGAGCTACTGAAGTGCAACATTGTATCAAATCATCACTTGGTCTGGCTTGATGCTGTCTCTTGCGAACTTATAACATTGTATCAACTAGCCTATTCTGGGCCCTGAAAATGTCCTGGCCCCTGAGCTCAGGACAGAAAGCTGTTTTTTATGGCATTTCCACTGGATATATGGGACCATCAGATCATGATATTTTGCTCTTTCACACGGCTTGGTGATCATCGAGGCTAGAAGTGTTGGAAAGATTCAAATGCTGTGGAACTATCATTCGCAGTGGATGCTAACTGACTTCGTTGACTTGTATGAGGCGAAGAAAAAATGTGTGGTGTACGTGGTGAGTTAAGACAATCAGAATCGGACATTGCCAAATGGGCACTTTCCTACATACACATGCATTCTGGAGAGAGACACCATATCTTCACCACACCCCCTTCTTCTAGATGCAACATTTTAAATTACACTCAAAACACATTATCTTCACACATATTTTATATGCTTTTCACTGACAGCCGCACCTCAATCAGCTAGACCTATTACCACATGCACTACCCAAATTGCGGGCTTCGCAAACACACTTGTGATTTGAAACAATCCACAGCAAAACATTTTTAAAGAAGCTAATGATCCTCTGTGGCTAAGTCATGCTCCTTGGTGAAGTATTTTGAATTATTTTATTTAGACAGGAGTAATTATATAATTTTGGCCAAATATCAATTTACTTTAGGACAATCTAGCATCCCGACAGTGCACTGTGCACGAGCAAACTTTCCTTTCCAATTCGCAAGAGATCTGTATATAATGAGGAGATGCTCATGTCTCCGCCCTAACAATAAGAGTATTTGTCCCAAAGGGGCGAAGGCAGGCAACAAACTTAGGTTTGCATATTATTCCCATAGAGGGGAGCTGTTTCGCTCAATCGGATGCTTTAACTGAGATTGAGGAATCCTTCTGTTGGAGAGCGTCTCAGTCAAATAAATGAGAAATATTTAAATATTTTATTTGGACGGGCAAGGAGATACGGTACGGCGGGCCAGGCCCCGTAAGGCCCGCCAAACAACACCGGCCCTGCTTGTGCTACAGCTTGAGCTAAACCACATACACTTCAATGCTATTATACTACAGTACTTCTGCTAACTAGCTAGTAGCTACACATCCTTCCATACGGCCCTGATCAGGGTTAGGGCTCATTTCCGTTTTAATTCAGGAAGTGAATAGAAAATTAATAATTCAGTAGCAGTCTGTAGTGAATGCTACCCTAAGCAATGCATTGTAGGCTAGCTAACACAAGTCTTCTCTGATTGTGAGGTGAACACAGACACACATAATTCTCCCCTACCATGTCATCCTTAGCTGTGAAGGCTGATACAGGTAAAGTGTAGTAATCAATGTGCTCTACTGGCAGGAGCGCTCTGCAGAATATTAATCAGGCCCTATACTGCCCTACCCTCCCTCATTCTCATCCCTCTACTCCTTCTTCTCTCTCTCATTCCCTCCCTCTGTTCGTCCTCTCTCTTTCTCCTTCCTCGCTCACCTTTCTCATGAGTTGACATCCCCCTGTGCCCCAGACCTGACCAAACGCGAAAGGAGAGCGTGCTGTCTTCTGCACAGATAGCTGCTGCCACTAATCAGGCCTACGTGCACCGGGCCGTGGGATTAAAGAGCTCGCACAGCTTGACTCAGGCACTGAATAGCACAGCCACACATACACACACAAACACAAATACACACACACACACACTCACACACACACACTCATCCACTCACACAACGAGGTCAAAATAAAACCTGTAACAACCCAGAAGTGTCTCGCCCTACTAAAACGAGGTCAGCATAAAAAAGCTGCAGCAGGAGAACAGTTATAAAATAACTCGCAGCACAACACGATTAGAGCTAAATTTACACCTACAGTCAAAATGGAACCTTTGGCAAACCATGCCGCTTTATCTCTCTTTCTCGCTCTCTCTCTGAACACACTTCATGAACACTGCTTCATGGGGTTGTGTCCATTTCAAATGAAGGGCACAAACTCGACAACCATGAATTGTCAGAGATGGTTTATGGGTGGGGGGGGGTCTGTCTCCACAGTATCAAACAGTTCCTCTAGTGTGTCTGTCTGTCTCTCTACGTGGAGGTAGGAGCAGTGCGTCCTCGGTCCCAGTGTGTGTGCACACAGAGACATGCCAGCCGTGGAGCACAGATAGGAGAGAAGAACGCCACCCTACGCATCAGCAGAGATATTTCATTATGTACATAACGAGTGCCATTAATCGCTCTTAACAAGAGGACGCAACCTGCTCACCTTGGTAGTCTAACACGCATAGCAGGGGGGTGGGGCAGAGGGGAAGGGGATGGAAGGGAGTAGGGGTAGAAATTTAAATTCTTCACACTCAGGGATCTGCCATCGTCTGTGCTGCTGCTGCTGCTGCCCAACTGACCAATACCCCAGCCAGAGTGTGAATAAATAAATAAAAGAAGGGGAAAATGCCGCAGTGTTCGTGCCACAAGGCTTGTGCCCTTGACATACTGACATGGGGCCCCTGTCATGTGACACTCTGTCATCAGCCGCGCAGCCACCTGGCAGTCCCCACCTTCCCCTGTCCTCATCCTCCGGTGACCCGATGCAGTTCGCTCCTCCCCCCCACCCCACGCCCCTTCTCCTTTCCTAAACCTCCTCCCTCCCGCGCAACAGTGCGGCAAGGTCGGGGGGGGTCACCGTGTCCTCATCTGTAATCCGCTGCCATTCGTCAGCAGCCCCGGCCCAGGCTGGAGGAGAGAAGAGAGGCAGCCGCTCCAACAAGGGGAGAATGCCCAATTAGGCAGCTGTCACCCTCAAACATACGCACTCAGACACACACATACAGCCGAGCACAGCAGAGCCGGAGAGAGCAGGGGAGAGAGAGGGATCGAGGGAGGGAGGCAATGGAGGACATACAGTGTTTTCAGAAAGTATTCACACCCCTTGACTTTTTCCAAATTATGCTGTGTTACAGCCTGAATTTCAAATGGATTAAATATAAATGTTTCTGTCACTGGCCTATACACAATACCCCATAATGTCAATGTGGAATTATGTTTTTGAAATTTGTACAAATTAATTAAAAATTAAAAGCTGAAATTTATAGTCAATAAGTACTCAACCCCTTTGTTACGGCAAGCCTAAATAAATTCAGTCGTAGAAATATGCTTAACAAGTCACATAATAAGTTGCATGGACTTAATCTGTGTACAATAATAGTGTTTAAAATAGTTTTTTTTAATGACTACCTTATTTCTGTACCCCACACATACAATTATATGTGTTTCCTTTATCAGTATTTATTTATCTGTATATGTTATGTTACGTATGTATGTATGTATGTATGTATGTATGTATGTATGTATGTATGTATGTATGTATGTATGTACACAACCATTCAAAAGTTGGGGGGCACTTAGAAATGCTTTGTTTTTGAAAGAAAAGCATTTTTTTGTCCATTAAAATAACATCAAATTGATCAGAAATACAGTGTAAACATTGCCTAGGAGGCAAGCATCCTGGAGTCGCCTCTTCATTGTTGACGTTGAGACTGGTGTTTTACATGGGTACTATTTAATGAAGCTGCCAGTTGAGGACTTATGAGACGTCTGTTTCTCAAACTAGACATTCTAATGTACTTGTCCTCTTGCTCAGTTGTGCACCGGGGCCTCCCTCTCCTCTTTCTATTCTAGTTAGAGACAGTTTGCGCTGTTCTGGGAAGGGAGTAGTACATAGCGTTGTATGGGATCTTCAGTTTCTTGGCAATTTCTCACATGAAATAGCCTTCATTTCTCAAAACAAGAATAGACTGACGGGTTTCAGAAGAAAGTTCTTTGTTTCTGGCCATTTTGAGTCTGTAATCGAACCCACAAATGCTGATGCTCCAGATACTCAACTAGTCTAAAGAAGGCCAGTTTTATTGCTTCTTTAATCAGGACAACAGTTTTTAGCTGTGCTAACATAATTGCAAAAGGGTTTTCTAATGATCAATTAGCCTTTTAAAATGATCAACTTGGATTAGCTAACACAACGTGCCATTGGAACACAGGAGTGATGGTTGCTGATAATGGGCCTCCGTACGCCTATGTAGATATTCCATTAAAAATAATAATTTCCCAGCTACAATAGTCATTTACAACATTAACAATATCTACACTGTATTTCTGATACATTTTATGTTATTTTAATGGACAAAAAGTGTGTTTTCCTTAAAAAAACAAGGACATTTCTAAGAGACCCCAAACTTGTGAACGGTAGTGTATGTATGTATGCATATGTATGTATATTATTTTACTGCTCTAGGGATATAATTATTGTTTGGATAACCTTATCTACTATTATGTACTGATTTGTATCTTGCATTTCTTCACTCTTTATGCTATGCACAATGCAGAGAACACCGGAAGAAGAATTATCATTAAATTACCACAGTGAACTATTGTAATGTTTGTTTAAAAACGTGGTCTAGAAAAGTAAGATGTATTATGCAGGTTTATTGTTTTAGTTAGAACAATTATGATGAAAATGGGGTGGATTACAGCCTCTTTTTGTACTTTTTCTCGTCACTCCGGTTGGCCACCCGTCGTGGAGGTTTGTGCTCTTTGATTGGCTCAAAGTCAAGTTGTTGGCCACTGACGTGCAGGCCAATTTTACAAGTAGAAATGGAAGGTTCATCGGTATCAGGGCGGTACGCAGCAGGTACGTCTTTTGTTCTAGCAATTGAAAGAAGGCTTCCTACTGTGCTAAGTACCTATCGGCCGTCAGTTTTCTCGGTGTGTGTCTGACCTCTAACGTGAGAAGGAGGAGGAATGGGTCAGGAAGGGTTTTGATGTCACTATTTGCGTTACATTACGTTTAATATCAAACCACCACCTATGCCATTCTCTCTTACTAACACTGGACATTATCAGAGCTCACTGACAGCCTTTCCACTGGGGCTGAGTTTGACATTTCAAAGAGTCCCCCCCTCTCTTTCTCTCTCTCCCTGGGAGATTTGTCAATGACAATGTCTCCTCTCTATCAATAGCCTGCAGATGTAATGAAATGATAAAGGAGAGGTAGAAGGAGACTTGTCTAGAAAGAAAGAAAAGCAAGTTTCCCAAAGCTTTCTCCCTTGGTTGAGGATAATCATAGGGTGTTCTAAATTTAATGGTAGCTGTCCCACAATTTATCCACACTAAACCATCTGTCTAATCAGCCATGCTGGTGGAGAAGTTCTGAGGAAGCCCCACCAGACAGACAGAGAGACAGACAGCGAGATAGAGGACTTTCCATTGTGTCTCGAAGTACACCAGATATCAAATGGCTGACAAACAGCCCCTAATTGGATATCTCATCATCTCCCAATACATCTGTTTTGAGTAATGGAAGAAGTAATCAGCAGAAATTATACAATGACTACTGCCTGCCAAACAGGAAGCAGCAAGATGTATGTCCTGGCCAACCACCATTGCTCCTTATTGATTGTTTTCTCTAAATTGTTTTCTGTTTAATCAACAACAAAAAATATCTAAATCGAACAAGTGAGACTGACTGAGATGGGGGAGGTTGTTTGTGGTTCGGTTTCAGCATGTTTAGCTAGTTTTAAAAGTAGCAGCATTTGTTAAGTTAACTAGTTAAAAATCTATTGGGGACTACAGTGCCTTGCGAAAGTATTCGGCCCCCTTAAACTTTGCGACCTTTTGCCACATTTCAGGCTTCAAACATAAAGATATAAAACTGTATATGTTTGTGAAAAATCAACAACAAGTGAGACACAATCATGAAGTGGAACGACATTTATTGGATATTTCAAACTTTTTAACAAATCAAAAACTGAAAAATTGGGCGTGCAAAATTATTCAGCCCCTTTACTTTCAGTGCAGCAAACTCTCTCCAGAAGTTCAGTGAGGATCTCTGAATGATCCAATGTTGACCTAAATGACTAATGATGATAAATACAATCCACCTGTGTGTAATCAAGTCTCCGTATAAATGCAACTGCACTGTGATGGTCTCAGAGGTCCGTCAAAAGTGCAGAGAGAATCATGAAGAACAAGGAACACACCAGGCAGGTCCGAGATACTGTTGTGAAGAAGTTTAAAGCTGGATTTGGATACAAAAAGATTTCCCAAGCTTTAAACATCCCAAGGAGCACTGTGCAAGCGATAATATTGAAATGGAAGGAGTATCAGACCACTGCAAATCTACCAAGAACTGGCCGTCCTTCTAAACTTTCAGCTCATACAAGGAGAAGACTGATCAGAGATGCAGCCAAGAGGCCCATGATCACTCTGGATGAACTGCAGAGATCTACAGCTGAGGTAGGAGACTCTGTCCATAGGACAACAATCAGTCGTATATTGCACAAATCTGGCCTTTATGGAAGAGTGGCAAGAAGAAAGCCATAAAAAGTGTTGTTTAAAGTTTGCCACAAGCCACCTGGGAGACACCAAACATGTGGAAGAAGGTGCTCTGGTCAGATGAAACCAAAATTGAACTTTTTGGCAACAATGCAAAACGTTATGTTTGGCGTAAAAGCAACACCCTGAACACACCATCCCCACTGTCAAACATGGTGGTGGCAGCATCATGGTTTGGGCCTGCTTTTCTTCAGCAGGGACAGGGAAGATGGTTAAAATTGATGGGAAGATGGATGGAGCCAAATACAGGACCATTCTGGAAGAAAACCTGATGGAGTCTGCAAAAGACCTGAGACTGGGACGGAGATTTGTCTTCCAACAAGACAATGATCCAAAACATAAAGCAAAATCTCCAATGGAATGGTTCAAAAATAAACATATCCAGGTGTTAGAATGGCCAAGTCAAAGTCCAGACCTGAATCCAATCGAGAATCTGTGGAAAGAACTGAAAACTGCTGTTCACAAAATGCTCTCCATCCAACCTCACTGAACTCGAGCTGTTTTGCAAGGAGGAATGGGAAAAAAATTCAGTCTCTCGATGTGCAAAACTGATAGAGACATACCCCAAGCGACTTACAGCTGTAATCGCAGCAAAAGGTGGCGCTACAAAGTATTAACTTAAGGGGGCTGAATAATTTTGCACGCCCAATTTTTCAGTTTTGATTTGTTAAAAAAGTTTGAAATATCCAATAAATGTCGTTCCACTTCATGATTGTGTCCCACTTGTTGTTGATTCTTCACAAACAAATACAGTTTTATATCTTTATGTTTGAAGCCTGAAATGTGGCAAAAGGTCGCAAAGTTCAAGCGGGCCGAATACTTTCGCAAGGCACTGTATATACACCAAGTGTTACCAAAGATTTGTTTCAGTCTTCTTGTCTAAATAGCCTTGTCCGAACCAGAATGGCCCATAGGGCAGGAGCCTATCTACTGTTTCTGTAGAGTGAGGCAGCTTGATGTAAGTAGGGCCTCGGATCCCATTTTTCAAGTCTTTGGTATGACTCAACTTGTGATTAGGTCCGTGCACAGACCTTTCAGGGGACAGGTGCCAAAAAACTAAAACAATCTACTTCATAATTCATATATTGAAACTCGTGACTGTAGCGAAAAGCCCAGCATCCTGGAGTTGCCTCTTTACTGTTGATGTTGAGACTGGTGTTTTGCGAGTACTATTTAATGAAGGTGCCAGTTGAGGACTTGTGAGGCGTCTGTTTATCAAACTAGACATTCTTATGTACTTGTCCTCTTGCTAAGTTGTGCACCGGGGCCTCCCACTCCTCTTTCTATTCTGGTTAGAGCCAGTTTGCGCTCTTCTGTGAAGTGAGTAGTACACAGCGCTGTACGAGATCTTCAGTTTCTTGGCAATTTCTCACATGGAATAGCCTTCATGTCTCAAAACAAGAATAGACTAATGAGTTTCAGGCCGTTTTGATCATGTAATCAAACCCACAAATGCTGATGCTCCAGATACTCAGCTAGTCTAAAGAAGGACAGTTTTATTGCTTCTTTAATGAGCACAACAGTTTTCAGCTGTGCTAACACAATTGCAAAAGGGTTTTCTATGGTTGCTGATAATGGGCCTCTGTACACCTATGTAGATATTCCATAAAAAATCTGCTGTTTCCAGCTACAATAGTAATTTACGACATTAACAATGTCTACACTGTATTTTTGATCAATTTGATGTTATTTTAATGGACAAAAATGTGATTTTCTTTCAATAACAACATTTCTAAGTGGCCCCAAACTTTTGAATGGTAGTGTACGTAGTACGGTCACTGTGGGGACGAAGTCGTAGATGCACTTATTGATGAAGCCAGTGATTTATGTGGTATACTCCTCAATGCCATGGGATGAATCCCGGAACGTATTCCAGTCTGTGCTAGCAAAACAGTCCTGTAGCTTAGCATCCGTGTCATCAGACCACTTCCGTATTGAGCGTGTCACTGGTAGTTCATACTTGAGTTTTTTCTTGTAATCAGGAATCAGGAGGATGGAATTACGGTCAGATTAGCCAAATGGAAGGCAAGGGAGAGCCTGTACGCGTCTCTATGTGTGGAGTATAGGTGGTCTAGAGTTATTTTCCTGTCTGGTTGCACATGTGACACGCTGGTAGAAATGATATAAAACGGATTTAAGTTTTCCTGCATTAAAGTCCACAGCCACTAGGAGTGTCGCTTCTGGGTGAGCATTCTCTTGTTTGCTTATGGCCTTATACAGCTCGTTGAGTGTGGTCTTAGTGCCTGCATCGGTTTGTGGAGGTAAATAGACAAATACAACAAATTCAGATGAAAACTCTCTTGGTACATAGTGTGGTCTACAGCTTATCAAGAGGTACTCTACCTCAGGCGAGCAAAACCTTCAGACTTCTTTAATATTAGAAATCGCGCACCGGCTTTAGTTGACAAATAGACACAGACCGCCACACCAGTCTTACCAGAGGTTACAGTTCTGTTTTGCCGATGCTCGTAAAACACAGCCAACTGTATATTATCTATGTCCTCGTTCAGCCACGACTCGGTGAAACATAAGATATTACAGTTTTTAATCACCTCTGATTCGCCTCGGATTCTGAATAAATTTTTTAAATTCAGTCCGAGGTGAGTAATCGCTGTTCTGATGTCCAGAAGCTCTGTTCGGTCATATAAAAAAAGTTACAAACAACACGAAAAAACACACAGAATAGCATAATTGTTTAGGAGCCCGTAAAACAGCAGCCATCCCCTCAAGCACCATTCTGTAGTTAGTCTGTGTAGACAAGGTTCATTTACTCAGTTTTGGTATAATGCTTCTTAATAATGGAGCTGCTAAAAAGAGAAACAGCCTAGTCTTCAGTAAAACATCAGAAGGTTTCTTGAAGCAAGAATAGGCTCCCTGTTGACTTTCTTTTGTTAGCAGCTCCAGAGCAGAATGAATGGGTTATCCCTTCAGTATTCTAACTCCTACCAGCCAAAACAAGTCAACAGATGAGGATTTGGAGACCACAACCATTGGATCTTTAAAGAACTTTAAATGCACAGCGCAGCCTAAAACTAGATTTTCCTGTGTTATATATATATTTCCACACTACAAGGTTGGAATAATACTCTGAAATTGTGAAAATTATTATAATGCACTTTTAGTGTAAGAGCTTAGTTTTGGACTACCAGGTGGTAAATTATACTAAACAAAAATATAAAAGCAAAATGTAACAATTTAAAAAATGTTGCTGAGTTACAGTTTATATAATCAGTTAATTTAAATAAATAAATTAGGCCCTAATCTATGGATTTCACATGACTGGGCCGGGGCACAGCCATGGATGGGCCTGGGAGGGCATAGACCAAACCACTTGGGAGCCAGGCCAACCAACTGCAGAGGCAGCCCCAGCCTATCAGAATGAGTTTCCCCCCACAAAAGGGATTTATTACAGACAGAAATACTCCTCAGCTCCTTATCTTGACAAAGGATGAAATGCTAATGAACAGGGATGTAAACAAATTTGTGCACAAAATTCTAGATAAATATATTTTTTGTGTGTATGGAACATTTATGGGGTCTTTTATTTCAGCTCATGAAACATGGGACCAACACTTTACATTCATTTAAAACATTCATGTTTTGTTCAGTGTAGTTAATAGAACAATAAGAAAGAGAGTTCCCAACCTCTCTGCCGATGACAACTAGTTTTCAGTTTTCCCCTCCCCATTCAGACCATTCCCAGACAGACCATTCCCAGTCAGACCATTCCCAGACAGACCATTCCCATTCAGACCATTCCCAGACAGACCATTCCCAGACAGACCATTCCCAGACAGACCATTCCCAGACAGACCATTCCCAGACAGACCATTCCCAGACACTCTTTGCTAAGAAGCTATTTTTGTTTCTTTGTGACCATTTTCATTTAAAACAATCACAGTAAGGTGCTTACAGTAATTGTTACCTTAGAGAATGTTAGAGGCCTCTAGTGGTCAAAAGGCAGTTTTAGCATGGGCAGCGCCAATGAGGGCTTCCACCATTTTAATGTAGTCAACTGGGTGGGACTTCCAACTTCATTGGCTGATCCCTCCTGGTGACCCTGTTAGATTCATGTCCAACTGGGTCATCAGGAGCGATCAGGCAATCGTGAAGATTAAAATGGACTACTTCAAAATGAAGATAGCTTCAATGCTGTCACAGACACCATAATGGCAAGGATACAATGAAGAGGCCTCTTTTAGTGTTGCACAGTATACAAAAACGTTGGTGCTTTGCTGATACTAGTACTGGAATTTGTGTTACTTTCAGTTCTACTGTCAAATGTGTCTCATGTCATATACAAATTGAGAGGATCGAGTCTGTCTAGTAATTTATCTGAATCTTTTCAAGTGGGCAGTAGCTAGCCAGGCTACGCTTGCACATGCAACTGACACAGCGTGAGCCACCTTTGAGAAGCATGCGAGAGAGAGAAATGCAGACATAATGGCTTCTTCAAACAAAAACATACTTCCACACCAGCAGCTGCAGAAGCGAACTGTGGGACTACTTTAATTACAGAAGAGATGACATGGGACAGTCCACCGAAACAACTAGGCAAAAGGTTACAAAGCAGCGCAATGCAAGGGAAATTATTTGATATTGAGATAAAAATGTCTACATCGAACCTTTAAGACCTTTTCTGTACTATCCCTCCATCACCTGATTTATCACACTCAAATAGCTCTGTCTGTGTGTGTGTGTTTCTGGCAACAACAACAGTTGGATAAGTAGTTATCCAATCATCTCTGGGCTCTGAGGCGAGAGAGAATAAGACACTCATTACAGCCCTTAAAATGCCCTGTGCCCCTGTGATCAACAAGGTTCAAACCTGAGACTCCTGCAGTGTATGCCAGAAGAGCGTAATAGGCCACCATGCCAAAGCCTTGGCAGTGACTCATGGTGCCAATGCAACTGTTCAGGTCTCAGGCAAGGTTACTCATGATCACCAAACCAGCTCAGTCACACTCCCACTCCAACAAAACCCACGTTAAAACCAAATGTTGGGAAATTGAATGGTGGAGTCAGTTAAAGGTTGTTTCTCCTTGCTACTCAGTAGAAAGGGAAGGGAGTTGTTGATTGGGTGCTGTTTTTCTATGCCCCCCTCATTCTCCCTTGCTGTCACCCTTCCCCCTTCCTGTTTAATATCACAGGGCTGGTTTATATGACCTTGAGTGGCATCGTTGGCACGACAAGAGAGAGAGCTGCCGCTGCCTCGCCTGCGGGTGTCCTTGAACTGGATCTGCAAGACAAAACAAACTTAAAAGACATCTCAGACCTCCTCTGTACCCCTCTCTCTCTTGTTCCCTCCATCTCTCCCTAGCTATTTTTTTATTCAATCTGCGCTGCTCTTATCTGTCCCCACGGTGGGAAGAGATTTATCAAGACCTCCCGATCGGACCAAGATAGAGACAGAATATCAAAATGTCTGAACGGTCTGGTTGTGTGGATATATTTTTAAACCTCCCTCCTCCTCATTCTACTGGCTGGAGCACCAATGCCATTTCAGGAGAAGTGTTTTTGGAATACTCTCTCTCTCTCTCTCTCTCTCTGTGTGTGTCTGTGTCTGTGTCTGTGTCTGTGTGTGTGTGTGTGTGTGTGTGTGTGTGTGTGTGTGTGTGTGTGTGTGTGATAACTAGCTGGCTGGTTGACCCAGGACAGCGCAGGGGTCCACTTCAGGTGTTATTTACCCAGCTAACAATTCTAGGGAGAGAGAACATTTTTGTAATGTTACCCGTAACATTCCCCTAATGTTTGAGTGTCTAGTTTTGTGTTAGTTAAGGGAACATTCTATCCACTGAAGGTAACTAGTATATGTCATAAACATCACATGAAACATACAGAAAACATGGTTGTCATGTTCTCAGAATATAAGAAATTAAGGTTCTAGACGTTTCATGAGAACATTCCTATGTCCAGTTGTCTGAGGGTTCTGCTTGCCTGAGCTAGAATACCTCATGATAAACTGTAGACCACACTATTAACCAAGAGTTGTCATCTGTATTTTTCGTAGCTGTCTATTTACCAACACAAACCGAAGCTGGCACTAAGACCGCACCAAACGAGCTGTATAGGGCCATAAGCAAACAAAAAAATGCTCACCCAGAGGCGGCGCTCCTAGTGGCCGGTGATTTTAATGCAGGAAAACTGAACTCTGCTTTACCTAATTGCTACCAGCATATCATCTGTGCAACAAGAGGTGAAATAGCTCTATATCACCCTTACTCCACACACAGAGATGCTTTCAAAGTGGCCAATGAAGCGGATGCTAAGCTACAGGAGTGTTTCGCTAGCACAGACTGGTAATATGTTCTGGGATTCATCCGTTGGCATTGAGGAGTTTATCACATCAGTCATCGGCTTCGTTAATAAATGCATCGGCAACATCATCCCCACAGTGACCGTACGTGCATATCCCAATCAGAAGCCCTGGATTACAGCAAACATCCACACTGAGCTAAAGCTGCTGCTGTCAAGGAGTGGGACACTAATCCGGATGCTTATAACAAATCCCGCTACACCCTCCATCAAACAGGCAAAGTGTCAATACAGGACTAAGATCGGGTCCTACTACACTGGCTCTGACGCTCATCGGATGTGGCAGGGCTTGCAAACTATCACGGTTTACAAAGGGAAACACAGCAGCTATCGGTCTAGTGAAGGGAGCCTACCAGATGAGCTGACCCATGCATGAGAACACCAGCTGTTCCGGACGACTGCGTGATCACGCTCTCAGTAGCCGATGTGAGTCAGACCTTTAAACAGATTAACATTCACAGGGCTGCAGGTCCAGAGGGATTACTAGGATCCATACTCAGAGCATGCTCTGACCAGCTGGCAAGTGTCTTCACTGCCATTTTCAACCTCTCCCTGACCCAGTCTGTAATACCTACATGTTTCAAGCAGACCATCATAGTCCCTGTGCCCAAGAACGCCAAGGTAACCTGTCTAAATGACTATCGCCCCGTAGCACTAGCCACAAAATGTTCCGAAAGGCTGGTCATGGCGCACATCCACACCATCATCCCAGATACCCTGGCGCCACTCCAAGTCGCATACCGCCACAACAGATCCACAGATGATGTAATCTCTAATGCCCTCTACACTTCCCTTTACCACCTGGACAAAATGAACACCTACATGATAATACTGTTCATTGACTACACCTCAGCATTCTACACCATAGTGCCCTCCAAGCTTATCACTAAACTAAGGACCTTGGGATTAAACACCTCTCTTTGTATATGGATCCTGGACTTCCTAACGGGCCACCCCCAGGTGGTGATGGTAGCAACAACACATTTGCCACGCTGACCCTCAACACGGGGGCCCCTCAGGGGTGTGTGCCTAGTCCCCTCCTGTACTCCTTGTTCACCCACAACTGCGTGGCAGCACATGACTCCAACTCCATCATTAAGTTTACAGACGACACAACGGTGGTAGGCCTGACACGGACGACGATGAGATGACCTAAAGGGAGGAGGTCAGAGACCTGGCAGTGTGGTGCCAGGACAACAACCTCTCCTTCAACGTCAGCAAGACAAAGGAGCTGATTGTGGACTACAGGAAAAGGAGGGCCGAGCACGTCTCCATCCACATTGATGAGGCTGTAGTTGAGCAGGTAATGAATTCACTAATGAATTATCATGGTCCAAAACACACCAAAACAGTTGTGAAGAGGGCTCAACAACACCTCTCCCCTCTTAGAATGCTGAAAAAAATTCTACATGGTTCACAGATCCTCAAAACGTTCTACAGCAGCACCATTGAGAGCATCTTGACTGGCTGCATCACCGTATAGCAACTGCTTGCCATCCGACAACAAGGTGCTACAGAGGGTAGTGCAAATGACCCAGTACATCAAAGGGATCAACTTCTCTGCCATCCAGGACCTCTATACCAGGCGGTGTCAGAGGAAGGCCTTAAAAATGGGCAAATACTCCAGCCACCCAAGTCATAGATTGTTCTCTCACCTACTGCATGGCAAGTGGTGTCCGTGTTTGAATCCTGGCTTAGGAAGACCACCAAAAACCCTGAAATTTCCATCCCCAACTATAACATTTTCCGACAAGATAGAACTTCCAAAGGGGGTGGAGTTGAAATCTACTGCAGAGATAGCCTGCAGAGTTCTGTCTTACTATCCAGGTCGGTGCCCAAACAATTTGAGCTTCTACTTTTAAAAATCCACCTTTCCTAAAACAAGTCTCTCACTGTTGCTGCTTGCTATAGACCAACTTCTGCCCCCAGCTGTGCCCTGGACACCATTTGTGAATTGATTGCACCGCATATATCTTCAGAGCCCAAGGCTTTTAGGTGACCTAAACTGGGACACCCCGGCCATCCTACAATCTAAGCATGATGCCCTGAATCTCACACAAATGATCAATGAACCTACCAGGTGCAACCCCAAATCCGTAAACACAGACACCCTCATAGATATCATCCTAACCAACCTGCCCTCCAAATACACCTCTGTTGTCTTCAACCAGGATCTCAGCGATCACTGCTTCATTGCCTGTATCCGCAATGGGTCTGTGGTCAAACGACCACCACCCCTCTCTGTCAAACGCTCCCTAGAACACTTCTGCAAGCAGGCATTTCTAATACAGTGCCGTGCGAAAGTATTCGGCCCCCTTGAACTTTGCGACCTTTTGCCACATTTCAGGCTTCAAACATAAAGATATAAAACTGTATTTTTTTGTGAAGAATCAACAACAAGTGGGACACAATCATGAAGTGGAACGACATTGATTGGATATTTCAAACTTTAACAAATCAAAAACTGAAAAATTGGGCGTGCAAAATTATTCTATGGCTATGTTTGAGAAGCATATTTTGAAAATCTGAGATGACAGTGTTGTTAACAAAAGGCTAAGCTTGAGAGCTAGCATATTGATTTAATTTAATTTGCGATTTTCATGAATAGTTAACGTTGCGTTATGGTAATGAGCTTCAGGCTGTAGTCACGATCCCGGATCCGGGATGGCTCGACGCAAGAAGTTAAAAGGAACCACCAGCTGTCATATGTTCTCATGTTCTGAGCAAGGAACTTAAACGTTAGCTTTATTACATGGCACATATTGCACTTTTACTTTCTTCTCCAACACTTTGTTTTTGCATTATTTAACCAATAACCATTATTTATTTGAGGCTAAATTGATTTTATTGATGCATTATATTAAGTTAAAATAAAAGTGTTCATTCAGTAGTGTTGTAATTGTCATTATTACAAATAAATAAATAAATAGATTTTTAAAAATCATCCAATTAATCAGTATCGGCTTCTATTGGTCCTCCAATAATCAGTATTGGTATTGGCGTTGAAAAACCATAATCAGTTGACCTCTACTCTGTACGGTTCTGACTTAGAATTGTGGACAACTACACATTCCTAGGTGTCTAGTTAGACTGTAAACTCTCCTTCCAGACTCCAAATAAATCTAGAATAAAACTGACTATACTACTGATCCTTGACTTCGGCGATGTCATTTACAAAATAGCTTCCAACACTCTACTCAGCAAATTGGATGCAGTCTATCACAGTGCCATCCGTTTTGTCACCAAAGCCCTATACACTACCCACCACTGCGACCTGTATGCTCTTGTTTCATATTTGTCGCCAAACCCACTGGCTCCAGGTCACCTATAAGTCTTTGCTAGGTAAAGCCCCGCCTTATCTCAGCTCACTGGTCACCATAGCAGCACCCACCCGTAGCACACGCTCAAGCAGGTATATCTCACTGGTCACCCCCAAAGCCAATTCCTCATTTGGCCGCCTTTCCTTCCAGTTCTCTGCTGCCAATGACTGGAATGAACTGCAAAAATCACTGAAGCTGGAGACTCATATCTCCCTCACTAGCTTTAAGTACCAGCTGTCAGAGCAGCTCACAGATTAGACCTGTACGTAGCCCATCCAACGACCTCATCCCCATACTGTTATTTATTTAATTTATTTTGCTCCTTTGCACCCCAGTATCTCTACCAGCACACTCATCTTCTGCACATCTATCACTCCCGTGTTAAATTCCTATATTGTAATTATTTTGCCACTATGGCCTATTTATTGCCTTACCTCCCTTATCCTACCTCATTTGCACACACTGTATATAGATTTTTTCTATTGTTATTATTGACTGTATGTTTGTTTATTCCACATGTAACTCTGTGTTGTTTGTGTCACACTGTTTTGCCTTATCTTGGCCAGGTCGCAGTTGTAAATGAGAACTTATTCTCAACTAGCCTACCTGGTTAAATAAAGGTGAAAAAAGTGGTACTGATGCAACAAATCTGGAACCAACAGGACCCTGAGCAACTTCTGCCCACAAGCCATAAGACTGCTAAATAGTTAGCCAGGGTTAACTATTTAAAGTGGAACTGGCAGCGTTTTAGCCACATGAAATCTTATTAACATATGTTCATATACACCCCCAGAAAGAATAGGTGTAACGGCTCTCGTTGGTGGTAGAAAGAGTAGACCAAGACGCAACGTGGAAAGTGTTCATGATTTTACTTCACAAAACACTCAAACAAAATAACAAAATAGAAAAAGAGAATGCACAGTTCTCTCAGGCAACAGTAACTAAACAGAAAACAAGATCCCACAACTAAAGGTGGGAAAAAGCTGCCCAAGTATGATTCCCAATCAGAGACAACGATAGTCAGCTGCCTCTGATTGGGAACCATACCCGGCCAACAAAGAAATAGAAAACTAGAATGCCCACCCAAATCACACCCTGACCTAACCAAATAGAGAAATGAACAGGCTCTCTAAGGTCAGGGCATGACAAAAGGACACATTTTTTAAAAACATTTTCTGAAGGAAGGCCTTAGATATGGTCCTTTTTCATTAATTCATAGAATGTTTGGGAATGACGTACAGACAGACATTTGTGACAATTCTATATCAATACAGAGTGGGAAATTGGCCGTGTGTTTGAACAATTAATAGACACTGCAGTAAATAAAACCTAATAAAAACATCAGTCTCATCCAGGACTGGAGTCTACGCAGAACGCTGCACCATAGCAAATCAGAGCAATTTGCCTTTATGCAAATAAGTCATTTGCCACACGGGTCTGCCATCATTCACTTTGAACTGGAGTGTGTTTACAGAAAGTAGCAACAGCGCAAATTTCGATCATTCGCAAGCTATCGTCAAAAGCCACAACATACATCTGAATGCATTCCGTATGGGTAGAGGAAGCAAACAATGTTCCAGGCCAGCTGTGATTTACAACCTGATGGCAATATTTTTGGGACTATTAGTGATGCAATATTAATCATGGATTGAACTGCATCCATCTATTCTGCCAACAGTGCTTTGCTGTACGTTATTACATTTTGAGTCAAATAGAACCTATTTTGAAAAAACCTCTTATAAAGTTGGGTTGGTAGAATAAAATGGGAATTTTGATTTATGATTGTCTGCTTGTTTCATATATTACAAAGTAATTAAACCGCTGTCAGTTCCACTTTAACTATTTGCGTTGACCCTTTTTACACTAACTCTTTTGACTTGTCACATATGCTGCTGTTACTGTTTATTATCTATCCTGTTGCCTAGTCAATTTATCCCTACCTATATGTACAATTACATCGTACCCCTGCACATCGACTCGGTACTGGTACCCCTTTTCTACAGCAAAGTTATCATTAATCATTGTGTATTTATTACTTGTTACGATTTTTCTATAATTTCTCTTTTTTCCCGCATTGTTGGGAAGTAAGCATTTCACTGTTAGTCTACACCTGTTCTTTACGTAGCATGTGACATATTCATTTCATTCGATTTTGATTTGATATTCCAACAACACGTCACTAAACATACACAGAACATGGTTGCCATGTTCCCAGAATATAAGATATTAATGTTCTTGACACGTTTCATGGGAACTTTGCAAGAACATTTATGTGTATCAGTTGTCAGGGCGTCACCTGACGGTGCCAAGGAAACATTCCCCCCCAAAAATGTGTTACATTACACATCATGCCCTGTTACTGTTGCCAAGCCCATCAACACCCTGATTGGTGAACCACTGATCCACTGATTCCCAGCTCTTTTTGTCTGTTGCCAAAGTTAGGGATACTCTCACACACACACACACACACAGTGCTTTTAACATACAGGCTTTTGAACTTATTTGACACCCTTAGACATACTGTACACTGAGTGTACAAAACATTAGGAACACCAGGACCTTTTCCGGAGATTTTCCATGGGAATTTTGGGAATTTTGCTTAAATTCATCAAAAATGTTAGCTTAAAACAGTGAAACTTTTTTTTGTGGGATACACACAAGGCACACAAGGCAATTCTAGGTCTTGTGGCATATTTTGGTTAAACTATCCCCAATTCAATGGAATTGCAACCCTCTGCATGCACAGTGAACTCTTCCATCACATGTACAGCTGATTCTCAAGATCTTGTACACTAATGAGATGCTATTGAGCCTACACTACTATATGTGTCTGAGCTAAGGACTTACATGCTTTCTGGTAAGGTTTTATTACAATACTGGGTGGGGTGAATATATTTTATATGACATACATTCTTTTTTGTTAACTAGTAAATAGTAGCCTACAGCAAAGTGTTTAAATCATTTTTAACTTGTTAACAATTTCTGCTAGTTTTTACTACCATGTGGGTTTTAGCTTGCTTGAGCCTGCTAACCGAGGAGTGTCAATTCACCAGTTTCCATATATGTTTCATTTTAAAACATTTATTACAAAGGAGTTGTTTAATCTAACTGCTTAACTGTTTTACAGATTTTTTTCTTCTAATTTTTACAGAAAAATGCCACAGGCACGTAGAACGAAAACGCTGTGTACATTTGCAAATACTGTGCCAAATCATATGTGAAGAATGTAACAAAGATGCAGAATCATCTGGCCAAGTGCATAAAGTTCCCTCAGGGCTCACAACAAGAAACCTCTGGCAAAAGTCCCTCTGCTTATATTTGAGGTGAAAATAATGAATCAGACACCTTATCGATAGCAACAGCTCATGGTCCTCCTGGAATCAGAAGTTTTTTTGACTCAATGGAGGAACGTAGTCAGATAAATGCTGATGAATGTCTTGGTCGAGCTGTGTATGCAACTGGTTCACCTCTGATGCTCACAGGCAATGTGTATTGGAAGAGATTTCTGAATGTTCTTTGCCCAGCATACACCCCTCCAACCAGACATGCTTTATCTACTCATTTGCTGGATGCAGAGTTCAACAGAGTACAAGTGAAGGTCAAGCAAATCATAGAGAAAGCAGACTGTATTGTAATCATCTCTGATGGGTGGTTGAATGTTCGTGGGCAAGGAATAATTAACTACATCATATCCACCGCCCAACCAGTATTCTACAAGAGCACAGACACAAGGGACAACAGACACACTGATCTCTACATTGCAGATGAGCTGAAGGCAGTCATCAATGATCTTGCACCACAGAAGATATTTGCACTGGTGATAGACAATGCTGCGAACATGAAGCCTGCTTGGTCTAAAGTGAAGGAGTCCTACCCTCACATCACACCCATTGGCTGTGCTGCTCATGCATTAAATCTGCTCCTCAAGGACATCATGGCACTGGAAACAATGGATGCACTCTACAAGAGAGCCAAGGAAATGGTTAGGTATGTGAAGGGTCATTAAGTTATCACATCAATCTACCTCACCAAGCAAAGTGAGAATAAGAGCACCACATTGATGCTGCCCAGGGGGGAAGGAGTCTCTCCAAGAAATTGATATATCACAGTCTGCCGAACAGCCCCATCAAGACGATCCTCCTGGATAATGTATTTTGGGAGAGTGTGGTAAGCAGCCTGAAACTCCTGAAATCTATAGCAGTAGCCATTGCACGGATTGAGGGAGACAATTCTATCCTGTCCGATGTTCAGACTCTGCCTGCAGATGTAAGAGAAGAAATCTATACTGCCCTGCCCACTTCACTGTTGCTCATAAGCAGAGGAAACTGCAGTTCTGAAATACATCAAAAAGCGTGAAGACTTCTCCCTGACGACCAGACACGCCACAGCGTACATGTTGGACCCCAGGTATGCTGGCAAGAGCATCCTGTCTGGTGCAAAGATCAACAAGGCCTATGGTGTCATCAATACCGTGTCTCACCACCTTGGCCTTGATGAGGGCAAGGTTCTTGGCAATCTGGCGAAGTACACTTCCAAGCAAGGGCTTTAGGATGTAGATGCAATATGGCAGTCATGCCAACATATCTCATCAGCTACCTGGTGGAAGGAACTTTGTGGACCTGAGGCTCTTTTCCCTGTTGCCTCCATCATTGTCCAAATCCCACCAAAATCAGCCACCTTAGAGCGCAACTGGTCCTTGTTTGGGAACACACACCAAAGCACGCACCAGGCTGACCAATACAAGAGTTGAAAAATTGGTGGCCATCCGGGCAAATTTGAGGCTTTTTGAGCCTGACAACGAGCCCTCCTCAACAAGGTTGGAAAGTGACTGAAGATGAGGCCTCAGAGTCTGATGTTCAAGAGGTGGACATTGAGGAGGTCCAGGGAGAAGACATGGAAGCCTGAGAGGAAGACAACCAAAGCTTTAGTTTCGAGACTATCATTTTACAGATGTATGCTGAAAATGTTTTTGGGAGATGCGATGGATCATTGGGGATCATTCCATATTCCGTTTTGTTGTTCAGTGAAATTATCCCATGTGAAGAGTCAATTCATTTAATTCAAGTTCAATTCTGAAATTTTTATTTTTATTTTTTTCTATTGGAAGGATTTAATCATTTGCAATTATGTCTACTTATGATAAGGTAAAGGTTTATGTTTCTGTCTCCATATGATATGGTAAATATATCCAATGCAAAAACATTTACATTTAAATGGTATTAATATTAATTTGCTTATATTTCCATGAATTTTCATATATTCCAGTTAAATCCCATATATTCCCGTTAATTCCCACGAGAAGTTTCCACCTCTGAATATTCCCCAAAATATGCAACCCTATCCCTTACTGATGTCACTTGTGTGTATGCATAGAATTTTTCAATGCACGCACGCACTCCTATTAAATAATATATCCGGCGCCGACAGAGATGGCCGCCTCGCTTCGCGTTCCTAGGAAACTATGCAGTATTTTTTTTTAAATGTATGTGTCAATTCTTACATTGGTACCCCAGGTAATCTTAGATTTTATTACATACAGTCGGGAGGAACTATTGGATATAAGAGCAACGTCAACTCACCAACATTACGACCAGGAATACGACTTTCCCGAAGCGGATCCTCTGTTTTGCCCACCACCCAGGACAATGGATCGATTCCCAGCCGGCGAACCAAAAACAACAACGGCGTAAAAAGGGGCAGGCGAAGCGGTCTTCTGGTCAGGCTCCGGAGACGGGCACATCACGCACCACTACCGAGCATACTACTCGCCAATGTCCAGTCTCAAGGTAGATGAAATCCGAGCAAGGGTAGCATTCCAGAGAGACATAATAGACTGTAACGTTCTTTGCTTCATGGAAACATGGCTCACTCGAGACGTGCTATCGGAGTCGGTACAGCCACCTGGTTTCTTCACGCATCACGCCCGACAGAAACAAGCATCTCTCTGGTAAGAAGAAGGGCGGGGGTGTATGCCTTATGATTAACAAGACGTGGTGTGATCATAACAACATACAAGAACTCAAGTCCTTCTGTTCACCTGACTTAGAATTCCTCACAATCAAATGTCAACCGCATTATCTACCAAGATAATTTTCTTCGATTATAATCACAGCTGCGTATATTCCCCCCCAAGCAGACACATCGATAGTCCTGAACGAACTTCACTTGACTCTATGTAAAATGGAAACCACATATCCCGAGGCTGCATTCATTGTAGCTGGGGATTTTAACAAGGCTAATCTGAAAACAAGACTCCCTAAATTCTATCAGCATATCGATTGTGCCACCAGGGCTGGTAAAACCCTGGATCATTGTTATTCTAACTTCTGCGACACATATAAGGCCCTCTCCCGCCCTCCTTTCGGAAAAGCTGACCACGACTCCATTTTGTTGCTTCCAGCCTATAGACAGAAACTAAAACAGGAAGCTCCCGCTCTCAGGTCTGTTCAACGCTGATTCCACGCTTCAAGATTGCTTCGATCACGTGGTGTAGGATATGTTCCGCATTGCGTCAAAAAAAACATTGACGAATACGTTGATTCGGTGAGCGAGTTAATTAGCAAGTGCATTGACGATGTCGTACCCACAGCAACTATTAAAACATTCCCAAACCAGAAAACGTGGATTCATGGCAGCATTCGCGCGAAACTGAAAGCGCAATCCACTGCTTTTAAATCAGGGCAAGGTGACTGGAAACATGACCGAATACAAGGCAATCAAACAAGCTAAGCATCAGTATAGAGACAAAGTGGAGTCACAATTCAACGGCTCAGACATGAGAGGTATGTGGCAGGGTCTATAGTCAATCACGGATTACAAAAAGAAAACCAGCCCCGTCGTGGACCAGGATGTCTTGCTCCCAGACAGACTAAACAACTACTTTGCTCGCTTTGAGGACAACAGTGCCACTGACACCAAAACCTGCGGACTCTCCTTCACTGCAGCTGACGTGAGAAGAACATTTAAACGTGTTAACCATCGCAAGGCTGCAGCCCCAGACGGCATCCCCAGCCGCATCCTCAGAGCATGCGCAGATCAGCTGGCTGGTGTGTTTATGGACATATTCAATCTTTATCCCAGTCTGCTGTTACCACATGCTTCAAGAGGGCCACCATTTTTCCTGTTCCCAAGAAAGCTAAGGTAACTAAGCACCGTCATCATGAAGTGCTTTGAGAGACTAGTCAAGGACCATATCACCTCCATCCTACCTGACACCATAGACCCACTCCAATTTGCTTACCTCCCCAATAGGTCCACAGACAATGCAATCGCAACCACACTGCACACTGCCCTAACCCATCTGGACAAGAAGAATGTGAGAATGCTGTTCATCGACTACAGCTCAGCATTTAACACCATAGTACCCTCCAAACTAGTCATCAAAGCTCGAGACCCTGGGTCTCGACCCCACCCTGTGCAACTGGGTACTGGACTTCCTGACGGGCCACCCCAGGTAGTGAGGGTAGGTAACAACATCTCCACCCCGCTGATCCTCAACACTGGGGCCCCACAAGGGTGTGTTCTGAGCCCTCTCCTGTACTCCCTGTTCACCTGACGACTGCGTGGCCATGCACGCCTCCAACTCAGTCATCAAGTTTGCAGACGACACTACAGTGGTAGGCTTGATTACCAACAACGACGAGACGGCCTACAGGGAGGAGGTGAGGGCCCTCGGAGTGTGGTGTCAGGAAAACAACCTCACACTCAGCGTCAACAAAACAAAGGAGATGATCGTGGACTTCAGGAAACAGCAGAGGGAGCACCCCCCTATCCACATCGCCGGGACAGTAGTGGAGAGGGTAGTACGTTTTAAGTTCCTCGGCGTACACATCACGGACAAACTGAATTGGTCCACCAACACAGACAGTGTGGTGAAGAAGGCGCAGCAGCGCCTCTTCAACCTCTGAAGACTGAAGAAATTTGGCTTGTCACCAAAAGCACTCAAACTTTTACAGATGCGCAATCAAGAGCATCCTGTCGGGCTGTATCACCGCCTGGTACGGCAACTGCTCCACCCACAACCGTAAGGCTCTCCAGAGGGTAGTGAGGTCTGCACAACGCGTCACCAGGGGCAAACTACCTGCCCGCCAGGACACCTACACCACCCGATGTCACAGGAAGGCCATAAAGATCATCAAGGACAACAACCACCCGAGCCACTGTCTGTTCACCCCGCTATCATGCAGAAGGCGAGGTCAGTACAGGTGCATCAAAGCAGGGACCGAGAGACTGAAAAACAGCTTCTATCTCAAGACCATCAGACTGTTAAACAGCCACCACTAACATTGAGTGGCTGCTGCCAACATACTGACTCAACTCCAGTCACTTTAATAATGTAAAAATGTACGTAAAAAATGTATCACTTTAAACAATGCCACTTCATATAATGTTTACATACCCTACATTACTCATCTCATATGTGTATACTGTACTCTATACCATCTACTGCATCTTGCCATCTTTATGTAATACATGTAACACGAGCCACTTTAAACAATGCCACTTTTATATGTTTACATACCCTACATTACTCATCTCATATGTATATACTGTACTCGATACCATCTACTGTATCTTGCCTATGCCGTTCTGTACCATCACTCTCATATATTTTTATGTACATATTCTTCATTCCTTTACACTTGTGTGTATAAGGTAGTTGTGAAATTGTTAGGTTAGATATCTCGTTGGTTATTACTGCATTGTCGGAACTAGAAGCACAAGCATTTCGCTACACTTGCATTAACATCTGCTAACCATGTGTATGTGACAAATAAAATTTGATTTGATTTAATATTCATTCACCTGTATAATAGGTGCAATAGAGATTTATCATTCATATAAATTATTACCATTATATTGTTCTGTAGTTAGATTGGTAAAAACAAAGTCATGGACTTAAGGTGGATTTAACAAGTGACATCAATAAGGGATTATAGCTTTCACCTGGATTCATCTGGTCAGTCTATGTCATGGAAAGAGCAGGTGTTCCTAATATTTCGTACACTCAGTGTAAAGTATATCTAAGGGTGTCAAATAAGTAAATTGATAAACGCTGTATGTTAAGCTTGTTTTAGCTGATTTCATGGGGCTACAAATGACAAACAATCCCTTCCATTTAGGACTTATTTTATTGAAAACTGTTAGGAGAAAATATTATTTTATTGTACTGATCAACAACATTTGCATAGAAGAAGCAAGCTCTTCTTTTATAAAAGTGTGCACTCTTTCTTTAAGAAAGGGATGACGTCATTCGTGAGGCAGAGCATGGCTGTGGAATCTGACTTTGTGGCTAGTGAATTAGTTATGGGCTTTTTGGTTAGCCAACTCATTTGGATCCATTCACATAACAGACCTAGCTCATTTGGCTCCCAAATGGCTCTTTGAATCAAAATGCAATCGACCTTACAACCATGAATAAATTGCAAATCTCCAATGTAAAGCCCAAAAGGTAGGCTACCGTTATGTCAGATCGTGATAAGCGGGTTCAAATACGTTTTTACCTGGACAAATATTTCCTATGATGGTGCCACATCTACTGTCAATGTTTGTGTATGGAGATTGCAAGGCTGTGTGCTCGATTTTATACACCTGTCAGCAATGGGTGTGGCTGAAACAGCCGAATCCACTAATTTGAAGGAGTGTCCACGTACTTTTGTATATATAGTGTACCTAAGTTTCGGTATAATGTGCAATAGAATTTGAGAATAGGATGACTTCCCTAGCAGGTCTCAAACCCAGTCCACCAACATCAAATGCCCTAACCGCTGTCCCAATAAGGGATATCTCTAGGGCATGTGCTTATTGGGTTAGTATAGTTAGGCCCTGTCCAGATGAAACCCAAACCCTCCTACCTAGGCACTTGTGTAGACCTGAAACAACATGTTAGGTCTAAACAATAGTGTGAATGCACTTTGAAGTAAATCTCAGCTCTGTTAAAAATACACTCAAGAATTTTTTTTATTGATAGTCATTCAGGAGTATCATGAAAACAACTTAATATGCCCCACCAACATTAGACAACTATACAGGAAGCCCTTCAATTGTTTAAATAAGTAAATAAAATCAATGATTAGAGAATAGTCAGATTAGTTTAGACCTGACACGGACATGGTGACGTAGCAGGACGATTGGGGTAACATAACCAGGAGGTTGTGAGTTCACATCCTTTTTGCGGACAATAATAATTACTGTATAAATGAACATGCACAATGCAATCATGTATGTCAAAGTGTGTCAAATATGTAAGTTGAAGATGTGTATGTTAAAAGTGCTGTGTGTGATTATCCCTTGCCAATAGACTAAGAGCTATGAATGGATCCGTGGTTCACCAATCAGGGTTGGCTCGGCAAGAGTAACAAGACATCTTGTCATGCATTTTTCTTTGGACACAAATGTTCTTGCAACATTCCAATGAAACGTGTTTAAACCATTCATATCTTATGTTCTTAGAACATGGCAACCATGTTTGGTGGGACGTTGATGGAAAATTCTCCAAACCCAGAGAAAACAGGACACATTTATTTCAGTAGGCAAGTCAGTTAAGAACAAATTCTTACTTTCAATGACAGCCTTGTGGGTTAACTGCCTTGTTCAGAGGCAGAATGCCCGATTTTTACCTTGTCAGCTCAGGGATTTGATCTTGCAACCTTTCGGTTACTAGTATAATGCTCTAACCACTAGGCTACCTGCTGCCCCCACATGAATGAATATCTTATGATCCGAAAACATGGCAACCTGGTTCTGGGTAAGTTCTATTTGACATTAAGGGAATAGTCTCTTGGAAACATTACTTGCACATCACAGGAATATTCCTATGAAAACCTTGACCTAATGACACTCTTAAGGGAACATTTGTTGTTAGCTGGGTACATAACAGGAAATCCCAGACTGTTTTCCCCCCTTCACTTCCAGGCTGTTGGCACAAGGACTCTGTACTGGTTCTTCCAACAAACATCCCATTGCTCTCTCTTTTAGATATCTGACAGCTCTTAAGGGGACGTCCTCTAAAGTTGTGGGAACATTTGTTGTTAGCTGGGTACATACCAGGAAATCCCAGACTGTTTTCCCCCCTTCACTTCCGGGCTGTTGGCACAAGGACTCTGTACTGGTTCTCCCAACAAACATCCCATTGCTCTCTCTTTTAGATATCTGACAGCTTTGTGTTGAATCATCAGCTGAAGAGGTTGCCTCTCTAACTAACTTAGAAAGGGGAGAAGCCTCTAAACAGTTGGCAGTCGATATGAACAGGCAAACCATGGTGACTGGCAGGAATGCTAGGTCATGGTGAAGAAATGTGACATTTACATGGGTAAACAACACCATGGTAGGGATGAGGATTTTAAATAATTTCACTATTAGAATAGTATCATACATTTTTGGCGGGTATCCGGATATTAAGCACTGCTGTGCGAGGGTAAGGCTGAGGCTTGCGCTCTATTAGTGCAGCTGGGGAGGTGCCAGTGAGATGGGAGCGAGCAGATGGGGGCAGACAGCCAAGACTACCTAACTTGTAGCAGCCACTATGTTATTTATCATACCATATAACAGTGCCTATCTTGACTGGAGTAGCCAAGAGAAGTTTGCTAGGTGGGCTAATTGAGGCCATATTTTATGCCAACGGCATCCCTGTTGGTTGCTCATTGTAGCCTACTCCTTTAGCTAACTTTGAATTCTGTAATGTTATTCCATCTTACATTGTGTTAGTGAACTCTCACTACACTTGCTACAAATTGAGCCGCTTTGATTGGCCAACATAAACAACAAGCTTCACACATGAAGACTACCAGACAGCTCCAAGTCTTTCTTATGGGGGGCACAAGTCTTAAAAACTACATTGGAAATTTTTATTTATTAAATTGATCATGGTATATCCTTGTATGTAATAACATCACATTAATATTTTATTTTAATTTACAAAAAGTATTTTCAGTTAAAATAAGCCTATACATTTTTTGGGCCGCAGAAATGAAAACTCACACTAGTATTGGTGCGGCAGGTGGCCTAGAGTGGTTAGAGAGTTGGTCCAGTAACCGAAACGGTTGCAAGATTGAATCCTCGAGCTGACAAGGTAAAAATCTGTCATTCTGCCCCTGAAGAAGGCAGTTAACCCACTGTTCCCCAGTAGGCTTTCATTGTAAAAAAAAATGTGTTATTTAACTGACTTGCCTAGTTAAATAAAGGTTAAATAAAAAATAAAAAGTATTTGAATACTAACGTCCGTTCGGATATTCAAACAACTGTACACATCCCTACACCAAGGTTCGCTGAACCAAGTCCTCCTCTCATTCTGTACTGTCATACTAGCCAGTCATTACTGCTACTTTCACCTGGGTTGGAAACTCAACCTAAGCCACTGTAAAGCACACAGAGGCAGAGCACTGCTCCCTTTCAACATGATGCACAGTGCAGGTCAGCCAGCTTCATGGAATAGAGCTAATATTTGCACTGCACCAAGAGATGCTGTTTCAATATGTGAACTAGAAGGAAATGCGGGGTGGACTTTTCGCCTTTAAAGCTAATACAACTTCCAGGAATCTCAGTGTTGTGTGTGTGCGTGTATCAGTGTGTGTGTGTCAATGTGCGTGTGTGTGTGTGTGCCAGGTCTGTGTTGGGGGGTGTAGTAGGGGGAGCAGCAGAGAGAGACAGGCCTAGCCCCCCTGCGCACCACCGGCCCAGCCCTCTCCCCTGCAGTTCCCTTCATGCCTGACCTTTCATGACTGTAATGTTATCACATGTCATACGCAGGCAGGCCTGCTGGAAACCATTTTCTAGAGGCACCATGGCGGCTGTAGCCCCCTCACTAAACACTGCACTGGTACTGGCTGGAGAGACCAGGCCAGGCCTAGCTCTGGATCGAACTGGTTTACTGCTCAGTATGTTTCACCTTCACACAAATATAGAAAAACACACAAATGCCACGCACATGACACACACACACACATGTAGACAGACACACAGTGACATATGAGTGTCCTCAGGGACTCTTGTTTGGTGACATGAGCAACAAACAGACTCCTCAATTAGTGGAAGGTGCTCTCTTACCGAGACAAGTTCAGAGGCTAGGAATAACAAGCAAAGGGAGGCAAGACTACTTTCCAGAGCAGTGTGTGTGTGTGTGTGCATGTGAGAGAGAGAGAGTTAAGAGCTAATCCTACACTACACACTCCATGTATAGCTCCCCACTTCAGGACATGACTCTGTTGTGTTGTTAGTGCCACTGCTTAATGAGGTTGCTGTTAGTGAAACATCTAATTACCACTAGCTATCCTAGGACGGTTATCAACAGTTACAAACAGTGGAGAAATTGGCTCTGTGTTTATTAACATGATAATAATCACAAATTTCAATATGACAAAAGTATTCTCAAACTGTGGAGGATGAGAAGCCTAAAATCAGACTGGGGTGTGGAACCTCTCTTCTATAATGCCTAGGAGATTCATTACAAGCAGTTCTGTTCCACATAGTGAAATATGAATGAGAGCTACCGGACTGTCTGAACATTGAATTGGTCCATAAACAAATCCAATCCAAGGATAAGCCCTGATTTCAATTCCAAGGTTCCAGCTCAGCAAAGTCAGGCAATTATTTTCTAAGAAAATATTTTGTCAAGTCAACCCCTGCTTATCCTGTTTTGTCTTTTTGGAGACATAAACAATGCCAAGTGAATTAATAAATTTGTGTTGAAGTCAATACCAATAACTTATAGTGACGGTGGTGTATTTCACAGGGTTTAAATGGGTATTAGGTTTGGGCGATGTCAACCTTTGTCCTATCATGATTATGTACTTATAAGACATTGTGATATTGATGATATCGCCCCCTATTCGCCAACCTTTTTTCCCCTGTGAAATATTTGAAATAAAACAGCTAAAAATCACTTTTAGGCTATAGCTCAAAATCGCATCATTCAACTGGACGAATCATGAAGAAAGATAATGTTGTTGAAAGCTTGGACAGAGGCTAAGTGCAGGCAAATCTTTTCTAATATTCCTTTCTGGTGGAGCTTTAGCATGAAACAGGTTTGAGTGTGTCTGTCTGAGCACATCACCAAGCAAAGTGACAGTCAACTAATGAGGAACAGGCTGTCTTGCCGATTTAGGTTATAAAGCATGGGCTGGATAGAAGCAAAATCTACCGTCTTCTGAACTGGATAATAATAGTTTATTTGCCTAATCCTCCGCTCTTATTATCGTTTGTTCAATGTCTCATCAAGCTGTAATTGAGTATAGACTCTGACTTTCAAAAAGAACAAGAAGGAAAGTGGCAACTTTCGGACGGACACTCTTAGGCTATTCGAATATTTGGGAAATAGGCTACTGTTCATAACTTTTACTTGTCTTAAAGCTTTTATGATTGGATGGGCCATTTGGTTTTCAACCTCGCATGGAGAGATTTCTCCGACCCACACAGATAATTTCTTTCTTAATAAGCTGAAACTAATTTAAACCTGTCATTCGATTTTTCTATTGGCTATTGATATTGTATGTCCTCGCTCATTAATAGTCCTCTGGCTACCTTACATTTTTAGGCTATTCAAATAACTTTTTGAGATGGAACTCCGTTGGATTCATTCATTGTTTGATCAGGAGAAAGCCATACATGCATGAAATGATGAAAGCGTAGCCTAGCTCAAAGTACTATTTATTGCCTATCGAATGGAGATAGAAGGGAATATACGTCTTTTTTACTGCTAGACGCGCGATAGTTAAGGAGTGTCCGTAATATAGCCTATATTTTAAAAAATGAATAGGTTTAGGGTATAAGGCCTACGCATCCGACATTGTGCTGCTTTGGTGGAATTCTCTCTCTCTCTCTCTCTCTCTGGCCTACATTCCCCTCTTGCATTCTGTATTTAACATATTAATTAAAATAGGCTATAGCAAATAGGAATAGGCAAATTAATCGGAATGTCTCTTGTATCCGACTATGGCACCAGTCAAGTTCAAATAGGCTAAACCATCATCTGTCACATCACAACTTCGTCACAATCAACAATGGCTGTCAATCATTGTCGATGGCTGGCAATCATTGCCGATAGAGGATACTATCGTAATATCTTCCAACACTAATGAGGATGCGAGAGGAATCAGCATGAGCTGGTGTTGCTCAGTAGTCAATCTCCCATAGTATCAATGGCCTTCATAATTTAGCTCCTCGATGTAGAATGGAGATTGCCTTGGATGTAAGATGATGACATCAGACGAAGGCTTAGCTTACACACTGACTGATAGCACACACACACACACACACACACACACACACACACACACACACACACACACACACACACACACACACACACACACACACACACACACACACACACACACACACACAACGCTCTTAGAAAAAAAGGGTTCAATGGGATAACCCTTTTTGGTTCAAGGTAGAACCTTTTTGGTTCCAGGGATGTAGAACCCTCTGTGGAATGGGTTCTACACGGAACACAAAGGGGTTCTACCTGGAACCAAAAAGGGTTCTTCAAAGGGTTGTCCTAAGGGGGTAGCCGAATAACCCTTCTAGATAGCACCTTTATTTTTAAGAGTGTACTGCTTGACCTATCAGTTATTACATAACAGGGGAATCCAGAATCAGATGACAGTTGTTTGGAAATACAAACGATATGCATAGTTACCGTTTCAGGGGGAGTAGGCATCAGTATTGTCCCATCACCCATCCACCAGGAGCTAGCTACCACTGAACACAGACAACTGCACTGTAAATACCTTTACCTGAATGTGATGAGGAGGGAAGGATTCTGGGAGAAATCTGGGATATTTTTAGACAAATAACAAGCTGAGGTCAGAAGAAGAGAATGCAAAGAGCTTCATTTCTTCTGAGTGTGTGTGGCTTGACTGGCTTGGCTTTGAGCTTGTCAGTTTTGACTGCAGTAATCAAATGCTATTACTAGAGATGAAGGGGAGAACAGAGGAGCTTATAGGAGGTGGCAGTACTTCACAGACTCATACACTACTGTAGGCCCTCCGTGTGTATGTGTTTCTCTGTAGGGTGTGTAGTGTATATGTGTGTGTGTGGTGTGTGTCTCTGTGTGATGTAGGGCTGAGGAATGGTGAGGAGAGACCTCAGCGCTCAGCTTGGGGCGTATAATCTATGGTTCATTTGCAGCTTTTCTACCCTGTATGACAAGCCGTTTACAAGACATAGCCTCTGCTGCTGACCCAGTTCTGAGTGGCTGCCTCTGCCTGTGTCTCGTGACAGCCAGGGCCCTGCATCCCTATCAGGCTCTGCTCGGCTCTCCTCCCTCCTCTACAGTCTAACTGATGATAACTCTGCCACTCTCTGCCTCCGTGAACTGTGGGAAAAAATAGGTCGCCCTGACCCACTTTTCTTTCTTTCTTTTTCTCCCTGAGACTGTGCTAGGAGTTCTGCAGAGTATGATCAAGGGAGACAGAGAGAGAGAGAGAGCGCAAAGGGGTGGGGGAGGGAGACAAGGAGAGGGGGGTAGAAAGAGAGACAAAGAAAGAAAGAGACAAGAGACTACCCTCATGAGCGCTAGTGTTTGTGAGACCTCGCTCCTGTGGCCTTTGAAGCAGAGTTGACCCTTATCAGCTTGGCCTGGCCTGTATGTACAGTAGGAAGAGCAATCCTCCCACGCCTTCATTAAACAACTACCTACTGCTCCCAGGGCACAAACACCAGCCAGTCTACTGCATTCACATGCATGCATGAACGTATGCATGCACACACACACACCCATCCCACCCCTACTCAGCTCGGAGGTGAACATTTGCTCATCTGTTACTCAGAATGTTAAATGGGATCATTTGCCTTATTTAAAACAGTGCTTTTTTACTAATTTATTATTAACGCCCGTACAGGTAGGTATGACATGCCATCGGACAAGAATAATTAGTAGTATTTCTAGCCCCTCAATGTAATACCTGACACTGTAGCTCATGGTATCACCACCATTACACAATTCTTCATTAACCAGCATTCAGTCATGAATGAGTTCTCCCCTGAATTAGCCATGGTTTTCAGTTAGCTGTAGTGACAACAGCAGCAGATAACATGACAACAACTCAAATGATCTACATTTGACATTTTTTCTTGTCATAATTTTTTTGGGTACTAGATCCCATGGGAATCAAACCCACAACCCCGGCAATGCAAGCACCCTGCCCTACCAACTGAGCCACACGGCTTTTGAAAACAAAACGCAGTGCACTAAATTGGGAATAGGGTGCCAATTGGGACACTACCCAACAGGCACCAGTGTATGAGGGATTGCATGTTACTTAACGTCTGTAACGCAATAAAACATATTTAAAAACAACAACAATGTTCAAGGCACGTCAATGGTCTAAAATACAAAACTGACACTGTTTGAATTGATAACGGTTAGGAGAATCCAGGACTGGTATAATGTGAGGCAGAACGAATGTCAGCCAGAGACACATGCATGTTGCTATAAAGGCAATTAGAGTACCAAGCGACAACACAATTATCTGCTAACGTGATCATTCGTTTTCACAAAGCACTCAGCGATAACTCGTCAAACATATTGATTTTACCCAGTGGTGGGTAAATGTTAGAATCCCTAGTTCAGCCCATGTCTCATCCCAGTGTGGACAAGCACCCGAGTAACACCGGTGGAAGCAGCAGCGCATTTGCTATGTGGTTGCATGTGAACTGAATAGCATTAGCCGTTGCCTGATATTCTACGTTAAAAGCAAAGAGAGCAGGTTGACCCAGCGCTAAACTTTCAGCTGCAGAGTGCTAAGCCTCTGCGTGTTAATGGTGACCTACTGTGCTGCTGCTGCTAATACACAGACCTGATGTAGCCTCAGAGACACAGTCATCATCATGAACCCTGCTACTGCTTCACTTTCCCCTACGCTTGGCCTATCCTAGCTCAAAACACTGGACAAAAACACAAGACACCCACAACTGATGTGAATGAGCAATGTCAGCAGGTGAGAACAGAGGAACATGGCCTTATTCTCTTGTGGGTGATTGTGTGTCAGATAGGTTGATGTGGCCTCTGATGGTTGACATTCCCTAGAAAAAGTTAGTAAGTGGAACAGTCTAAACCTGTTTTTGGGGTGTAGGTCAGGCCTGATCTCATAATCACCAAGGTCAATGCTGCTGAATGGAACGGCAGGAGGCTTACACAAAGAGATAGAGAGGGAGGGAGAGAGAGAAAGAGAGAGAGAGGCCTGGCTTTGCTAAACCACATAAAGACACAAGTGTGTGTGTGTGTGTAGACCAGGACTGTTCAACACTTCTGTTTTACTTAAGTAAGTTAGTATACACCTGTTGTTTAACCAAGCATGTGATAAATAAAATGTAATTTCATTTGATCCGTTACTGATGCTAATGTACAGCTTGTGTAACATGGTTCGTCTATACCAGAGCTGTTCTATGTCGGTCCTGGTTTTTGTTTCTGCCTGGAAGTTAATTGCAATCACCTGGTGTCCCAGGTCTGAATTAGTCCCTTATTAGAAGGAGAGGACGAAAAACAGAAGTGTTGAACAATGCAGAGTGACAAAAAAACAGAAATAATAGAAGAAAAAAATGATAATAACACAAGGAATGAGTAACACTAACTTGGCTATGTACACACTGCACCAGTACTGAGACGATGAGCAGGCTTACCAGGTAATTGAGGTAGATATGGACATACAGGTAAAGTGATAAAGTGACTAAGCAACAGGATAGATAATAAACAATAACAGCAGCATATGTGATGAGTCAAAAGAGTTACTGCAAAAAGGGTCATTGCAGATAGCACGCGTAGCTATTGGTTAACTATTTCATCCATTAAAGTCTAAGCCGCTTTATTTGGCACTTGACGAATATTTTCGTCTGAGCACGTCCCTGATTTAAATATACTTGAGATGTGCGTTAGCTACTCAAATGCTAGCCCCATTCCCTGACATGTACGGTGGAGCAAAAAAGTATTTAGTCAGCCACCAATTGTGCAAGTTCTCCCACTTAAAAAGATGAGAGGCCTGTAATTTTCATCATAGGTACACTTCAACTATGACAGACAAAATAAGGGAAAACAATCCAGAAAATCACATTGTAGGATTTTTTTATGAATGTATTTGCAGATTATGGTGGAAAATAAGTATTTGGTCACCTACAAACAAGCAAGATTTCTGGCTCACAGACCTGTAACTTCTTCTTTAAGAGGCTCCTCTGTCCACCACTCGTTACCTGTATTAATGGCACCTGTTTGAACTTGTTATCAGTATAAAAGACAACTGTCCACAACCTCAAACAGTCACCCTCCAAACTCCACTATGGCCAAGACCAAAGAGCTGTCAAAGGACACCAGAAACAAAATTGTAGACCTGCACCAGGCTGGCAAGACTGAATCTGCAATAGGTAAGCAGCTTGGTTTGAAGAAATCAACTGTTGGAGCAATTATTAGGAAATGGAAGATCTCACCCCGTGGGGTCAAAATGATCACAAGAACGGTGAGCAAAAATCCCAGAACCACGCGGGGGGACCTAGTGAATGACCTGCAGAGAGCTGGGACCAAAGTAACAAAGCCTACCATCAAAAACACACTACGCCGCCAGGGACTCAAATCCTGCAGTGCCAGATGTGTCCCCCTGCTTAAGCCAGTACATGTCCAGTCCCGTCTGAAGTTTGCTAGAGAGCATTTGGATGATCCAGAAGAAGATTGGGAGAATGTCATATGGTCAGATGAAACCAAAATATAACTTTTTGGTAACAACTCAGCTTGTCGTGTTTGGAGGACAAAGAATGCCGAGTTGCATCCAAAGAACACCATACCTACTGTGAAGCATGGGGGTGGAAACATCATGCTTTGGGGCTGTTTTTCTGCAAAGGGACCAGGATGATTGATCCGTGTAAAGGAAAGAATGAATGGGGCCATGTATCGTGAGATTTTGAGTGAAAACCTCCTTCCATCAGCAAGGGCATTGAAGATGAAACGTGGCTGGGTCTTTCAGCATGACAATGATCCCAAACACACAGCCCGGGCAACGAAGGAGTGGCTTCGTAAGAAGCATTTCAAGGTCCTGGAGTGGCCTAGCCAGTCTCCAGATCTCAACCCCATAGCAAATCTTTGGAGGGAGTTGAAAGTCCGTGTTGCCCAGCAACAGCCCCAAAACATCACTGCTCTAGAGGAGATCTGCATGGAGGAATGGGCCAAAATACCAGCAACAGTGTATGAAAACCTTACAGAAAAAGACTTAAATAAAACGTTTGACCTCTGTCATTGCCAACAAAGGGTATATAACAAAGTATTGAGATAAACTTTTGTTATTGACCAAATACTTATTTTCCACCATAATTTGCAAATAAATACATTAAAAATACTAATGTGATTTTCTGTTTTTTTTTTCTTCTCATTTTGTCTGTCATAGTTGAAGTGTACCTATGATGAAACTTACAGGCCTCTCTCATCTTTTTAAGTGGGAGAACTTGCACAATTGGTGGCTGACTAAATACTCTTTTGCCCCACTGTAAATACAGTTGCACAAGCTGCTGTGTGTTTGTGCAGCGCTACTGCTATATCTTGACATGCTAACAAGGTATACAAGCTGAGGGTTACTCATGGGCTACTAACCCTACATGTTAAACCTTCTATTAAAATGTCTGTCTGACTGTCTGTCTGTATGAAAAACACCTAGGTTACATACTGAAAATACCCCTTTTACGTTACCCAGTTCTGTTATCACTCATGTATTACCTTAGAAAATACAGATTTTCCGTCCACTTTGTATATGCGTTGAGCTCATAAAGCCTACTTTATTCCATAAAAAGAACTTAACATCTAATTAACCCTTGAGCCAAAGTCCTATAACCTCAAACTAACTACATTTGTGGAGATAGAGAAAGGGGTAGAGGGGAAAGAGGGAGGCGGAGAGAGAGAGAAAGAGAGAGAGGAGAAATACTGAGTGAGTGAGAGATTGCTGCCTAATGTATCATTACACACTTCATGGAAATCTTAGAGTTTCATTGGGACGTGTTAATGTGGTGTTAACACAGAGATCAGGTTGCTCCATTCACTAGGCAGCACATATGGCAAATACATCAGAAGGGCAAAAATACTATAATGACTGAGTAAAAATACTCTGAAAAGCAGTCAGCATCTAAGAAAGCGGAAGTATGGCAGGAGCAGGTACAGTTTAAAGAGTGGGACAGCTGCAGTAGCCGAGAGGACTGACTCAAGACAACTGTAATAACATGAATCCTGCAAGGACATGAATCACTTTAGTCACAGACTGACCTTCAAACTGACATGCCCTGGGATCAGTGATCGAGATGTTGACTAAACCTGCCTGACCTGCCATTGGCTGCCATTACAATAAAGCATGCAGGGCCCAGGGCTCAGGCGGGACTAGTGGGGCTTCATTTTGCTTGCTCCAGCTCAGATCATGACAGGAGTCACCCGAGGGGTAGAGACTAGAGGATGCCTGGCTCTAACAAGTTGACCTCCACCATGTTCAATCGTTGACTGGTTTGATTGGCAAACAGGAGGACAACACCCACAGCTGCATGCTCTGCTTGCATGCTACAGTCAGTCAGTCAGTCACCCCACGCACCCTCTTAGTCATGTTAATGTTGGGTGAAGTGTGTCACATGATTACATCTCCTTCTTCTGAAAAATTTTACTTTTCAGAAGAGGGGGGGGGGCTGCTAGATATTTACTGGCCAAATCCAGGTTAAGGAGAACGTCAGAGTATAAGCCAGCAATCTTCTGGTCACCAGTCCATTCTCACTAAGTAATAGGTCATAGCGCTTGCCTTCCCTCCTCTCTCAAATGGCCTCTCTCTCTCACGCTGCACAGGGCAGGCAGAAAAGCAGACCTTGATTGGGATGCACACAACGACTGCATTAGTATCACTACTCTACTAATGAATGTACCTACCAGGTGAATCCAGGTGAAAGTTATGATTCCTTGTTGATGTCACTTATTAAATCCACTTCAATCAGTGTAGATGAAGGGGAGGAGATAACTTAAAGCCTTGAGACAATTGGGACATGGATTGTGTAAGGCTGCCTTTCAGAGAGTGAATGGGCAAGATAAAATATTTAATTAAGTGCCTTTGAACGGGGTATGGTAGTAGGCAGTGGTGGGAAAAGTACATAATTGTCATACTTGAGTAAAAGTAAATATATCTTAATGGAAAATGGCTCAAGTAAAGTGAAAGTCATCCAGTAAATATATACTTAAGTATCAATAGTAAATGGAATTTCTCAAATATCAAAAGGAAAAGTATAAACCATTTCAAATTCCTTATATTAAGCAAACCAGACAGCACCATTTTCTTTTTTTCTTTTTTATTGCCGGATAGCCAGGGGCACACTCCAACACTCAGATATAATTTACAAACAAAGCATTTGTATTTAGTGAGTCCGCAAGATCAGAGGCAGTAGGGATGACCAGGGATGTTCTCTTGATAAGTGTGTGAATTGGACCATTTTCCAATCAAAATGTAATGAGTACTTTTGGGTATCAGGGAAAATGTATGGAGTAAAAAGTATGTTATTTTCTTTAGGAATATAGAGAAGCAAAAGTAAAAGTTGGCAAAAATATAAATAGTAAAGTAAAGTACAGATACCCCCCCAAAAATACTTAAGTAGTGCTTTAAAGTATTTTTACTTAAGTACTTTACACCACTGGTAGTAGGTGCCAGGCGCACCAGTTTGTGTGAAGAACTGCAACGCTGCAGTGTTTTTCATGTTCAACAGTATCCCAAAGGACATCCAGCCAACTTGACACAACTGCAGGAAGCATTGGAGTCAACATGGGCCAGCATCCCCGTTGAATGCTTTCGAACACCTTGTAGAGTCCATGCCCTGACGAATTGAGGCTGTTCTGAGAGCAAAAGGGGATGCAACTCAATATTAGGAAGGTGTTCCTAATGTTTGGTATACTCAGTGTATGTGTATGCGACCAATAAAATGTTATTTGTCTTGAAAAATACTATTAATCGATGTGTGAGAGGCTATGCATGTTCAGGCAAGATATTGTAACGTCATATGAACTCTTGTCTGAAAAGCAAGGGGCTTCATGTTACATTTGTCATGTATAAAGTATCACTCCAAAATGTAATAACGCATTTACTGGTATGTAGTCAGTAGGTGAATAAACCATTTAGGATTCTTTTGTTTTACCTAGAAGCTGAAATTCTCGTTGGTTTTATGTCATAGTCCATTTATCTCTCAGTAGCATGTCTGTGCAGTAGGCTATACTGTAGATCTCCTCAAACTCCCCACAGCACAGCCACCTGCACAAGGTCCCCTGTTGCCCAGCAACAGCTTGCCTCATCACTAAAAGCCTAAAAGAGCTCACAAATGTTATACAATTACAGTTGGTGGTGTGGAGGTGTTGGGGAGTACAGTACACAAACGGGATCAGGTTGTTTCTACAGCACTAAAACGATAAAGGATGTGTGTGAAAGAAGCACCGACTGACTGACTGGGGAAATCCCAGCTAGCAACTCTTACTACCACAAACAGACACACAGTCACTGTGATGTCATCATTATCCGACTCCCTTTGAACTTGACCCTAGCCCTGTTCTTTCATCTCACTTGCAAAGTCTTATGACTCAGATTTCCGTCTGCCTATAGTGTCAGACAACAAGGTGTGCGTGTCTGTGTATGTGTGAGCGTGGGTTGACATATATTGACCGCCACACTGTGAACTCTCTGGTCGGTGCTCTTTCTTGGTCTTGGAGTATTACAGCTAACTACTCAAGGGATAACGTTTTACACCATTTCAATTTTCCCGAACGCAGCCCTTCTTGAGGGAAATAAATCAGACACAATCCCACAGCACATATAGTATATGCACCCCTCCACCCCCTCCTTTCCTCTCCTGTCTTCCTGTGCAATATATCAATCATTCATTAATCAACTCTGAAAACTCCTCTTTAGTTAATTACTTGGGAAATTTAATTTCAAACGAAAGCTTTTAAAAGAGAAAGATATAAAGTTACCGGGATCTCTCTGCCCCCTCCTTATCCAGGGGGCTAGGCTGGGGGCCGGGGGGACGTGTGCTGCTCTGCGCTACTTTACGTGTTGTCAGGAAGTCACATATGCCCATGTTTAAAGCAGAGGCAAGCCGGGCAGGCAGCGTTACGTAAAGCCTCCCCCTGCACAGGCTTACTGCACCAGACGCTGTGTCCTTGCCTGGGCTGCTTCAAGGTCCCAAAAGGACAGGCTGCTAAGAAGTTGGGAAGGACAGGGCCCCTGTGATAGGCTGGCTGGGAGGGAGCGCTGTGCTGGGACTGCGCCTGCCTGCCTGCGATGGCCTTGGACTTTGAATTCTTCGCCAGACAGACTCATGCATCAATCCCTCAGCTTACAAAGACAAGCCACTAACCTTCACAAGGCCAGGGACTCGTCAGCAATGAGTGGCATTTTCACTTAGCCTGGACAGCTTCTCTCTCCCCAAGCTCTGAAATCTGCTCTGCTCTCAGTCCCTGCACATAACCTGGTTAAAATAAGACAGTTGAGTAACACTCCCCTAAGGCCGCAAGAATCCTGTGGTGTTTCTGACATCCTAATCGGACTTTGTGACTTGTTGTGCTAACCTTTAACCTCCTAGCTGTGCTCTTCTGTGTTGCAGCAGGTAGCCTAGCGGTTAGAGTGCTGGACCAATAACTGAAAGGTCGCTGGTTTGAATACCTGAGCTGACAAGTTGAAAAATCTGTTGATGTGCTCTTGAGCAAAGCACTTAACCCTAATTTGCTCCAGAACAACTAGTTACAACTAGTGTATACTATTGTATTCGTGAGTGTCTGATCCTGTTTAATTTGCAGTGCACCCACACTCTACCTGGCCAGTAAAATGTGCCTGTTTGTGATAAAGTAAGAAGTGAAGAGACCTTCTCCCTGCTGCAGCAGCCACACACATAGGATAAGCTTTCTGCTGTACCTCCACAGCCTGAGGCCACCATCTCTACTTCAGGAGCAGGGAGAGAAAGTCAACTCTGCCCTACTCCTCTGTTGTGACCACACTAACCAACCCAAGGAGACAGTTAGGTCTTCTCACATCACCCTGTAGGTTTGGGCTTTATATCCACAGTTCAGCAGTAGTAAGGCAAAAGTATGTGTTTAATAGTAGCACTGTTCTGCTCTCTCGTTGTCCCTGCTTTATTGATCGGCACAGTTAGGTTCCACAGCTGTTGTTTCTGAAATGGGGTGCAACGTTTTCGTGTGGGTGACATGCTTCATTTATCTGACCTGCATCTCTCCCTCTCTCTGTGGATCACTTTGGGAGTGATAAATAATGTACTGCAATCGCAATCAGTAACAATCAATGTGTGTGGATAATTGAGAGGCCCTGTCAGTGCTACAAGGCCAGGGTGCGGGGGGATGGGGGGAGTGAGGTGGGGGAGTGGGGCTGCCTCCTGCCTGCTCCAGCCTCCTTCCATCTTTCATCCCTCCATTTCATCACTCCACCCTGCCTGCCTGCCTTCAGGAGCCACAGCAATAAAGACGCATTTAGCTGCTCCTGCCGTGTCATCAAAATGAGTCCCATTGACTTTGGTTCTCTTCCTCCCTACTGCCCTCTCCCAGATTGGAAAAGACAGCCTAGGAGAGTTGGAGTGATGGTGTGAAAGCATGATCGACATGACAATGTATTTCAACTCCACTAATTCACCATCTAAGCCTACTGTTAGAGATCAGAGTGTATTTTACCCAAGCAACATGTCTAATGAGTAGCCACTGAATGACCACACTATAGTATTGTACAGTTAAGAGGTTAGTCATTGCAACACAATCAGCATTATGATTTAATCTACAACAACCTAAAGGCCTGATAGTAAATACTTGACTCCGACCACACGTTCATAAGGCCTACACAGACCTATCATGGACACACTATGACACCTGTCATACCCAGTAGTTTACAGTATGCAGATAGTTGACAAATGACCTTACACTGTCCTGAGACATGAGACTGAGTGTAATCCAAACACAGCTAGCTCGTTTCAGTGGCTCAGCACACAACACAAGCACACACATAGGAATGGATGTATGCACACACGCATATGCACACACACTCTAACAGTATAGGCCTATAAACACCTTCCTCTACAATTGCATATTTCTTTGACCATTAATATACAGGGTATATACAGGTAGATGAATGTATTGTCCTGAGAAGACAGACCCTTGTTCTGTCAGACCAGGGTCCAGAGTCCAGTATTGTGACCGTTCAGCAGACCTAACATAATTTGCATATTTGTCATTTACATATCTTCTGATTCTGTGGTGGGATACTGCACATCAATCATCATCAGTGGCTCCTTAGACAACAACAAAACAAGTTGTGTAAAGTACAGTACACTAGCTCAGTAAAGGAGGAAGATGGCTGACATGTGCACCACATTATTGAAGACAGATGATTCAAGAGAAAGGCTATGTTAAATGTGGAGGTTTTAGTTATCTATGAGTACAGTACAGAGCACTATACGCAGTTACCCTTGAACATCCTGTACAAGATCAGGTCAAATAATTAAGCAGCTTAAACACTTCACAAAAGGAGGACTAAAAGCCAGAACCCCAGACAGACAGAGTATTTAAACTTTTTAAAATTCAGACAAGTTCACTTCAACAAAGCTCAGGCCTATGTTTGACTAATCCACCCAAGTTTGCTGTAAATGTACACATATGAATGTGCTGATGTGTTCCAAATCATGATAAGTAAACAGCTTTGTTGTTGGAGGGAAGTTTAGCCAGGGTGGCTAAGGCTAAGCACACCTGAACTAACAGTGTGTTCCTGCCCTCTCGCTCCCCTGTGACTCCCCCCGGCCAACCTTCAGCCCCTGACCTTTTGTCTCTCCACTGATCCCATGGTCAAAAGAAACAAGATGACATCTTGTGATGATTACTCCAAACCAGTCACTGTTCCAAACCCTGGAATAGTTCAAATCCAGTCTACCTGTCAATTGTCATTAGCCTACTACTTAGATTGTGAATTAAACCATAGCAAAATAAAGATGATCTAACATGTAGATAACAACTCCATCAATAATAATAAAAGAATGAAGCAGTAGTAATACAATGACACCAGTACATGCTGTGTAGAAATCCACAAGGCTAATGTACAGTCTGGTTTATGAAACATTTGTGTCACTTTCGACAAGGAATAAGGAAGCACAACATATTCATTGAGAATCATCAGCAAGAGTGAATCCAGTTTAAATATGAAGCATTATAATGCATTTAAAATGCTAGACTCCACCACACAAAACTCTGAAATTATGACTAATTTGGATACAATGGAGCACATTACGAAAGAGCCAGGCTGATGCTGACAGTCATACAGTCATAATATCAATAGCCTACTGGGCCTATTTACTAATGTTCATAGAAATACTTTTCATTATCTGTATCAGTAGGTAATGGCTATACACCTGGTTACTTAGTAGGCTACTAGTCCTATGCAGCATTTTAATGCAGGTTAAACTGAACAGATATCTGTGGCCTATCATTTAGTATAAATGTTATACGTAAACTAGACTACAGCGAGGACAGTGCAACAATTGTAACACCGTAACAACAAACACTGTAACAACAATTTCACACTCTAACGACAATGCAAGAATGTGACAAAAATACGGAATAACAAAGTAGCCAGCACGAGCAAGCTAAATGATTCATGTTTGTGGCATTAGATGTTGGCGACAAAAACATTGGCTCTTGCTATGGCAAATATTAAATATAAAATGTCTACGTGCGGTGATTCGTTTTTTTTTGGAGGGGTAGGGGGGGTTGAGAAGGAAATCAACTCAAACTGGCTGTAATGTATCGTTGATGCCATTTAACAAAATGGAAACGACACTACCACCACAGCACTGGCTGATTTATTCCGATTTCTTTACGCAGCGTCCACACCGCTATAACCAGTATGCGCCCATAGACTCGGGCTCGGGAGATAAACATCATTCAATCCATGAAAACATCGTGTAAACATGTTAAATCCATGACACACACCCCGTTTGTGTGCTTGCGGATTTTACAGACTCATAATAATTTCACAGCCTATTCTGTACATTTAGCTCGGCACGTAGCCTACCTGCTTGGGTTTGTCTACACCGCTGGCTGGCAGTGGACCCCACTCAACCGAAAAGCCGCATCATTATTCGACAGGAGGAAATCCATCCGATAGTCTCAGTTAAAAGGTCGCATTTCTCTAACGCGCATTAATGATGAAAAATGAATATCAAACGGTAGATTTGTTTCAAAACGATTTGGATCGAAGTAATCAGGCTCTGCGACCTGTAGTCGAGTCTGACGAATTGTTTATTCTCGGAATCCCCTTGCTCCCGAGAACTCAGCAGAGGCGACACTCCTACTCTCTGCCGCTGACACCACCCTTAAAGGAGCAGTGGCTTTAGCAACCTATTCCTGCTCCTCTCCGAATGTACTGTATCATTAGACTTCATTATAAACTACTTATAAATACAATACAACTCAAATGTTGCATAATTATAATATTTTTTATATTAGTTCATACTTTTGTATTTAAACTTTATTTAACTAGGCTAGTCAGTTGTTAACAAATTAATTACAATGACGGCCAACCCGAACCTGGACAACGCTGGGGCAACGCTGCCCGCCCTATGGGACTCCCAATCACGGCAGATTGTGATACAGCCTGGAATTGAACCAGGGTCTGTACTGACGCTGAGATGCTGAGCCACTCGGGAGCCCTAGTATACACATGGCTAATTTCAAATAATATCAATTAATTAACTTTCTATAAACTGGGTTTACTTACAAACCCTGAAGGACAGAAAGGATATACAGTGCATTCGGAAAGTATTCAGACACCTTGACTTTTTCCACAGTTTGTTACTTTCCAGCCTTATTCTAAAAATGATTAAATAGTTTTTTCCCCTCATCAATCTACACTCAATACTCCACAATGACAATGCAAAAACAGGTTTTCTTGGGTATGACGCTACAAGCTTCACACACCTGTATTTGGGGAGTTTCTCCCATTCTTCTCTGCAGATTATCTCAAGCTCTGTCAGGATGGTTGGGGAGTGTCGCTGCACAGCTATTTTCAGGTGTCTCCAGAGGTGTTCGATCGGGTTTAAGTCCGGGCTCTGGCTCGGCCACTCAAGAACATTCAGAGACTTCTCCTAAAGCCACTCCTGCGTTGTCTTGGCTGTGTGCTTAAGGTCGAGCACTCTGGAGCAGGTTTTCATCAAGGATCTCTTTGTACGTTTTTCCGTTCATCTTTCCCTCGATCCTGGCTCGTCTCCCAGTCCCTGCTGCTGAAAATCATCCCCACACCACCACCATGCTTCACCTTCGGGATGTTGCTAGGTTTTCTCCAGACGTGATACTTTGCATTCAGGCCGAAGAGTTCAATCTTGGTTTCATCAGACCAGAAAATCTTGTTTCTCATGGTCTGAGAGTCCTTTAGGTGCCTTTTGGCAAACTCCAAGTGGGCTGTCATGTGCTTTTTACTGAGGAGTGGCTTCCGTCTGGCCACTCTACCATAAAGGCTTCCAAACTTCTTCCATTTAAGAATAATGGTGGCCACTGTGTTCTTGGGGATCTTTAATGCTGCAGACATTTTTTGGTACCCTTCCCCAAATCAGTGCCTCGACACAATCTTGTCTCGGAACACAATTCCGAGACAAGACAAGTCCTCGTGGCTTGGTTTTTTCTCTGACATGCACTAGCTCTGGGACCTGATATGGACAGGTGTGTGCCTTTTCCAAATGATGTCCAATCAATTGAATTTACCACAGATGGACTACAATCAAGTTGTAGAAACATCTCAAGGATGATCCATTTCGAGTCTCAAAGCAAAGGGTCTGAATAGTTATGTAAATAAGGTATTTCTGTTTTTAAATTTTAATTAGTTAGCAAAATATTCTACAAATATGTTTTTTCGCTTTGCCATTATGGGGTATTGTGTGTAGATTGATGTGTAGATTGATGAAATTATTTGAGCCATTTTATGATGATTTTTTAAACTTTCATTTAACTAGGCAAATCAGTTAAGAACAAATTCTTATTTACAATGACGGCCTACACCGGCCAAACCCAGACGACGCTGGGCCAATTGTGCTCCACCCTATGGGACTCTCAATCATGTGACAGCCTGGATTTGAACCAAGGTGTCTGTAGTGACGTCTCTAGCTCTGAGATGCAGTGCCTTAGACCGCTGTAATGTAACAAAATGTATTCAGGTGTCTGAATACTTTCCAAATGTACTGTATATGCAATTTAGCAGGCCCTTTTATCCAAAGCGACTTACAGTCATGTGTGCATTCATTTTATGTATGGGGGGTCACAGGAATCAAACCCACTACCCTACATTACGAGCACCATGCTCTGCCAACTGAGCTACAAAGAACCACATTATAGGATGACATCAAGTGAAATTGAATGGAAATATTCCAATCAAAAAATAAAATAATTTGCACAGGCGATTTATTATGGTACTTTGTGAATTTATACTATTACTTGGCCTTAGTTCCTTTTTTCTGTGGCATGTCGTGACAATCTCTGTGGTATCTACTGTGATGGCCCACAGACAGTCTTCTATCTCATCTAGCCTTGAACAAAATGTCTCAGAGAACCTGGGGAACATCTCCGTGTTCTGTCATGAATAAAAACACAACAACATAACCTACTTCTATTATGCACAGCCCTTCTTCCAGGGAAAATATTTTATTTTTATTTTCAGACGGGGGGTGTTGAGGGTGGGCAGGTGTGATGGGCAGTGCAGTTGTCTCCCTCCTCACTGATCTTTTATTATCTTTATCATTCCATGTTATTGGCTTTTTTTAAACAGGACGCACACATACACTACCGGTACTACCATACATACATACATACATACACACAAGCACGCACACATGTGCATGTACATGTGCAAACACACACACACACACACACACACACACACACACACACACACACACACACACACACACACACACACACACACACACACACACACACACACACACACACACACACACACACACACACACACACACACACACACACACACACACACACAGACAAAGCTTCAGCATTTAGGTAACCAATGGATACTATGCCTGGTAACCAAATGTAACCTCACCATAATGGTTATACAGCTATTAAATTAAATGTCAGTTTTATATACAGAACTGACACTCAACTTGTCGCTGAGGTAAATTGTATAGCACTTTACAAGGTCATTGTTCACGACAAGTCTTACCTTTAGTTTGCATTTTACAGTGTAACTGAGGTTAATGGAGGCCTCATAGATTAAAGTTCAGTCCAAACTGGCACTCATATCAACCTTGTATTCACTCAGTTGATGGCTAGCACTGTCTGACTAGATACTACACTTGAAACAGGCGTAACTCTGATATCCTTATGTGAATAAAAATGTATGCAAATGAATTGTCTAACTAAATGTGCACAATACATCTAGAATCTTCTTCCTGACCACTGAGAGGGCAGACTTTAGGTTAGGGGCAGCAAACTGCCTCAGCAATTTAAACAGTATCTCGTAACCTCTGTCTGAACTTAAGTGACCTTTCATCTTTGAACTTTGACCTCAAATGCCACATGAATGGAGACATAATATCCTCCCTTTCATTCCTTCCCCCACCAGAACTCCCCTGACCTCTGCCCCAAAGCTTTTCACAGAAATGTGGTTCAAAGAACCACCAACTTTGACCCAAGGGGCAGGACAGCCTGCGGCTGTTTTTGTGGCCAATTAAGAAGTCTGCTGGTAAACAGAGTAATACTGGAAAAGAATCACACACAAAACAAAGTCTCTGGTAATAGACATGATGCTTTGTATGATACATTCTACTGTGGAAGTGGCGAGGGTGAAGTCGATCAGGGCAGTCATAAGGATAACCGTGACGTTAGTGGGAGTGTGGCAAACATCAAAAGACAGAAAAAAGGAGAAAGTATGAGAAGTTTAAGGGGGCTGATTAACAAGGCATTTAAGAGCCATTTGTAAATGCACTCTGATGTTTTACAGGACACACTAGTTACAATCTTGTTAACACCCAACACACTGGCTTGCTCTGTCATGCAGAACACTCAAAAGTGTTAGGTTTAGATTTTGTATCATGGGACATTACCAAAATAATTGTTAAACCAAATAAAGCAATACAAGAATCCTGAATAGCTGATGTGATACAAAACAATAATAGATTCATATAAAAAAATACAATAAAAATAAAAGGTGGAAATCACAAAGATAATTGGTATTCTTGTGTAGAATGTTATTAATCTTTCTCTAACAAAGTGCTTACTCATCAACTAATTCAAACTTAATGAAAGCATTATATTATAAGAAAACCCCACAAGAAGCTATCAGTGTTAAAATGACAAATTGTTTCATAAAGGTAACTAGCACGGTTGTTTTCCATGTCTAAATGTGGAATTTCTCATCATTATAACATTTTAGTAATTTAGCAGATGCTCTTATCCAGAGCGATTTACAGGGGCAATTAGGGTTAAGTGCCTTGCTCAAAGGAACATTGCCAGATTTTCACCAACTGGTCCAACGCTCTTAAATGCTAGGCTACCTAAATTCCTCCATTAAATACTTGAAAATAGCCATTCAACTGTGATTAACCTTCCACTTGAGGAAGGGATCAGTGAGCGGTTACTGGGGCAGATTAGCATCCGAATCTCTGGATGAGATACACAGGAGATTTGATTTTTTTATCATCCAGGAATTAAATCAAATCAAATCAAATATATTTATACAGCCCTTCGTACATCAGCTGATATCTCAAAGTGCTGTACAGAAACCCAGCCTAAAACCCCAAACAGCAAGAAATGCAGGTGTAGAAGCACCGTGGCTAGGAACAACTCCATAGAAAGGCCAAAACCTAGGAAGAAACCTAGAGAGGAACCAGGCTATGAGGGGTGGCCAGTCCTCTTCTGGCTGTGCCGGGTGGAGATTATAACAGAACATAGCCAAGATGTTCAAATGTTCATAAATGACCAGCATGGTCAAATAATAATAATCACAGGCAGACAAGTTGAAGCTGCAAGGAGTCATCATGCCAGGTAGTCCTGAGGCATTGTCCTAGGGCTCAGGTCCTCCGAGAGAGAGAAAGAAAGAGAGAATTAGAGAGAGCATACTTAGATTCAGACAGGACACCGGATAAGACAGGAGAAGTACTCCAGATATAACAAACTGACCCTAGCCCGCGACACATAAACTACTGCAGCATAAATACTGGAGGCTGAGACAGGAGGGGTCAGGAGACACTGTGGCCCCATCCGATGATACCCCCGGGCAGGAAGGATATAACCCCACCCATTTTGCCAAAGCACAGCCCCCACACCACTGGAGGGATATCTTCAACCATCAACTTACCATCCTGAGACAAGGCCGAGTATAGCCCACAAAGATCTCCGCCAAGGCACAACCCAAGGGGGGGCGCCATCCCAGACAGGAAGATCACAAAAGTGACTCAACCCACTCAAGTGACGCACCACTCCTAGGGACGGCATGAAAGAGCACCAGTAAGCCATTGACTCAGGGTTAGAGGCAGAGAATCCCAGTGGAAAGAGGGGAACCGGGCCAGGCAGAGACAGCAAGGGCGGTTCGTTGCTCCAGAGCCTTTCCGTTCACCTTCACACTCCTGGGCCAGACTACACTCAATCATATGACCCACTGAAGAGATGAGTATTCAGTAAAGACTGAAAGGTTGAGACCAAGTTTGCTTCTCTCACATGGGTAGGCAGACCATTCCATAAAAATTGAGCTCTATAAGAGAAAGCCCTGCCTCCAGCTGTTTGCTTAGAAATTCTAGGGACAATTAGGAGGCCTGCGTCTTGTGACCGTAGCGTACGTGAAGGTATGTACGACAGGACCAAATCAGAGAGATAGGTAGGAGCAAGCCCATGTAATGCTTTGTAGGTTAGCAGTAAAACCTTGAAATCAGCCCTTGCCATGACAGGAAGCCAGTGTAAGGAGGCTAGCACTGGAGTAATATGATCACATTTTTTGGTTCTAGTCAGGATTTATTTAGTGCTTTATCAAGTAGCCGGAAAGTAGAGCATTGCAGTAATCTAATCTAGAAGTAACAAAAGCATGGATTCATTTCTCTGCATCATTTTTGGACAGAAAATTTCTGATTTTTGCAATGTAACGTAGATGGAAAAAAGCTGTCCTTGAAACAGTCTTGATATGTTCGTCAAAAGAGAGATCAGGGTCCAGAGTAACGCCGATGTCCTTCACAGTTTTATTTGAGACGACTGTACAACCATTAAGATTAATTGTCAGATTCAACAGAAGATCTCTTTGTTTCTTGGGACCTAGAACAAACATCTCTGTTTTGTCCGAGTTTAAAAGTAGAAAGTTTGCAGCCATCCACTTACTTATGTCTGAAACACAGGCTTCTAGCGAGGGCAATTTTGGGGCTTCACCATGTTTCATTGAAATGTACAGCTGTGTGTCATCTTCATAGCAGTGAAAGTTAACATTATGTTTTTGAATGACATCCCCAAGAGGTAAAATATATAGTGAAAACAATAGTGGTCTTAAAATGGAACCTTGAGGAACACCGAAATGTACAGTTGATTTGTCAGAGGACAAACCATTCACAGAGACAAACTGATATCTTTCCGACAGATAAGATCTAAACCAGACCAGAACTTGTCCGTGTAGAGCAATTTGTGTTTTCAATCTCTCCAAAAGAATGTGGTGATCGATGGTATCAAAAGCAGCACTACGGTCTAGGAGCACGAGGACAGAAGCAAAGCCTCGGTCTGATGCCATTAAAAGGTCATTTACCACCTTCACAAGTGCAGTCTCAGTGCTATGATGGGGTCTAAAACCAGACTGAAGCATTTCGTATACATTGTTTGTCTTCAGGAAGGCAATAGCCTTTTCTAAATTTTGTGATATAGGCCAAAATAACCCAACCCCCCCCCCCCCTAAAAAAAGCTTTGGTGCAATTACATTCCATCTTAACATTTCAATGAAGAAATAAAGAGACATGGTAATCATGTGAATCCAAATGCAAATGTTGCACACGGAGATGTGTAAAACGTACTCCTGAGCCTTAAGCGTCCATGTTTGCACCGCACAATAGCTAGCTTTTAAATGCCACGACTGGTAGAGAGGCTTGAGGGAGGACGGTCATGTGTGCCTGTGAAGCAGAGGTCCCAGACTCGAGCCAGGTATGTGCCGAATCGGGAGAAAGTGGTACTCGCCAAGCAAGCAGCGTGACCACCTTTACACAAAAGGTATGTGGTGCTCCACGGCTGGTCTCCTGAACCCAGTATTGCAAACAGAGGAGAGTTGAAATTCAGATTTCAGATGCCTGATTGTCTCCAAAGGAGAGAGCCAGAGTGCCAGCAGACATTAACCTCACACCTTTAACCTCTACTCCCCAATTTCAGCCAGAACGTCTCCTACGGTTTGGAGTGGAGGGAGGGGCAGGCAGGCAGGTGCAAACTGGGATAGGAGAAGGACTCTTGAAAGTCGCAATACACTGTAACCTTTGGACTCAAATTAGTAAAGAATGATAGTGACATCCCATGTATAGAAATAGAATGGATAGAGCTGTACTTTGACCTTTAAACTTGAGGTGTGGAAATAGATTATATTGAGGTTCTGTTTTGATCAAATTTACAATCTTAATCGACTAGAACATTATGGAGACACTATTGAAAATTGTCTGGATTTCAACCTTACTGACTGTAGACTGATTGACTGTATCAATTTCAAACGCTTTCAATATTTTCCCAATTTGAAAAGTTCAACCAACATAATTTGTTTTGCTTCCATCAAATACTGACCTTACAAGTTGTGTACTGTCTACTCATCCAATTTCTACGGTTCTAGGTCTCACAAGGAGAGGATTACTCGTTAACAAGTTAAACTGACTTTATTGGTGCACCAAACAAAGTACAGGAAAAATAGTAAATACACACAGATGATATAACACTGTGACTAGCAGAGATTCTTCACAACCATCTAACATTTTCTAGAAGTTCTGAATATTTGACTTCTCCCTCCCTGAAGGAAATCTTTTTTAATAAATACCCTGACTGGAATCTATGGTAGAATTGATTAATTAACAATGAGTCCAACATAATTGAGGATCTATGTAAAGTATATAGGGGCAAATAAAAAAATCTGGAAGTCCATCAACTGCTGCTACTGTCCTTATGGTGTTAGTGTTAAATAATGGAATATAAGCACTCATGCAAACATGTTGGATTGACCAATTTGCACAAATTAATCCTAGTTGATGGACAGCTATTTGACACTTGTGTCACCTCTTTTATCTTTCTCTGGTAAGGAAACGGGGAGGATGTGAGGACATTAGATATTTCTCCTCTAGTTGACTGCATATCTGAAAGGGAAAATATACTATCTATGCTAGACTTATTATCTAAGATGGTGGGGAGCAACACAAAGGTCAGCCTTGACTTTGCATCATGACCATAACCTCATTCTTTTCCCACAAGAATCCCTATCAGTTGTTCCTGGAATGTGTAATAACACAGGTCTTGGAATCCAAGCTTGCTATGGTGGCAGGTCAAGTACATCAAAATAACTGTGGAACATAGAAGCATGTGTGATTTTTTTAAATGATAAAATCTGTTTTCAAATATATTTTTAACACATTGATGTGGAGTTATTTACCACAGCTTTATACTTAGAAATATGACATGTCTCGCTACATTCTAAGTTCATGGTATGTCAAGGCTCACGGCTCCATTCTCTGTGTGATGGGTGTTTTTGCATGTTGTATTTCTTCTGAGGGTTACTGATCTCTATGAAGGGATCTGCACTCCACACGCCTCTCTGTGAGGGATATTATGATGTTTGGGACTGATGTCTCATTTCTCATTGTACACCTCTTCCCCTGTGGTATTGGCATGGAAAGGAAAGGCAACACAAAGCACTCTAGTTTATGTAAAACACCAAGGCCATCTAGCATGAAACCATTTTCTTTCTGTACCTGAAATAAAGACTTGCTTGTGAAGAAAATGTGATTGATATTCTTGTCTGATGCACATACATGAGCAGTGAAAAATCAACATAAACAACCACCAATAGAAAAGCTGCTAATCAACAGACTAAATTGTTAAACACATACTGTATAAACCCTATTGATTTGTTGTTGAATATTAAGTATAGTGTAAAAGTTAATTCAGTGTACTCATTGACGTTTTCCTTTGCCTCGGAGAAGCAGTGTTCTGTCATAATTTGAAACAGCTGATAGCAGAGGGAATGTTCACATCTCCCAATGCTTTTCTACACATCACATCCCAGTGCTTAACCCATATCTACTGCTTTCACAAATCAAGAGGAATTTTAGAGCTGTTTCTGGATCACTGTCAAAATGAGAAAAACAGGTCACTGCCTAACCATATGAGTGTGGGACTGAGTGTAGGAGCATGCAGTGTGTGTGTGAGTGTGCATGAACGCGTGTGTGTGTGTGAGAAGTGAGGAGTGACTCCAGCTGGCCTAGACCAGCCTGCATTTTGGGTGAGTTGCGCTGCCTGTCTGTCCCCCTGTACGTGCAGTGGCCCCTGCATCTTGTTGACCTACTTGGTGCTATTTGACTAATCCCTGGCAGTTCTGCGGGTGGTCTGGGAGGAGCTCTGCTCCGGTTTCCCCTACATTTGAATATCAGATGGCAAAGGCGGGGCCTCACAACATCTCTGAACTGCCAAGGGATTTGACTGGAATGCTTGCCAACACAACACACAATGTTTTTTCAGTGCCCCCTTGCTGTCTCTCTCTCTCTTCCTTCCCTCTCTCTCTCTCGCTCTCTTTCTCCTTTGTTAGCCTTGAATGGCAGCCATCTTATTAGCTGAGTTGGGTCTGATACTGACACCCCAGTTTATTACGGGAACCACAGAACTAAAACCAAGGCATATTTCCTGTTGTGTTTTTCCCTCCCTCTTACCTGGCCTTGTTTACCAAAGATCACACGGCCCTCTCTCTCTCCTCCTGTGTGTGTGTGTGTGTGTGCGTGTATGCAAGTAGGCCACTGTGCGAGCGGTAAGTACATATTATAGTACATGGACCTGGTTACGTAGCACCAGCATCTACCTAACCCCCTAACACAGATAACACAGCTATAAATGCTACCCTATCAGTTTACACATATAATGGGAGTTTTCTTAGTGATACATAGTGACATGCTGTCTTGTGTGTGAGGTTTTATTACTTATATTTGGGTGATCTAATTACTCTTTCACCTTGTGCTTTATGGCCCTTACCGGAGACCATTTGCAAGTATAATGAGCTATAGATATACCATTAATGTATACACTGCCAAATCAAGTCAAGTGGATGAAGCCATCTGTCTTCAAGTCAAGTGGATGAAAAATCTTTGAATTTGCTTAAAAATGATGTTTTATTGAACTACTAGAATTGCCAACATGTCTGTACTTCAACCTATTTTTCAACAACATGTTGTCCTTTTTTAAATGTCAGAATTGACTGTAAGAGTGAATTGATTGGACATATCTTGCTAATGCTCCAGGTGGGCACATAACACACAGAAAGAGCAAATACAGTGCAAATAACTATTTTTATTTGTATTTATTTTTTATTTTATTTCACCTTTATTTAACCAGGTAGGCTAGTTGAGAACAAGGGTAAGTTTGGCGACGTGAGTGAAGGAGGCTTTGTTGGGGAATAGAAAGCCGACTCTAGATATGATTTTGGATTGGAGATGTTTGATATGAGTCTGGAAGGAGAGTTTACAGTCTAGACAGACACCTAGGTACTTATAGATGTCCACATATTCTAGGTCGGAACCATCCAGGGTGGTGATGCTAGTCGGGCTTGCGGGTGCAGGCAGCGAACGGTAGAAAAGCATGCATTTGGTTTTACTAGCGTTTAAGAGCAGTTGGAGGCCACGGAAGGAGTGTTGTATGGCATTGAAGCTCGTTTGGAGGTCAGATAGCACAATGTCCAAGGAAGGGCCAAAAGTATACAGAATGGTGTCGTCTGTGTAGAGGTGGATCAGGGAATCGCCCGCAGCAAGAGCAACATCATTGATATATACAGAGAAAAGAGTCAGCCAGAGAATTTAACCCTGTGGCACCCCCATAGAGACTGCCAGAGGACCGTACAACATGCCCTCCGATTTGACACACTAAACTCTGTCTGCAAAGTAGTTGGTGAACCAGGCAAGGCAGTCATTAGAAAAACCGAGGCTACTGAGTCTGCCGATAAGAATATGGTGATTGACAGAGTCGAAAGCCTTGGCCAGGTCGATGAAGACGGCTGCACAGTACTGTCTTTTATCGATGGCGGTTATGATATCGTTTAGTACCTTGAGCGTGGCTGAGGTGCACCCGTGACCGGCTCGGAAACCAGATTGCATAGTGGAGAAGGTACGGTGGGATTCGAGATGGTCAGTGATCTGTTTGTTGACTTGGCTTTCTAAGACCTTTGATTCATTCAGAGAGATGTTTTTGGTTTTACCTTCTCCTTGGTTTGACTGAGGCCTTTAATGAGAGGAAGGGGTGAGGGAGGGGAGGGGGTTGAGCACAGGGGAGTCAAATGTCAGGGACAGAGGCACCTCACCCTTCCTTCCCTCCCTCCTGCTGCTGCCTGAATGGGACAAACACACAGACACAGTAGAGCGAGCACCCAAAGACAACACTGTTGGCTTCCCAGCCCTGGCTGACTAGCTGGGGCCACATCCCTCCTCCATCCACCCACCTACCCATCCACTTCTCCACCCATCCCTCATCCACCAGTTCAAACGGGGATGTTAACATTCTATTCAGGGCTGAAGCCACATATGAGGACACTGAATTCCGGACCTCGTAATTTTTGGTGACATTTCTTTTTTTACTGTACAAGGTGCAATTTCGAAATTTGGCTATGCATCAGCAGTTTTCCTCTTGTTATATGTCATTCACTGACAGTCACCCAATTAGCCCATGTCAGTACAACAAATTTAGATTGGTGATTGGTAAATTAGTCTAGTTAGTCTAGCCAGCTAGCTAAACTTGTGGGCAACATGGGCAAATGACCAATCAGGCACGCAGGGCAGGTGCCCATGTGCCCTGACCTCCAGGAGGCCCCATAGATTTTGTTAGTCCCTCTGACTAAGATGTCATATCCACATGACATAAGTCATGGCAAAATGTGTAGAATTTCAGGAAATTTGCAGTAAAACTGCAACAAAATGTTCTGTAAAGCAAACATATTTGTTTAACTTTTGTTAATAAAATACTTCTCAGAAGAGGTGCATGCGCATACTAATAGGACGCATGGGGAGTGAGTAGCTCTGTTTTTTTGCTGACAAAACTGTGGTAAAATGTAGAAATCAGACAACATAGTTTAAATTAAGCCTCTAATATCGATAAATCAACATATCCCCAAACAACTGGGAGAGTGTGAACAAATCAGTTGGTAAAGCGGGTGTAGAGACACGAATCCAACAAGCCATGGCTTCCCCCAGAGGAAAAGACAAGGAGTAACTTGGAGATGCAAATGTGAACAATAGCGAAAACATAGCTAAAATTCTCTAAATGCACACCAAAACAAACAAACTGCTACAATCTGTTACTACAAAAGCAGTTAATACAAAAGCAGATTCACTCAAAAGAAAATAAAGGCCATCACGTCAGACACCCACAAAGGCGTGCACATGAACAAACAGGATAACAAAATGTGCCTTTTGGAAACAAAGTTGCAAACTTTAGAAGATTAATTGGACCAGCAAGAAAACAGAAGGAGACGAAGCCACATGAGAATAGTGTCCTTGCCGGAAGATGAGAAAAAGAACACCTTTCCAGCCACGTGGTCAAACTGATATCAGAGGAACTTGATGTGGATATATCACCGGATGATCTGGAACGATACCATAGGATTGACGTGAAACAGAAGAATGCTAAATACCCACGCATGGTAATCTTTAAACTGTGGAACTATCAGACCAAAATAAACATTCTGAGGGCACAGGGGGGAAAGAAGATCAAAATCCACGGCCGGTCCAGGACCTCTGCTAAGCTGAGAGAGACGCAAGGAATACATTCCGATCAGACAGTCGCTGGAGGAAAAGAGGATCAAGTCTCAGCTCCGCTTTCCGGCTGTGCTGCGGTATGGAAGAAAACGCAAAGGATGGAGTTCATAACAGCCAATGAAGCCCTAATCAAGCTACAAGAAACCTTCCCAGTTTAAGGAGGTGAGCCCCCTGTTATGAGAATAGGACAAAGTAGGAAGAAACGATGAGTTCACTAGGCTACGTACATTGATGACATAGACCAGCTTATCATAAATGAAGACAATATCCTTTCCACCTCCCCCAATACAATCTATACTCTACTTTCCCCAAATAACTGTTCTTCTCTATGAAGTAACGATAGAAGTAGCTGATGCCAATAGGCTACATGGACAGAGTAAAATATAGCATGTATGTCAATAACTGTTCAATGGATGTGTGCGTGTGGGAGTGTAGGTGTGTGTGTGTTTGTGTATATGAATGGGAGTGTGAAGGAAGAGTGAGGGATGGTGAATATGAATATGTGTAGGAGGGTGGGAGGGAGAGAAGGGGTGTGTGAATGCATATGTTGGGTGGCAAGGAATGAGAATGGATGGATGGAGTAAGTGGAGTAAGTCGATGGATGGATGGGTGGATGGGTGAGTGTGTCTGAGAGATAGGGATGGTGGGAAAAGATGGGAGGTTGGCACAAGCATGGCTTGGTTGGTTAATGATGGTGAAGGATTTGGGGCAGCAAGTAGTGTGCCTAGTGGTTAGAGCGTTGGGCCAGTAACCGAAAGGTTGCTGGATCAAATCACGAAGGTACAATCTGTCATTCTGCCCCTGAACAAGGCAGTTAAACCACTGTTCCCCTGTAGGCCATCATTGTAAATAAGAATTTGTTCTTAACTGACTTGCCTAGTTAAATTAAGGTTACATTTTTTTAAAGGATGTGAGGTAGGGACAAGCTTGGGTGGGCAAGGATGGGAGATTGGGACAAGCTTGGCTTAACACTCTACTCAGCAAACTGGATGCAGTCTATCACAGTGCCATCCGTTTTGTCACCAAAGCCCCATACACCACCCACCACTGCGACCTATATGCTCTTGTCGGCTCCAGGTCATCTATAAGTCTTTGCTAGGTAAAGCTCTGCCTTATCTCAGCTCACTGGTCACGATAACAACACCCACCCATGGCACGCGCTCCAGCAGGTATATCTCACTGGTCATCCCCAAAGCCAACACCACATTTGGCCGTCTTTCCTTCCAGTTCTCTGCTGCCAATGACTGGAACAAACTGCAACAATTACTGAAGCTGGAGACTCATATCTCCCTCACAAGCCCATAAAAATTCAGTACAATATCTGAACATAAGCAGGAATATGATATTTTATTTTTGCAGAGTGTAAGGTTCTGTATTTATTTTCTTAGTCAACCTTGTGTTCTGTTTGGTTGGGTTCTTGAATGTAGCTCTGTTTCTTTGTGTTCGTGAATGTAGCCCTGTCATTCATTTTTTGTTCATTGATTTCACCTGTTAGTTACTCACATGGTCTCATCAGCTCCTTATTTAGTTCAGTTCATTCTGTTCGTGCCTTTATGAGGCATTGTTCATTTTTTACTCTACTTAACCTTTTACTAGCTCGTTTGTGAGAACCAGTTAAAGCCTTCAGTCCTAGTTTTGATTCACCTACCTGTTTGCCTACATGTGTATAACCTTTGCCTGCCTGTTACCACGATTCCTGCCTCCTGCGAAGGTGAAATAAACACCTGCTGTGCTCTACGAGTGAATCTACACCTTTTTCTCCCTGAGTATTCAATACAGAGAGCCAACAACTACAGGTTAAACTCAAATAAAGAATACTACTTAATGACAAATAAACCTCGTAAACATCTCTCAGCCCTCACAAAACAAGTACATGCCAAATCAGTTATATTTTTTAAAGATAAAGATACCAATGTGTTAATTAGAAACAACAATGTGATGAATTACCATTTTAAAAGCTTCTATGAAAATCAATATAAATTCAAATTAGACAACAGTCAGACTGATCCTACGGCCTTCTTAGAGTCAACAACCCTGAAGCAATTTTCAGAGTTTGTTCTGTTAGGTGACCTAAACTGGGATATGCTTAACACCCCGGCAGTCCTACAATCTAAGCTAGATGCCCTCAATCTCACGCAAATCATCAAGGAACCCACCAGGTACAACCCTAACTCTGTAAACAAGGGCACCCTCATAGACGTCATCCTGACCAACTGGCCCTCCAAATATACCTCCGCTGTCTTCAACCAGGATCTCAGCGATCACTGCCTCATCGCCTGTATCCGCCACGGAGCCGCAGTCAAACGACCACCCCTCATCACTGTCAAACACTCCCTAAAACACTTCTGTGAGCAGGCCTTTCTAATCGACCTGGCCCGTGTATCCTGGAAGGACATTGACCTCATCCCGTCAGTTGAGGATGCCTGGTCATTCTTTAAAAGTAACTTCCTCACCATTTTGGATAAGCATGCTCGTTCAAAAAATGCAGAACCAAGAACAGATACAGCCCTTGGTTCACTCCAGACCTGACTGCCCTCGACCAGCACAAAAACATCCTGTGGCGGACTGCAATAGCATCGAATAGCCCCCGTGATATGCAACTGTTCAGGGAAGTCAGGAACCAATACACGCAGTCAGTCAGGAAAGCTAAGGCCAGCTTCTTCAGGCAAAAGTTTGCATCCTGTAGCTCCAACTCCAAAAAGTTCTGGGACACTGTGAAGTCCATGGAGAACAAGAGCACCTCCTCCCAGCTGCCCACTGCACTGAGGCTAGGAAACACGGTCTCCACCGATAAATCCACGATTATCGAAAACTTCAATAAGCACTTCTCAACGGCTGGCCATGCCTTCCGCCTGGCTACTCCAACCTCGGCCAACAGCTCCGCCCCCGTAGTTCCTCACCCAAGCCTCTCCAGGTTCTCCTTCACCCAAATCCAGATAGCAGATGTTCTGAAAGAGCTGCAAAACCTGGACCCGTACAAATCAGGTGGGCTTGACAATCTGGACCCGCTATTTCTGAAACTATCTGCCGCCATTGTCGCAACCCCTATTACCAGCCTGTTCAACCTCTCTTTCATATCGTCTGAGATCCCCAAGGATTAGAAAGCTGCCGCAGTCATCCCCCTCTTCAAAGGAGGAGACACCCTGGACCCAAACTGCTATAGACCTATATCCATCCTGCCCTGCCTATCTAAGGTCTTCGAAAGCCAAGTCAACAAACAGGTCACTGACCATCTCGAATCCCACCGTACCTTCTCCGCTGTGCAATCTGGTTTCCGAGCCGGTCACGGGTGCACCTCAGCCACACTCAAGGTACTAAATGATATCATAACCGCCATCGATAAAAGACAGTACTGTGCAGCCGTCTTCATCGACCTCGCCAAGGCTTTCGACTCTGTCAATCACCAAATTCTTATCGGCAGACTCAACAGCCTCGGTTTTTCGGATGACTGCCTTGCCTGGTTCACCAATTACTTTGCAGACAGAGTTCAGTGTGTCAAATCAGAGGGCATGCTGTCCGGTCCTCTGGCAGTCTCTATGGGGGTGCCACAGGGTTCAATTCTCGGGCCGACTCTTTTCTCTGTATATATCAATGATGTTGCTCTTGCTGCGGGCGATTCCCTGATCCACCTCTACGCAGACGACACCATTCTATATACTTTCGGCCCGTCATTGGACACTGTGCTATCAAACCTCCAAACGAGCTTCAATGCCATACAGCACTCCTTCCGTGGCCTCCAACTGCTCTTAAACGCGAGTAAAACCAAATGCATGCTTTTCAACCGATCGCTGCCTGCACCCGCATGCCCGACTAGCATCACCACCCTGGATGGTTCCAACCTTGAATATGTGGACATCTATAAGTACCTAGGTGTCTGGCTAGACTGCAAACTCTCCTTCCAGACTCACATCAAACATCTCCAATCAAAAATCAAATCCAGAGTCGGCTTTCTATTCCGCAACAAAGCCTCCTTCACTCACGCTGCCAAGCTTACCCTAGTAAAACTGACTATCCTACCGATCCTCGACTTCGGCGATGTCATCTACAAAATGGCTTCCAACACTCTACTCAGCAAACTGGATGCAGTCTATCACAGTGCCATCCGTTTTGTCACTAAAGCACCTTATACCACCCACCACTGCGACTTGTATGCTCTAGTCGGCTGGCCCTCACTACATATTCGTCGCCAGACCCACTGGCTCCAGGTCATTTACAAGTCCATGCTAGGTAAAGCTCCGCCTTATCTCAGTTCACTGGTCACGATGGCAACACCCATCCGTAGCACGCGCTCCAGCAGGTGTATCTCACTGATCATCCCTAAAGCCAACACCTCATTTGGCCGCCTTTCGTTCCAGTACTCTGCTGCCTGTGACTGGAACGAATTGCAAAAATCGCTGAAGTTGGAGACTTTTATCTCCCTCACCAACTTCAAACATCAGCTATCCGAGCAGCTAACCGATCGCTGCAGCTGTACATAGTCTATAGGTAAATAGCTCACCCTTTTTCACCTACCTCATTCCCATACTGTTTTTATACTGTTTTTATTTATTTACTTTTCTGCTCTTTTGCACACCAATATCTCTACCTGTACATGCCCATCTGATCATTTATCACTCCAGTGTTAATCTGCAAAATTGTATTATTCGCCTACCTCCTCATGCCTTTTGCACACATTGTATATAGACTGCCCATTTTTTTTTCTACTGTGTTATTGACTTGCTAATTGTTTACTCCATGTGTAACTCTGTGTTGTCTGTTCACACTGCTATGCTTTATCTTGGCCAGGTCGCAGTTGCAAATGAGAACTTGTTCTCAACTAGCCTACCTGGTTAAATAAAGGTGAAATAAAATAAAAATAAAAATCAGCAGACAAAAATAATCACTAAAAACAGAGATCCCCCAGAAATAAATATTAGACACTGGAATGGATGGCTTTCCCATATTTAACATTTTGTAGCAGCTCTATTTACACAAATGACAACACATGTCACTCAATTCAGTGCTTCCTAGTCCCACCAGACTCCTAGTCCCACCAGTGCTTCCTAGTCCCACCAAGTCTTACCAGACTTGATACATATCAATCAAACAGGGTTTAATAAAAAAATAAACACTTACAAACAAATACAAGGACATGTTTCAATTTAATACAATATGCTAAAAAACAAGATATAATTTTATCAATAATGGTTGTTGATGCCGAAAAGGCATTTGACCATCTTGAATAGACTTTCAACATTCCAGCAGAAATAATAAATGTAATAAAAATGATTATATAAATGTCCTAAAGCAAAAATATACACAAATAATAACATTATGTGATGGAATTGCTTTAGAAATGGGCACAAGACAGGGATGTCCCTTCTCCCCTCTCCTGTTTGCACTGGCAATTGAACCGCTTGCAGAAAGAATTAGGCAGGAATCAAACGTAACACGTATCAGCGTTGGTAAACATGAATATAAACTACATTCATATGCTGACAATCTCCTGATATACTTGACCAGTGTTGAAAACTCAATACCCTGTTTTTTATTTTCAGAATACTCTAAAATCTCAGGATATAAAACAAAATAATGGCAATAGGAGAAAAAAGCAATAACTCATGATCTACAGCAAACCTTTAAGTGGGCCACAAAAAATATAAAATACTTAGGATGCTTAATAAGTGACAACAAACAACAAATGTATAATAATAACTTTATTCCATTACTCAACAATGTGAAAAGCAGATCAAATTAAATGGAACAATCATTCCATTAATCTTACATGTAGAATAAACCTCAGAATTCCATGGCTCCCAAAGTTTTTATATTCATTCCTGGTAATACCAATTACCCCACGAAGACATTCTTAAAAAGAAGTATACTCGGTCATTCTCAGATCCACCTCTACGCAGACAACACCATTCTGTATACTTCTGGCCACTGTGTTAACTAACCTCCATACAAGCTTCAATGCCATACAACTCTCCTTCCGTGGCCTCCAACTAATCTTAAATGCAAGTAAAACTAAATGCATGCTATTCAATCGATCACTGCCCGCACCTGCCCGCCCATCCAGCACATTCATCTTCTGCACATCTACCATTCCAGTGTTTAATTGCTATATTGTAAGTACTTCGCCACCATGGCCTATTTATTGCCTTAACTCCCTTATCTTACCTCATTTGCACTCACTGTATATAGATTATTTTGTTTTCTTTTTTTCTACTGTATTATTGACTGTATGTTTTGTTTATTCCATGTGTAACTCTGTGTTGTTGTATGGGTCAAATTGCTATGCTTTATCTTGGCCAGGTCGCAGTTGCAAATGAGAACTTGTCCTTAACTAGCCTAACTGGTAAAATAAAGGTGAAATAAAATATATATATTTTTAAAAATCCTGCAACATTTCAACTTTAACATTTCAACATCATCAAATCAACTATGTTTACTCTAATACAGTGACAACTAAAAGATGCCAAAAACGATTTAGTCCAATCAACGTAAGCTAAGTATGATGTGGCTGTCCATGGTTCTGATTTATTTGTGTGTTTGCGTTCATGCAAGTAGAAAAAACATGTTGACTCACCCTACTTTTAGATAAACACTATGCCATCCTCCTCTCTTTCATATTGATGACTTGTATTTTTAATTTATTTGGTCTATGAGTCTGTCATACAGTACACACTTTTATATTTTTTTGTCCTAGGCTAAAATGCTTGCTCGCTAGCCTAACTTCCTTTCATGGGCAGCGTTAGCTAGTTAACATTAACCATCTACATCTAGCTACATATTGAAATTCCATCCTCTCAGTCCAGGGGTACAATGTTTCTTATGGTTGAATCAGAATCGCCGTTATAATCATTGGCTAGTACGGTGAATTAAACTAAACCACAATTCCAAATCCCCATCTCCATCCATGGCTAACTTAGGAAAGCATCCATTTTAGCCTGCTAGCCACCGGAGGACAACAACACAATTCAAATTGTTTCTCTCAATGAAATATATCTCTGTGATAGGAGTGATGCCAAATCCAAACTCGCTTCCCTTGACACTTTTTTTTTGATGCACCTGGACCATTCACAGTTGATCTCAATGTTGATTGGCTAATATTTTATATGGGATATTAGGGTGCAATGAGATATTTTATTTATTTAACCTTTACTGAACTTGGCAAGTCAGTTAAGAACAAATTCTTATTTACAATGACAGCCTACTCTGGATGACGCTGGGCCAATTGTGCGCCACCCTATGGGACTCCCAATCACAGCCAGATGTGATACAGCCTGGGTTTGAACCAGAGACTGTAGTGACACCACATGTACTGAGATGCAGTGACTTAGACTGATGAACCACTCGGGAGCTACCCGATGGGTTGGACTTTACTCGTCAATCATCTTGAAGAAACGTATACTTAAAAACTGGAAATCAATCCTGCATCGTTAAAACAATGCAAAGGTCAAATACTTTATTATCTAAATGTTGAAAGTGCGTGGGTGACAGAGTGTAACAAAATGGTGCAGTTTGAAGCCATGTGGCAGAGAGTGTTATGGGCGCTGGAGATGAGTGTGTGAGGAGGTGGGTCTGGGCTGGGGTGATGTTGTGGAGGTTTGTGTGTGTCTGTGTGTTGTTGTTTTGTATGTGTATGTTTTGTATTGTTAAAAAAGATAAATATCCTAGTGCTGAGTTAACGTGAGTGAATGTGTAGCGGCTAATTGTATAGTTTATTGGCTATGTGTACAGTATGTAGATCGACTGAGGTAAATTAAGCTATATCAACCAATAATGGCTGGGGTAATTTTTGCATGTTTTTGCTATTCTTCAAATATATTTTTTGAGTTTTTAATGTATTGGATATTTACAAAGAAGATACTGGATTAAAAATACAGGAGTTTGTGCGCAGGTACATCCGACTAGTACTAGCTAGTCCAAAATAATATTGCGATATGTAAATGTATCGGTTCTTCCCCCCCATCACTACTATTGACCCTGCTCAGTCATAATCAGATCAGCATGGGACACACATATTGGGTTCAAATAGCTAACTGTGCTCCGGGAGAGATTTGGCCCTACTGTAAAATAATAATACGTGCCCATACTGTAAGGACTGTACGGACTGTAGGACGGATATCATGCTAATCTCTCTCTGTAGGGTTTTAATTCAGGGCTGAGAGAAAAAGCACAGAGAGAGAGAAACAGCAACCTAGAGAGAGAAAAAGAGAGAAACAGAGACGGGGAGAGCGACAGAGAAACAGAAAACAGAGTGACAGAGAGAGAGAGGGAGGGAGAGTGAGCCTAAAGCCCAGTAGTACAAATAGCGAATCCTCCAGCAGCACCATCGTTAGGCCCTGAGGGAATGCTAGTGCTTATCAGCAGCCTCCCTGATCATCATCACTAAATGTGTTGACAGAAATGTAGTGTCTCCTGCTAGCTAGCCATGATGGTACTTTTTTTTAAACTCATTTTATTATTATGCAAACACCTCAAGTCAGATGTGTAACAATAATGTAATAATGTTAAAAAAAGAAACCCTGAAAATATTATTGTACCCATTAGAATTGAGAAAGTGGTGTGTGGGACTCAACTGAAAATCATGGCAAGTGCCATGTACTGCACTATAGTGCTCATGTAGTTGCATAGCCTCATTCTAATGTTTATAGATACAATGCATATTACCAAGGCTCTTATTGCTTTAAAACAGTAGGAGACAGGCTTAGTTTCAGTGAGTGTGGGTGAGTTTATACAGTGTTTGTGTCTGGCCTGCTGCGTGTGTGTTTGTGTGCGTCAGACAAAAAGCAGATTAGTGAAAACACTGAGGTAAAATAAGCAGCCTGACCTTGCTGTGAAACTGAAAGGCAATCCTCTAAATGATCCGCGGGTCACTAGCTTTGTCCTTCAGACAGTTAAAGTCTATCCTTCTCATCCCCTTCTCCCAGCCAATCTCTCACTGCTTCTCATCCCCCTCTCCCTGCCTATCACTCACTGCTTCTTACCCCCTCTCCCTGCCCATCTCTCACTGCTTCTCATCCCCCTCTCCCTGCATATCTCTCACTGCTTCTTATCCCCCTCTCCCTGCCTATCTCTCACTGCTTCTCATCCCCCTCTCCCTGCCTATCTCTCACTGCTTCTCATCCCCCTCTCCCTGCCTATCTCTCACTGCTTCTCATCCCCCTCTCCCTGCCTATCTCTCACTGCTTCTCATCCCCCTCTCCCTGCCTATCTCTCACTGCTTCTCATCCCCCTCTCCCTGCCTATCTCTCACTGCTTCTCATCCCCCTCCCCCTGCCTATCTCTCACTGCTTCTCATCCCCTCTCCCTGCCTATCTCTCACTGCTTCTCATTCCCCTCTCCCTGCCTATCTCTCACTGCTTCTCATCCCCCTCTCACTGCCTGTCTCTCACACGTTCTCATCCACCACACCCTGCCTATCTCTCACTGCTTCTCATCCCCCTCTCCCTGCCTATCTCTCACTGCTTCTCATCCCCCTCTCCCTGCCTATCTCTCACTGCTTCTCATCCCCCTCTCCCTGCATATCTCTCACTGCTTCTCATCCCCCTCTCCCTGCATATCTCTCACTGCTTCTCATCCCCCTCTCCCTGCCTATCTCTCACTGCTTCTCATCCCCCTCTCCCTGCCTATCTCTCACTGCTTCTCATCCCCCTCCCCCTGCCTATCTCTCACTGCTTCTCATCCCCTCTCCCTGCCTATCTCTCACTGCTTCTCATTCCCCTCTCCCTGCCTATCTCTCACTGCTTCTCATCCCCCTCTCACTGCCTGTCTCTCACACGTTCTCATCCACCACACCCTGCCTATCTCTCACTTCTTCTCATCCCCCTCTCCCTGCCTATCTCTCACTGCTTCTCATCCCCCTCTCACTGCTTCTCATCCCCCTCTCCCTGCATATCTCTCACTGCTTCTCATCCCCCTCTCCCTGCCTGTCTCTCACTCCTTCTCATCCCCCTCTCCCTGCCCATCTCTCACACCTTCTCATCCCCCTCTCCCTGCCCGTCTCTCACACCTTCTCATCCCCTCTCACCCCTTCTCATCCCCCTCTCCCTGCCCATCTCTCACACATTCTCATCCCCCTCTCACTGCCTGTCTCTCACACGTTCTCATCCACCACACCCTGCCTGTCTCTCACTGCTTTATTATCCCTGTCTTTCTCTCTCTTCCTCCTTTCAATTGTCTATCCTTAATCTACAGCATTTGTCTCCCTTAGTGTCTCTCAATCTCTCAATTTTCTTCTCTCTATTTCTCTACTGCCTACTAGCTCTATTTTTCTGCCTTCCCCCCCTCTTCCTCTCTATGCACTACAGTCTATGTCTACATGTGCCACTAAAAAAAAGAACGCGGGAGCAACATTTACTCAACAACCTTTGATACCTCTGTCATCCTTTCATGGCAGGCTCCTTGAACACGTTAGTCTGCTAGTGTTATTTAAAGCCGTGTGCCTGTGTGCGTTCCTCATGACAACATCGTGATGGCACTGATGTGTCTGATACCCCAATGTGTTCAAAGCCCAGAGAATGCCAGAGACACAGAGCAGACATTACAGTCACATTAAACACTTCCCAGACTCTTTGAGCTGTGAAATATCTGACGCTAAAGAAGGCAGCAGCTAAAACAGCGTAGCCTTGCCAGGTGAGCAGCACAAGCCCCTTGATGTATAGGATGCCTCAGGAGTTGCTGCATTTGCTGAAAATTACAAGAGTGTCAGCAAGTTCCAGATGTCAGTTACGCAATGTCTAATTACGTGCATTAACAGTCCAAAACTCGCTGTGTGTATGTATGTGTGTGTGTTTGTGTGTGATTGCGTATGCATTGTCAACTCCATGGAGATGGGATTTCAAACTGACATATTTTTTTGTTTATGGGAAAATAAGTCCTGCTAAATCACCACCGACGAGATGTTTGGGAAATTGGTTTACATTGCACTATTTGCTTTAACATACAGCAAGTCATCTCTCAAGACAGTGTGTTGTGTTGTGTGTTGGTCCTAAACACCCTGTGCACTGTTAACCAACTGCTAGGTTCTCCTTGCTCAAGGGTAGGCCAACTACTACCATCTGGACAGCATTGTCAGCCCCTACTAATCTAACCTACTGTACTGCTGGAGTTCCTACTGCTCGATCAATAATAACAGTGAATAAATGAGAGCTGAGGAAAATAACAAGATTGACAAACATCCTATCTTCTATATAGTATGAGAGGATTTGATCAAGTGTCAGTGGTTAACCGGGGTAAACAAGTCACATGGTTAAGCTCTAGAATATTACTAACACCTACTGGAGCGAGAGGATTAGAACACAATGATACAGAAGATAAACAACCTATAGATACAGTATGAAATCCCATAAATATATAATGAATACAATATTATACATAACTATAGTAAAGAGACATTTAAATAAATTAAAATGGCCCATGCATAGAGAACATGTGTGAGGAATTTACAGGGCAGGACAGAACATCATAAAAGTGAAATGCACAAAGATCTATTACTGACCTTGCTGTGTTGATGACCAAAACCTTTACTTTTGAAATACTGAGTATATGCACAGCCCCAGCGATCGGTTAAACGTCCAGACAGATTTCCAGTAATTGGGGATTGACATCAATAAGGGTGGGAGGTAGCATAGCACTTAAGCACATTGTGCCAGTAACTGAAAGGTTGCTGGTTTGAATCCCTGAGCGACTAGGTGAAAAATCTGTTGATATGCCCTTGAGCAAGGCACTTAACCCTACTTGCTACTGTAAGTTGCTCTGGATAAGAGCATCTGGTAAACGACTAAAGTGTGAATGACTTTATCTCAGAATAAATGCCTGGCTTGGTTCCCAGTTTTCTTTTTCTAACCCTGACCTTTAGCCGTGATGGCTATACCTCCTGCACACAGGAATAGCCTGTGTGGATGATCACAAACAGGATACAACCACCACTTTGAAATGGTAATGGAGAGATAAGTCATCATAATTCATTAACCTCTAAAAGTCTAAGCATATGGAATTGTTTTAAGATGGTCATACCCTGGATAATTGAGTTATTTGATTTGGAATTTTAGGACCCCTTTTTATAAAAAATATATATTTGAAAATGATTTGTTAAAATAATGCATTTGTCCTTTGCTACTTACTATAGCCCATAGAAATGCATTGAATAATACAAATTCATGAATGGTAAAAAATAAATTATAAGAAATCATATTTAGAAGAGTCTGTCCTTTATCTAGGAGATATAAGAAAGCACAAAACTACCTCCATACTTCTATTAGTTTGTACGGGTTTCCCTCAGACGAGTCCCGTGACACTTGTGGGAGTCGTAGAGCAAAACGGAGACCATTGTGTTTCTGAGAGTCTCCCCTTTCCATAATAGTTTGTAGTCCACACTGTTCAGACGCTACAGATGTTTTCGTAAGAAGAACAATTTTCGGGATGTTTCAAGGTCTGGCAAACACCTCTGTAGCTCGGCCACCTTCCACTGCAGATGCGGAAGACATAGGCGGATTGAGACGCAGACCAAGCAAAACTGCTATCTCTAACTTAAACTGACAGATATTGATGGGGATGTTTTTAGTATGTTACTTAGATTGACGCATGGGTGTGTCAATAGACTCTTAAGGATTGAATAGATGTGATAATTTAGTGATAGCATTATGTCTGGTGTAATGAAAACTGTAAATGTCCATAATGATTTTGAAACTGCCTTTTGAGAAGTACATAGAATGCCTCGGATCGGTATCTGTTGTCATAAATTGAAAGGGGAAAAAAGTTTCATAACAGTTTTCAAAAGCACGCCTGCTCTGATCCTATTGTGAAGGCTCTGGTCAACTCTCACGCACACACACACACACAAACACACATGCTGACACTGAAACAGACACAGGATGACGGATCGATTGCGGAGTGACAGCGGTGAGGAAATAGAGAGAGATTCAGGATTTACATCGTCCTCTAACACGCTCATATAAACCCCCCAATGATAAAGAGACTGCACTCTGACAAGGACACACACCCAGCCCTCGTTTGGACACTGAGGAGTTAAAAGATTTGCTGTCTTCTTTTTCCCCCTCTCTCTTCGCTCTTTTTAAAAAAAAGCATATTTCAGCGCAAAGCGAATAACCTTTGTGAATTATTTAGTTTATTGACCTCTTCAGGGATTTAATATGAAGGTCGTTTCCTGATGGCAGAGTGAGTGCCGACGGGGTCCTCAGGTGACACTGGCAAGGTCGCCCGTCTCCCTCCAGTTAATAATATATTTGTCACACGGAGTGTGTTAGCCCCTGACACAGTGCTACTCCCTTTCACTTGATTAGCAGGACCAATAAGGGCTGCCAAAGATAATAAAGGATACACGGGCTTAAGGAGATGTGTTAAATGTCCCCAGCATCTCTCTCTATCTCACACACACCAGATACCTACACACCCACACACCTCTCTCCCCTCCCTCCCCTCCTCTCTGTTCTTGTTTTATTGTTTCCCAGATGAAGGTTAAAGGGAGATGCTGAACAGACAGAACAGCCTTGGGGCCTTGGAGGTACGGCTGAGCCATGGCGCTGGGGTGCGGCTGTGGGCAGGAGGAAATACCCACACTAGCTCAGCCCCTTCAACTCTCTGCTCTCTTCTCCTGTGTGGTGGTGTGTGTGTCAGAGGGGTGAGGCTGCTCTGCCACAGGGCCAAGGGGCCTCAGCATCCCACGCACACAGGGCCAGCAGAGGGGTGCTGGTTCCTGACCGAGCAGTCACTGATAATAATCAAGGAGAGCTATCGAGCCTTATTAGCCCTGCCATTTGGCCAGGATGAAGCGCAGGAGCGAGCCCAGGTGAATTATGGGTGAATGGTGAAATGGTGAAATGGTTTGGGGTAGCAAATATTTTGTGGCACAGTGTCGTAATTAAGTTGGTGCAGATTGAGAGGATGGAGGTGGCGGTAATGGAGGTTTTAAATCTTTTGGGGCGTTTCTGTCTTATGTGCTACATTATTGATTTGATTGTATGAAATCCCAGTGATAATGGAGGATGGGTTTGTGTGTGTGTGTGTGTGTGTGTGTGTGTGTGTGTGTGTGTGTGTGTGTGTGTGTGTGTGTGTGTGTGTGTGTGTGTGTGTGTGTGTGTGTTTGGTTAGGGGACGACAGAGATGCGGGTAGCAGGCTGTGTGCTGCTGTGTGTCTCCTGTTTGTCCTCTGACTGACTGAACTAATTTGCATGACGAGGTCAGACAAAGGTAATGTTTACAGCCATATATGGTTAACACAATGTCTGAAAGGGGGTTCAGGGGGATACAAAACCTAGACGAGATAACTTCAACATAATCATTCTGCAATATTTGACAAAATACATAAGCATGGTTTAATCTTTAAACATAAATAACATGACTAATATTTCCATAAAATTGCATCACACATTTTTATCAGATTAAAGGCATTGTGCTATGACACATAATTAGATGAAATAGCATTAGAAATGGACACTGCAAAATACCTATACTGTTCTATGTTACAGTACGTCAGTGAAAGCATGGGAATGGTATCGATAGCACCCCAAAATACAATTTGGAGACGGTAAGACTAGAATCGAGGTGAGATCTGCATTAGCAAGAGGAACATTAGCATGATCAACTGTATGATCACACTGCAGAAAGACACAGTACATTCTCATTAAACCAGTATGTTTGGAGAGTCTATAACGACCTTCTATTCTTGACCTTCTGTCTATTATCGCAACTACCCACCATCCACAAATCTGTTGATTTCTATCTATAAGTCATTGTTCCTCCCGCAATCATGTCTCTAGCACTACAATTAGGCTCTTAATACTGGACATCATGTTTGCTAAATCCAGATGAACTCAAACCACCAACGCTTGCATAGAACATTTAAAGATGATTAATGAAGACAATAGTGGCAATTATATTAAATACTTTCTTGGTGTCTGGGATAATTAACACTGCTACAGTAGATGTTAAGTACTACAGTACAGTAAGTTGCCTACTGTTCATAGCTATAAAAATGCTTATAGAAATAGTGGTCACACTACCACCAGGGTAGCCTAGTTTAGTTTAGTTTAGTTTATTTTATTTTTACAGGGACAGTGCACATTAATCAACGTTTCAGTAAAAGTGCCGGTTTTAGCCAGCCGGCTAATTTTCAACCGCAGTCCCTGGGCAGGTTATTAAAAACAATTACAATATAGACAATAGCACCATAGACATAGCAACATAGCAACATAGGACAAGCAAGACATAGCATACAGACAGAGCAACATAGAACAAAAAGCAGCAAGACAAAATTCATAAAAGCAACAAAGTGTTTCCATACCTCACAAGCTACAGACAACATGGAAAGCGGCAACACACAGCTAGGGACCATGTTCACAAATCTGATTGACCTTTAGCCATGTCTTCAAGCATTTTGTGAAAGTGTGATATGTGGTGCAGTTATGTGTGTCTGATGGCAGTGTATTCCAGACATGGGAAGCTCTCACAGAGAATGCAGATTTACTAAAGGTGCTTTTCCTTAGGGGAACTATACAGTCACCTCTCATGGCAGACCTTGTGGATCTGCTGCCATATGTCTGGGTTTTCTGTTTAACAAAAATATTGAGTGGAGGGGGAGCCAGGCCATTAAGGATCTTGAATACGAGACATGCGTCGGTGGATTGCACAAGATTTTCCCAACTCAAGAGCTCATGTTTTCTAAGGATGTGACAATGATGATGGCTATTGGGCTTCCTATCAAGCACTTTGAGAGCCTGTTTGTAGACAGACTGAATAGGTTTTAATGTTGTACAGCAAGCTTGGGCCCAACTAGTCAAGCAGTATGTTAAGTGGGGGAGTATCATAGATTTGAAGTACAGTTTTGCTACCTCTGTAGTCAAACAATTTCGTATAAATCGGAAATTAGCTAGATTGAATTTAGTTATTTGAATTACCTTTTTCACATGCTTTTTAAAAGAGAGGTTGGAATCAAGTATGATGCCACGGTACTTAAAATCGGATACCACCTGGAGCTTCTCCCCTGACACATAGACATCTGGCTCAGTAGCATCTGTTGCCCTCTTTGTGAAGAACATGCAAACAGTTTTTTTCACATTGAGATGCAAACACGAGTCACAGAGCCACTTTGTAACCTGGACCATTACAGTAGTGAGTTCTTGTGCAGCTTGTTGTTTGCTCTTTGCATGCACATATATCACTGTATCATCTGCATACATTTGAACTTCAGACCCAGTACATACAGAAGGCAAATCATTAATGTACAGGCTGAACAGGAGGGGCCCCAGTATTGACCCTTGGGGCACGCCCACATCATAGCTACGAGTGGGCGACAGCTCATTGCTCACTCTGACACACTGAGTTCTGCCTTCAAGGTATGATTTCATCCATCTCAAGGCATCAGGGGAAAAGTTGAACTTGGACAATTTTGTGATGAGAATCTCATGGTTAACAGTATCAAAAGCCTTCCTTAGGTCCAGAAACACAGCCCCAACAGCACCCCCTTTGTCCATCTTGGCCTTCACATTTTCCAGAAGAAAGCAGTTGGCCGTTTCTGTGGAGTGTTTCGCTCTGAAGCCAAACTGCATGGAGTGTAATGTGTAGTGGTTAGAGTGTTGGACTAATAACCAAAAGGTTGGAAGTTCAAATCCCCGAGCTGACAAGGTACAAATCTGTTGTTCTGCCCCTGAACAGGCATTTAACTCACTGTTCCTAGGCCGTCATTGAAAATAAGAATTTGTTCTTAACTGACTTGCCTAGTAAAATAAAGTTTTTTTAAACACCTCACTTGACCCTGGCTGACATTAGAACAAAGATGTCTGGTACTACATGTAAAACAAGTATGATAACTATGAGTATGCACGCATAGCCCTACTATTGCATAATTTTGAAGATGAATAATTACATGTCTGGTCAAGCCAACGCAGAGGAAGGATGGTGAGCATGTTTGTCTGTAGTCTATAGACCAGTCATATGCCCTCACTCCTCTCTCTTCTGGGTAACCCCTGCAGTATAGTGGGGCTGGTGAGGCTGGAGAGACTAGAGAGAGGTCACCTGTACCTCAGCAGTGGGCTAGAGAAAGGACACTAATGTAGACAATCACGGACCTCTTCATTAAAGCGGACTGGGGCAGACCTCTAGGGTATGGGTTCCACTTCCAAAGTAGCTCTGCGACTCAAACATTATTTGCAACCAGACAAGCCTATTGTAACAACAAATAAAACAATATTGATTTTGCGGGTGGCAACAGTGACGTGCGTCTTATTGATCAGGACCAAGCACTTATCACTCTCCAGACCTAGAGTGTGCCGGTGTTAAGCGCAGGTCCCAGGTCTTAATTACGACAGTGGCCTTCACAGGGTTCCTGCCCTAATGATGGCCCAATAATACTATTGTGTTTGACCTTATCTATCACCTGCATGGCTAACGCATGGGATCGGATTATTCTCACCCTGCCTGCCTAAGCTGAGATGTTTCTCTTTAACGCTGAACAACTTATCTACCATTTATCCTACTCTGTCCATATGATGGGATTTAATTGTAAGGCTGTGGGTGCTATTGGTCAATGGTGAGAAGTTCACTTGGTGTGTTGTCCACATACCATACGCAGAAACAATATCGTACTATGGAAGCTCTATGGAAAAGTGAAGACATGGTTCTTCTGACATGCATTTTAGGCGTACTGTATATACTGTATTATGCATGCATTTTATTTGCCTCCAACTCATTCAAGGATTTGTCTTTATTTTGAACATTTATTACATTGCTGAATAATAGTGAAGACATCAACACTATGAAAAAACACATGGAATCATGTAGTAACCGAAAAAGTGTTAAACAAATCAAAATATATTTTATATTTGAGATTCTTCAAATAGCAACCTTTTGCCTTGACGACAGCTTTGCACACTCTTGGCATTCTCTCAACCAGCTTCACCTGGAATGCTTTTCCAACAGTCTTGAAAGAGTTCCGACATATGCTCGGCACTTGTTGGCTGCTTTTCCTTGACTCTTTCGGTCCGACTCATCCCAAACAATCTCAGCTGGGTTGAGGTTGGGGAATTGTGGAGGCCAGGTCATCTGATGAAGCACTTGAAGCAATTTGGACTCCAAACCAAAGGACAAATTTCCACCGGTCTAATGTCCATTGTTCGTATTTCTTGGCCCAAGCAAGTCTCTTTTTAGTATTGGTGTCCTTTAGTAGTGGATTCTTTGCAGCAATTCTACCATGAAGCCCTGATTCACATAGTCTCCTCTGAACAGTTGATGTTGAGATGTGTCCGTTATTTGAACTCTGTGAAGCATTTATTTGGGCTGCAATTTCTGAGGCTGGTAACTGTCATGAACTTATCCCTATGCAGCAGAGGTAACTCTCGGTCTCACATTCCTGTGGCGGTCCTCATGAGAGCCAGTTTCATCATAGCGCTTGATGGTTTTTTGAGCCTGCACTTGAATAAACTTCTTGAAATGTTCCATATTGACTGACATTCATGTCTTTTAAAGTAATTATGGACTGTCGTTTCTCTTTGCTTATTTGAGCTGTTCTTGACAAAATATGGACTTGGTCTTTTAACAAATAGGGTAATATCTTCTGTATGCCCCCCCCTACCTTGTCACAACACAACTGATTGGCTCAAACACATTAAGAAGGATAGAAATTCCACAAATGAACTTTTACGAAGGCACACCTGTTAATTAAAATGCATTCCAGATTACTACCTCATGAAGCTCGTTGAGAGATTGCCAAGAGTATGCAAAGCTGTCATCAAGGCAAAGGTTGGCTATTTGAAGAATCTGAAATCTAAAATATATTTTGATTTGTTTAACACTTTTTTGGTTACTACATGATTCCATATGTGGTATTCATAGTTTTGATGTCTTCCCTATTATTTTACAATGTAGAGAATAGCACAAATAAAGAAAGACCCTGGAATGAGTAGGTGTTCTAAAACTTGTGTCAAGGTCACTAGACCTTATGGGAAATAATACTAAGCACACACCATGCATACAACCATTACGTGAAATGAGAAGAAGATATTAGTATGAATTGAACATATTAGATGTGCTTAAATTATTCTTAATGTTCTATTCAAAATTGTACCTATGGGTAATTTCCTATTTTACGTGCATCACAGTATGTTTGTCTAGGAAAACATCATTTGAAGGGATTTGTGAAACAGAGCTACTGGTAGAAGCAGGATGTTGGTCATAAAGGCTAGCTATCACACTAAGAGGAGCATATTGTATGTTAAGGTTCTGCTGTCAATCGCTGAACCTCAGGACCATGCAGGTCAATCAATTTGACCTGCATGGTTCTCTCTCTCTCTCTCGTCCCAGATCACTGGAGGAGTGGAGAAAAAAATCTATAGAGTAAAGTAATCAGTGGGCGGAAGATACAGGGAAGGCCTCAGGGCCGCTTGGCTACCTGAGTTCCATTTCACGCATCAGCAGCTGCAACACAAACACACCACGCTCTCCTCGCCTGTCCTCCCATCTTAAACAACACAAGCAGCCCAGTGCTCTGCCATGCTCCTCACCCCTGTGACCTACTCCTCCCCAGAGGAATCTCCCAGAGCGCACTGCAGCACACCAGAGTCTACCTGTCCCGACGCCCGGTGCCTGTTATTGATCTCCAGTCGAACACACCACACACCCAATACGACAGGCCTCTCTCTATAGTGTACTATAGCACCAAAATCCTGTAACGTCAGAGAGGCCGTGATGCAATACAACTGCCCATCTCCTCTCCTCTCCCACTCCACTGCTGACATCATCAGCTAATGTACATGAGACAATGACTCATCGCATTCAGTTCAATGATGCCTGGTACATCCATGATACCAGAGGTGGGACCAAGTCATTGTTTTACAAGTAAGTTTCAAGTCTTAGCACTCAAGTCCCAAGTCAAGACAGGCAAGTCCGAGTCAAGTCTCAAGTCAAGACCGTCAAGTATCAAGTCAAGTGTCAAGTCCTAAACTTTGAGTTTCGAGTCCTAAACAAGTCATAATGTGCTCTTCGCCAAATGTAATACCATTTCATATTTTTAACAAGGGTAATAGTATATTACATTTACACAAATCATGAATGCTTTTAAAAAGATCTATATATTTATTACTTTCCAAATAAACGTTATATTTCCATGGAAGTACATGGGAGGCCATAAGAAAGACACCCCCCCAATAGTGATTGACATTCGAGGATCGCTAAGGGGCGCAATCAGGCGATGTAGGCTTGTACACAATTGCCCAACCTTACACACTTACACGCTTACACACACACACTCTCTCTCTCTCTTTCTCTCTCTCTGTGTGTGGTTACAGTAGGCTAACGTATGTCAATGGTTTTAGGAAGAGCAGTAACATCAGGCAGGATTTAGGCTACCAACTGCCTAGCCAGTTGTAGCTCAATCTTGGGTGCGATGATCACATTCCCGCACTGACTGAATGTGTTAATACGTTAGCCTACATATTACGCCGGTAAAGTAATAAAATATATAGCTGTCGGCTATATTAGCCACGACTTACCTTTCTTTGTGCAGCTTCAAATGTCGAACAAAGTTGGAAATTGTTGCACCTCCGTCTATAATTTTCTTCCCGCATGTTTTGCAAGTTACAATCCGTTTTTTTGTTGATACAGTGTCATCTTTATATCCAAAAATAATAATTTGGGGTATCATTCTTTCCAAGGGCTCCATCTGAATTCACCCACCGACGTTCCTCTGCACTGCCACGCACAACTTTTTCTCATATGACACAATTTGATTGACTGCTGTCCGATTCAAACTGTAATCCGTTAAATGAAGAGTTGATGCGCTGCAGACTTTTTTAAATAGCACCATTTTTTATGTTTGGGCTTGGGGAGGGTATCAAGTCAGTCATAAGGCTCAAGTCCAAGTCAAGTCACGAGTCATTGGTGTTAAAGTCAAAGTCGAGTTGCAAGTCATCATATTTGTGACTCGAGTCTGACTCGAGTCCACACCTCTGCATGATACTATGAAGGATTGATCTGTGTTCAGTCGTAGAATGTATGCACACATGACTGTAAGTCGCTTTGGATAAAAGCGTCTGCTAAATGGCATATATTATTATTATTGATCACTGAAAATACAGTACTTTAGCACAGAGGCCTCTTAAATTTTTTCTTACCCAGGGACCCGCTCCCAGGTAAACCGGCAACCCAGGTACCCCCATCATATGTTAGTATGTCTTGTACAGAAAGTCTTATCTTCAGGTGAATGCAGACATCATTATACGCACGATAGAACAGCAACATTTTTTAGCGACGTTACTGTTGAGAGAATCTGTCGCACACCCGACAGTTGCTGAGGGGCAGGTGATAAAGAGTAACACTGAAATTAAAAGAAGTCTTCGCACACTCAGGATCTATGCACACTATTTAAAATAAAAAGCTAAGCTTTTGGTCGTCAGACTTTCATCAGAGCTTTTACCATGCTGCACAAAAACAAAGGGACTGGGGGTGAACAGTGGTGCTGTTTCCCCTAATGCAAATTCCATCTTTAAAGTATCACTTGTGGTTTTGAGTGTATTCCTTCTTTCTTGTAGTAAGTTTTACAGTGTGCCTGGTTTTACATTTAGATGACCTAGAAGACCAATGGTGGGTGCAGGGTCACGTTGGGTGGGAGAAGAGGGAGCAATGGCTGGGTATTTGTTTAACAATTGTAAAATGCAAATGACAGTATATCCTGAAGCACTGCTGTACTAACAAAAGACCAAAGGGAGAGGTCAGAAGTGTTTACAAGGGGCCAAGGGAGGAAGAAGGATTGTAGATGGCTTTGCCATTACATCTCAATGAGATGGATTTAAACATGAGGTGAGAGAACCTCAAGATGGGATGGGTCTGTCAATGGATCCTGTGGAACAACAACACACATTGTCTGGCTAGACTGTAAACTCTCCTTCCAGACTCATGTAAAACATCTCCAATCCAAAATAAAATCTAGAATCGGCTTTCTATTTCGCAAACAAAGCCTCCTTCACTCACGCCGCCAAACTTACCCTAGTAAAACTGACTATCCTACCGATCCTCGACTTTGGCGATTTCATCTACAAAATAGCTTTCAACACTCTACTCTGGATGTAGTCAATCACAGTGCCATCCATTTTGTTACCAAATCACCTTATACCACCCACCACTGCGACCTGTATGCTCTAGTCGGCTGGCCCTCGCTACATATTCGTCGCCAATGGCTCCAGGTCATCTATAAGTCTATTCTAGGTAAAGCTCCGCCTTATCTCAGTTCACTGGTCACGATAACAACACCCACCCGTAGCACACGTTCCAGCAGGTATATCTCACTGATCCTCCCCAAAGCCAATACATCATTTGGCCACCTTTCCTTCCAGTTCTCTGCTGCCAGTGACTGGAACGAATTGCAAAAATCGCTGAAGTTAGAGACTTATTTCCCTCACCAACTTTAAACATCAACTATCTGAGCAGCTAACCGATCGCTGCAGCTGAACATATTCCATCTATAAATAGCCACCCAATCTACCTACCTCATCCCCATACTGTTTTTATTTTATTTACTTTTCTGCTCTTTTGCACACCAGTATCTCTACTTGCACATCATCATCTGCTCATTTATCACTCCAGTGTTAATCTGCTAAATTGTAATTATTTGCTCCTATGGCCTATTTATTGCCTACCTCCTCATGCCTTTTGCACACACTGTATATAGACTTTCTTTTTTTCTACTGTGTCATTGACTTGTTTATTGTGTTATTGGCTTGTTTATTGTTTACTCCATGTGTAACTCTGTGTTGTTGTCTGTGTCACACTGCTTTGCATTATCTTGGCCAGGTCGCAGTTGCAAATTAGAACTTGTTCTCAACTAGCCTACCTGGTTAAAAATAAATAAACATGATCTCACAGTTAAGCCTGTTTTTATGTATCTAGACAGAAACTGCCAATAAAATGTAATCAACTGAGCGAATACAATACAAGGGCTGATACGAGGTCGAATTTGGAATGAACTTTAAATAGAACAGTGGAAACCAGGGTTGGGGTCAATTCCCTTTCAATTCAGGCAATTCAGGAAGTAAACTGAAATTCCAATGTTCCTCATTGAAGTGGAATTGACCCCAACCCTGGTGGAAACATCACATGGTAAAGGGGAACTTCACCGCTAGACACTATTTGGGGTGTTTTTCCAGTCTCCTTACATAATTATGAGTGATGAGAGGGTGTTTCAGACATAATTATGCAATACAGCTGTATTTCTGAATTTTTGTGCCCGGATAGCTGTGACAATGACACACCATTGGTTGATTGAGCCTGCTGCCTGATCTAAAAATGAATGGATTCATGTTTTGCTAACTGTCTTTGCTATAGCTAAAATGTACTGTAGTCTAACGTTATAGCTAGTCAGCTAACTAACCGAGCTAGCCTCAGTGCCTTTCATTAGGAGCAAAACTGGAGAAATGTTTGATGGCGGAGAGTAAAGGAATGACTTTGGCTTTATGACTCATATTAGTCTTGGAGTAACTATACCTGTGTGTTGTATCCATCTAGCTAGCTAATGTGTGTCTGTGGGATACCTCATATTTCTACACCAAGCTGCAACAGTAGGAATACAGACAGTACACAACGATTGCCCATGAATGTCTGATAGCGTTTTCATCTTTCTCTTGCAGAAAATATCACTTGGATACAAAGAAGTTGATGACTCTCAAAAGATGTGAAAGGTCCCATAACAACAATCTCCCCTTATATCAAAGTGACTCCGAACACCTCACTGCACCATCCACATACATCATATGAAAGTATTCACTTGGTAGAACTATAATATTCATTATAAGCGTTAGTGGTATATTTTTCTACTACTGTATATAGTGTATGTCATATATTGCCATAACTGTTCCTGCATACTGCTGTGTAAACGCACCTAGGTCTCCAGAGCAAATACACGTCTTGAATACAAGCCTCGGGTACTTATTTTCTATATCGACAGACTAATCTACTGTTTTATTAAAACATGTTTCCTTGGCAACAAATTAAAGATTAAATGATACACCAACCCCTTGCATGATTTGTTTTATCAGGAAGATTGAAGCTAGTTTAACCAAATACATGTCATGAATATCACAATGAATTCATCCAGAAGTGGAAGTCAACACTTTATTGGTTTCTGATGCACCTGGAATTGTTTACTCACTGAATCTAATACATTCAAAAATATTATATAACACCATTATATACATATGTACAAGAGCTAGAAATATCTATACCACAATGCAGTTGTGAGCATACTGGGCATTCTATATTATACTACAACATCAGTCTAACTGAATATGTACGTTGTGTTGCCTGAATGTTCCAGGCAGGGTCCTGAATGTTCTTCAGCTGGTGAACCTCTTCTTGTGTTGGGTAATGGCATTTGGTTTAGCAGGCATTGGCGCGGTGGCGGTGTTCTTCACCACCCACTGCTTCGACCTCTTGCAGAAGCTTTGTATGTACTCCAAGTCTCCTTGAAAGACATGAAGACTTATCATGGGGGTGTGTAATCATACAATAAACCATGTTCATCTCTAAACAAAAAAGGGTACAGTAGACTGGTATGTGTTTTGTTACACACAGTCAATAATGGGGCATTGAGATGGGCTGTTGGCAAAGATGTGAAAAGGTTGAGGGGGGGCTTGACTTGTAGACCATCTAGTCATGTATAGTTGTGTATGAGCACCTACAGTTGTGCTGTTGGGTAGACGAGCACTGCCAACAATAGAGTGAATAGTCTATAAGAGTATACTAACAGCCCCTCTCCCTCATACCAAAGAACTGAATGCAAGGGTGTAAAAAGTTGGAGGGACACTTGTCTTGTAGACAGTTTAGCGTATTGGTAATTTTGTTTTCTCAAGAGGGTATTGTGCTTTCATAAATACCTTTGGCTGTCCTGGCTTGTTTCAAAGTCAGATGATGTTGAGTTTGAGCTTATTCCAGCCTGAAAGTGTTTATCTATCCAACGGGTCCCCCTAATGTCAATAATAATAACAGTAGGGGGGTGTGCTTATTTTTGCCTTGTTTGCATATCCCAACCCCCCTGAGCTTGATGTTATTGCCGCTGCAGATGTTTGATGGGGTGGGACGCTAAATAAAACCCATAATGCTAGTCATGTTAGCCTCTGCGGTAGTTAGCTAGCTAGACAGCTAACGTAACCTAAACGAAGCTAATGTTAGCTTGCAAAGTTTCAAATAACATTGCCAGTTAGCAGCTGGCTAGTTACATTATTATGCTTTGGAATGTCTAGCTAGCGCATTGTGAAAGCTACCGAGCTAGATTTTAGTTTAGATAAACAAATGTAGTTCGATGGTAGTTAACTAGTTAGCTAGATAACGTTACCTCAGCTTGCCTTCTTTTCTGCTGCACTGATGTCGGCTGATCGGATGCCTTCCTCTTTGAAGTGAAGGGGAAATTCACTGGAATAGCATCACGTTTCAATGTTTGACGACATAGCAACCCCATCAGTTGTGACTTCAGTTCCGTTTAGAACTGGCTGAAAGTGCTGGCTACAAAATCAGACATTTTGATTTTTCACCCATCAATTGGATACCCTACTCCTCCACCGGGCGGTCCTCCACGTCCTGAAATCGCTATGAATTCTGGATATTGTGGTTTGCTTACAACCAGTAAATGTAGCTGGCCCGTTTCTACCGGTGAGATGCAGAAATGCTCGTATTTATGTGTAGTGAGGAAATTCAACATTTTCATGACACATCTGATATTTTAAAAACATATCTATGGATTTGATATATAGTGAAATAGAGCAGCGGTGAAATTTCCCTTGAATCATCTACTGACCCTTTAAACCAGCCCATCATCACAGGTGTGACAGAAAGACAGTGGGTCTTTGATCGTGGTTGTCTAAGTGTTTTCTCCTACCTTCTCCTTACAATGTCCTAATGGGGCCTTTATGAGAGGGCAGGTGGACATGACAGGGAGCCCTGTCAATTTAATCCCACTGACTGTTGTCAGGTCAGAATGGAGTTGGTGCTGCTTTTATGAGCAGTTTGACCGCGTGGCTCCTCAGAGTCAGTCATCCCATTCCTCTGTGCTATGGGACTGGGTGACTGGGAGAGCAGCGTAGCCCTGTTCCATGGAGAGGGGTCGGTTGGCGTCAAGACTGTTTCCCAGGATTTGTGTCTGTGGTGGTGAGATTACTACTTGGTGTAGTTTAGTTTAGGCCTTTCTCCGGCTTCAGCAGAACATGTTCCCAAGCGGCTGGCACGGGGTCACCCTGATCCCTGCTCGCCCATTCTCCCCTCCTCCTCCTTCTGCCTTGTTCTCCTCTCCTTTTCTTGTCTCTGTGTTTTTTTGTGATGTTATCTTTTCACTCTCCTCCCACTCACTGCTGTTCCCTGAAGCTGTCTCGGGCTGAACAGCTCATTGTTTTTGTCCTTGTCCTGGTTTAAAACATGGCATGACTAGTCAGGGTGCTTAGCTGTTTCCTACACAGCCCCCTTTGAAAGGAGGATGGGTCAGAAGAAGGCCAATGCCGACATAAAGACAATTCATCCTCTCGCAGCAACACTCAGACTGTATCCTACATGTCCGTGTTCATTCTCATATCAGGACTGAACAATACTGAGCCCTGTTAGCGTGTGATTTATTTGGATCCATTCACTATACATGATTAATCTTCTTACTGTTTGTAAAATCAACAAAACATCCTCCTTTTTATGGATGAGACGCAACATAATGAAACATCTGAGCGTGTGAACACAGAATGGTGATGCAGCTCAATAGCATTTCTTTTTGTATTACTAACGCAGGCAGGCAGCGAGTACTGCGCAGGCATTGCCATGACAAAATTAAACAATCCTCCTTTCAGCTTTGTCTGTTTACATAAGTTGTGTCTCCTTTCAGATGTATTTTTATTCTGATCATGCACATGATCACGTTACACAAATCAAGAAGGAACTCCTTGCAGATGGGGTGATGAAAGCTGTTCTCTCTGCTCCATGGGGGGTGGAGGGGGGCTGAGTGATTGAGGAGAAGACATGTTGTTCTGTTCATCATGAGGGCTCTAAAATTGATGTGCCCTTTTGGCTCTGCCGGCGTGACCTTAAAAATCTGAAACTCTCGACGAGAGGCACGGCCACTGTCTCAGCACTGATCAATCTCCATCCTCTGCTACCCTCAGTTCCCCCTCTGTGCCATTCACACACAGACATCACTACTCAAATAATACAGTTTGTTGGTAAAGCTGGTGGCATGTCATCAATAACAGGTTATAGCAGCTGTCATGAGATCTGTGGAATCAAATTAGCAAGCTTGTTGGAAAGCTATCTAGCTAGGCTGAATTGCCAAATAGCATTATGTTACCTTTGTGTGAAGGTATATCACCATTCCATTAAACATCGAAACGACCCCACTCCTGAGATTGACTGGCAATGGGGATCTGACATTGCAATTTGCAATGACCACATAGGAAGGAGCCGGCTGGAGAAGTATTTGGGGAAATAGAATCTTTTAGGTCATTTCTCTCTCCGGAAAGGAGGAAATGAAACCCTTTATCTACTACGTGCCCAAGAATAATTATATTTTTTTCTCTCTGGCCTTGCATTGCATTGTTACTCGATAATTACCGTGGTCCTTGGAGGATTCTCATTAGGGTGTTGACCTTGAGGAGGCTCATGCAACATTGACATCTTAACTAAAGACCGGAACACTTTTCATTCCATTCCACAACACACAGCGCAGGCAGGGACACTCCGATCACATTGTCCGCCGTGAGCCAACTGGAGCGGAAAAGCCAGTGGAAGTTCAGGAAGCATGGATAAAAAACTCTGAATGTGATGAGGTGCTGCAAGGGCAAGATGTCTTTAACGAGCCCCCCTCCCCCTCCTTCCCCTCAGCCCATTACTTCAACCCCCCTTCACTCCCTGACAGTCCCTAGCTCCACCTCCACACACTCCACATTACTCCCTCAGAACCCATATCTAGCCATTCCTTCAACCTCTGCACCTGTTCCTACCCCCACCTCTATTTCTCTTCTCCTATCCCCCCTCCTTCCACAAATGTGTTGTTCTGTTGTTGCTTTGGCGAGGAGGGACACAGCAGGGGGAGTAATTCTCCCGCTGATACTACCTCCTGACCTTTCATTACACCTAAGGAAAAAAGGGATTTTTCCTTCCCTCAGAAGCGTCACTCCTCATCCGCCATGACGGCTCCTGGTGCATTGTGGATCTGGGGCTGTGTGTGCCCCAGGAGTCGGGGGGGAGGGGTCTGTCCTGTCACAGTGTGGAGCGTCAGGCAGTGGGGGCTGAGGCTGGGGCCAGAGACCTAGGGTGGCCTACAGGCTGACAGCAGACAGACCTGCTACTTGTTAGCTGTAACACCTCTAAGCTGAGAAAGTTGTCAGCCAACAGACAGCATCACAACCGTCAGGCATATCACCTTTCCACTCATCCGACCCCCATACCTAACCCCCTGCAGCATTTGGATGTGCTCCTGCCTAAAATGCGATTAACATCTTCAATGCTGTATGACAATAAACACAGGTGTGATACTCAGTGTTGGGGAAGCTACTCTGAAATCATAGTTACCAAACCAATAATTACTTCACACTGGAACAAGCAACACTAAATCTATCCTTAATTAAAAATATAGTTTACTTAACTAAAGCTACTCTGAAAAAGTAGTTCACCACATCCAAGCTACAAATTGTAAGAACAGATCACTATGAAATCAGAATGTGTAATTTTGCCTATTAAACACAAAAAAATATGTTTCAAGTGAGAATTAGGAAGGTCTGATTCAGAAAAATAAAGGAATTCAGCCATGTTTTATTTTATTTGAGCAAAAAAAGTAGTGTGTAGTTTCAGTAGTTAGCAACATTGCCAAAAAAGTAATTAACTACTGAAAACACTACCTAGATTTGAATTTAGTTCAACTACGACCAAGCTACTACAAAATGTAGTTGAATTACTAGTTGAACTACTTAACTCCTTTTAACAGTATGGCTCTTTGGACACTGAACATGACTGGTCCACTGTACAACACCAATGCAATAAAGAAAGAAAGAACATGATACAATTAACATACCACATCCATGGTGAAATCAAAGTCCAGAGAGTAACCTAACAGTGATATTATTTCATATTCCTATTGTCCAGTAGGAATAGTCCGGTCAGTGAGGGCTGTGGTGAGTTAGATCTTTAAAAGTTTCCTGTGTTCTGTGGTTCATTATGAGTGGATAGGGGGGTCTTGTCAAGTCACAACAACCAACCACAAAGCCTTCACGTGGAAACAGTCAGGCAGCTAATTCCTTAGACCCAACAGAGCACATACAGAATATACTATTTCGCTAGCTCAAAAAACAAAAAGGAGATATATGAATAGACTGTGCAGAGAGACACAAAGGGAAGAGATTGGTAGTAGGACTGACTGGCAAGACAGAAAGTGGCTAGCTAAGAGCATTTGGAGGAGTGCGTGGGCCGTGGGCGAATCAACAGAGCCTGAAATGAGCCAAGGCTGTATATACAGTATGTCACAGTAACAAAAGGGAAGCAACTTCTTCATTTGAGACCCTGTGTACGTAACCCCCCACCCCCTTCCACTGTAGCTTTTACAAAGCCTCTTTTCTGCAGCTTTTCCTAATTTACACCGATCCAGAAGAATGGGTAATTGCTGACCAGAAAACAGGTTTATTTTGCTATCCTATTAAAACATACATGTTGACAATGCTCCACTTTCTGGAGAGAGATGAGCAGGGAGGCAGCACTAATGCTGCAGGCTTCACACATCTCAAAACCACAACGCAACACACAGGGGTGGGACACTCAAAATTAGAACTGGGATCACATCCACATCCGTGGCACAACAAACAGCACTTTGTTTTTGGAGGGAATTGGGCGCTGTACCCCGTGCTCTGGAGTCCTAATTTCCTCCCGGTCCCATAGTAACAAACTCCTTTGTCAGTGATGGAAGCTTTGTAGATATTTACGTGCCAGGGGAAATATAATTCATTTTTTTATTATTCCAAACAATGGGGCTCACGCTGAGTCTGAAATAGGTCACAAATGGATTATCATTTTTTTGTTTGTTTGTTTTTTGACACTACTTTCATTCTTTATTTTTAGATGTAGTAAGGAGAGAGTGTTTCATTATTTTATCTATGACAGAAGAGGCAGCATTGGCCATCAATAAACATTGTTGTTTCAGTTTTTAAATTATACCCGTGGAAAGTCTCTTGAATACATTTGCAACTAAAAAGGTTGCTAATTCCAAACCATATGTGTACATACTGTGTGTGAAAGTGAAGATATTGACAGAGCATTATATTAACCTGGCTTATGCTGATAATTACAAAATATCAACACCTAGCCATATCCCCTCCCACATGGTGATTAAAAAAAATGTTTCCTACTTGACAGCAATGTGGTAATTTTCTAGAGAGTAATAATGAAGGTTTTGAATTTGTCATTTTAAAAATATAAGATGTTACGCTTTTAGTTTGGCACACGCACACATTGAGGTATTCATTGGAACACCACTAACAGAACACTAGACATTAAAGAGGTTGAACGGGATCTTAAGTACAATTAATTGGATTCGAAACATATCATCCGAATTGCAAAAAATAAAAAAGCATGAACATTGAGTGAAATAAAAAGAATACAAATTGTAATAAAAAAGTAAGAATAATATACATATTAACAACTGCAACAGTGATGAATGTCATTGTGGTGGGGGTGGAGTAAAGGTCTGAGTAACGTGGAGGGGGGTCAGCAGGAGAAAGAATGTCAATAGAGGGAGCAGCATGTAAGGCAAGTGAGAGTTGAGGGTGTGGGGGAAGCAGGTAGCTGACTAGTGGTGGCTATTCAGCAGTCCAATGGTCTGAGGGTAGAAAGTATTGGTCAGTCTTTCAGTTTTTTGTCCAGCCTGGTTCCTTCTGAAGTCCCCAATCAGCTTGTTTGTTTTGCTAATGTTGAGGGAGAGGTTGTCAACCTGGCACCACACCGTCAGAGTGCTTACCTCCTCCCTGTAGGCTGTCTCGTCATTGTTGGTGTTGTCAGCAAACTTCATGGTGGAGTTGGAACTGTGGGAGGCCATGCAGTTGTGGGTATACAGGGAATACATGAGCGGTTTGAGGACGCACCCTTGTGGGGCCCCTGTATTAAGGATCAGTGCTGCAGAGGTAATATGGCCTACCTTCACCACCTGGGGACAGCCTGTCAGGAAGTCCAGGACCCAGTTGCATAGGGAGGAGTTTAGACACAGGGCCGTAAGTTTGTAATGAGCTTATATGGCACTATGGTATTAAAGGCCGAGCTGTAGTCGATGAACAGCTTCCTCACATATGAATTCCTTTTGGGTAAGGGCAGTGTGTACTGCAATAGCGATTGAGTCGTCCGTTGATCTGTCAGGGCGGTATGCGAATTGGAGAGGATCGAGTGTGTCGGGGAGGGAGGAGGCGATATGGTCTTTGACTAGCCTCTCGAAGAACTTCATGATGTCGGAAGTGAGTGCTACCGGTTGGTAGTCATTCAGTTCATTTACTTTCCATTTCTTGGGCACAGGGATGATAGTGGGCATCATGAAGCAGGAGGGCTTAGACACCTGAGCTAAGAAGAGATTGAAAATGTCAGAGGACACAACAGCCAGCTGGTCTGCACATGCTCTGAGGGCACGGCTATCGATGCCGTCTGGGCCGGCAGCCTTGCGAGGGTTAACACGTTTGAATGACTTACATACGTCCTCAGTGGAGACTGAGTGTGTAGCCCACGTTGTCATCAGGGGCTCTCCTCGGCAGCACAGGATCCTTTTGCTGTAATCTTGAATAAAAGGTATTTAGCTTGTCCTGTAGAGTGGCGTTGGTGACTGTGATATGGCTGGCTTTCTTTATGTAATCCATGATCGATGGGGGCTCATCCACTTTGTCCCTATACTTGTGTTTTACCATCTTGATCGATCTGTGTAAGTCATATTTGTATTGTTTAACCAAACTATTGTCCCCTTGCCCTGTTTATTAGCAGCATCTCTCTCTTTCAGTTTTCCTACAAGTCTGCTATCAATCCACGTTTTTTGATTAAAGTATGTTTGAAAGATACTATCGGTATAGTGTCATCTATGCATTTTTTGATGAATCCTGTGACTGAGTCGACGTATTCATTGACGTTATCTCCAGAGGCGACCCGGAATATATTCCATATTAGACGTGATCAAACACTTTTCCATGACAACAGAAGTCAAACGGCATCATCTGCTAATCAAAGTTAGCTTACTAAAACACGGACAACATTTTCACAGGACAAATAGCTCACAGTGTAGCAAGCTTTGCTCTTTGTAATTTCTTAAAAGTTTGATTCCCAGGTGAGATAGGATTTCAGCATGTTGTTAATAATGGAAGTGCAGCCACACATTAAAAATGAAGATTAAGAATACAGAGCATTCGGAAAGTATTCAGACCCCTTGACCTTTTCACATTTTCTTACATTGCAGCCTTATTATAAAATGGATGAAATTATATTTTTTTCTCATGAAAATGTATTCAAAGTAAAAAACAGAAATACCTTATTTGCATAAGTATTCATACCCTTTGCTATGAGACTCAAAATTGAGCTCAGGTGCATCCTGTTTCCATTGATCATCCTTGAGATGTTTCTACAACTTGATTGGAGTCCACATGCGGTAATTCAATTGATTAGACATAATTTGGAAAGACACAAACATGTCTCTATAAGATCCCAATGTTGACAGTGCATGTCAGAGCAAAAACCAAGCTGTGAGGTCAAACCAGTTTTCCGTAGAGCTCCGAGACAGGATTGTGTCGAGGCACGGATCTGGGGAAGGGTACCAAAATATGCCTGCAGCATTGAAGGTGCCCAAGAACAACATGGCCTCCATCATCCTTAAATGGAAGAAGTTTGGAACCATCAAGACTCTTCCTAGAGCTGGCAGCCCAGCCAAACTGAGCAATTGGGAGAGAAGGGCCTTGGTCAGGGTGATGACCAAGATCCCGATTGGTCCCTCTGACAGAGTTCCAGAGTTCCTCTGTGGAGATGGGAGAACCTTCCAGAAGGACAACCATCTCAGTAAAAGGCACATGACAGCCCACTTTGAGTTTGCCAAAAGGCACCTAAAGATTTTCTTGTCTGTTGAAACCAAGATTAAACTCTTTGGCCTGAATGCCATGCATCACATCTGGAGGAAACCTGGCACCATCTCTACAGTGAAGAATGGTGGTGGCAGCATCATTCAGTGGGGATGTTTTTCAGCAGCAGCAAATAGGCCGACAGAAAATGCGCTGTACATTCAGAGATGGGGTAACAATCTTTTGACAAGGGGTGTGGGTTTAATTTCCTTGAGTCTATTGATGCACCTGTGATGTGCCAACACACCGGTGATGTAACAACAGTTTGTCTGTAGCGTCCAAACTGTTTGGGCTACAAACTAATAGGACCTCACTGTAGAAAGGGGAGACGCTCACGAACATGATAGTCTTCGTTTTGCTCTATGACCCCCACAAATGTCCAGGGACTCGTCTAAAGGTAAGAGAGTTTTGTGCCAACAGAAATAAGGGGTTAAATATGTGTAAAAAATATATATTTATTTCCTGATTTTTCTTATATCGCTTAGACACTTCAAAACCATATTTGTTATGATCCATTTTTTGACTGTCCTTTTTGGCATTTATGAATGTGTTATTCAATGAGTTTCTATGGGTCATGTTAGTATAGGCCAAATGCTATATTTTATCACATTTTTATTTTTGGGATACCTAAAGGGGTCCTAAAATTTGAAATCAAATAGCTAAATGATCCATTGTATGACATTCTTAAAATAATTCCATATGTTAGCTTAGACCCCCCCCCCCAGCTTGGACTTGTAGGATTTTTTAAAAGCCTAACTTAAATATATTTTTTCTTATAATTTCGGACATTTTGCTAGGTTATTTGTTAGTCAACTTGTCTTAGATACATGCAGCTTCTCTTCTGTCAATACTGCCCTAGAAGACTACAGTACATAAACCATTGCACACCAGAATAATGACATAAATTGATGAATACTTCAAGTTCTCTTTCATCTCTGCAATACCTTTCATCCCCCCCCTAAAAAAAAACGGGAATGATTTTCCATGCAAAATTTCCAAATGACATCAGTTTGAATGGTTTTAAGGAAATTAAAAGCTGTTGGTGGAAGAAGGTGAGGACCAAAGTGCAGCGTGGTACGTGTTCATATTTCCTTTAATTAACTGAACACTACATACAAAATAATAAATGGAAACCGAAACAGTCCCATATGGTGCAAACACTGAAACGGAAAACAACTACCCACAACGGCAGGGTAGCCTAGTGGGAGGCAGGGTAGCCTAGTGGGCGGCAGGGTAGCCTAGTGGGCGGCAGGGTAGCCTAGTGGGCGGCAGGGTAGCCTAGTGGGCGGCAGGGTAGCCTAGTGGTTAGAGTGTTGGACTAGTAACCGGAAGTTCAAATCCCCAAGCTGACAAGGTACAAATCTGTCGTTCTGCTCCTGAACAGGCAGTTAACCCACTGTTCCTAGGCCGTCATTGAAAATAAGAATTTGTTCTTAACTGACTTGCCTAGTTAAATAAAGGTAAAATAAAATAAAATAAAAAACAACCCATAGTGGGAAAACAGGCTGCCTAAGTGTGGTTCTCAATCAGAGACAACGATTGACAGCTGCCTCTGATTGGGAACCATACCAGGCCAAACACCTAGAAATATAACACACAGAACAAAACGTAGAATGCCCACCCCAACTCACACCCTGACCAAACTAAAATAGAGACATAAACAATGAACCAAGGTCAGGATGTGACAGTACCAAGGTGCGGACTCCGGCCGCAAAACCTAAACCCATAGGGGAGGGTCTGGGTGGGCACCTGTCCGCGGTGGCGGCTCTGGAGCGGGAAATAGACCCCACTCCACCTTAGTCTTGGCCCACTTAGGTGTCGCCTTTGGAGCGGCGACACTCGCCACAGACAACAGCCTGGGGACCCTTGCAGCGGGCCCTGAATAGACGGGAGACTCTGGCAGCGTCGGAGTGAAGGGCGACTCTGGCAGCTCCTGACTGACGTGCGGCTCTGGCAGCTCCTGACTGATGGGCGGCTCTGGCAGCTCCTGACTGACGGGCGGCTTTGGCAGCTCCTAACTGACGGGCGGCTCTGGCAGCTCTTGACTGACGGGCGGCTTTGGCAGCTCCGGACAGGAGGGAGAACCTGGAGGGAGGAGACGGAGAGACAGCCTGGTCCTGGGAGAAGGCACAGGATAGACCGGGCCATGGAGGCGCACTGGAGGTCTCGAAATAAGGGCCTGCACAATCTGTCCTGGCTGGATGGTGATTTTAGCCCGGCACGTGCAGGGCGCAGGCACAGGACGCACTGGGCTGTGCAGACACACGGGAGACACAGTGTGCAGAGCCGACGCAGGATATCCTGGCCCGAGGAGATGCACTGGCTGTCTGGAGAGCAGGGCTGGCACCATCCGACCTTGCTGGATGCGGGGAGCTGAGATGTAGCGCACCGGGCTAAGAACGCGTACTGGAGACACTGTGCGCTCCACCGTATAACACGGTGCCTGACCAGTACGATGCCCGCCACGGTAAGCACGGGGAGTTGGCTCAGGTCTCCAACCTGACTCTGCCACACTCCCCGTGTCTCCAAATTGTTTTGGACCTGCCTCTCGGGCTTCCTTGCCAGCCGTGTTTGTGTCGCCAACTCCATTCTCCGGTATCCCTCCTCGCACTGTTCTAGGGAATCCCAGACGGGCTCTGGCACTCTCCCTGGGTCGACCGACCACCTCTCTATCTCCTCCCAGGTTGTCTCATACTCCAGATAGCGCTGCTCACCTGTCCAGGAGTCCCTTTCACCATGCTGCTTGGTCCTTTGGTGGTCGGTAGTTCTGTAACGACCGTTGGTGGAAGAAGGTGAGGACCAAAGCGCAGCGTGGTACGTGTACATATTTCCTTTAATTAACTGAACACTAAATACAAAAGAGCAAGAGAATAAATGAAAACCAAAACAGTCCCGTATGGTGCAAACACTTAAACAAAAAACAACTACCCACTACCCATAGTGGGAAAACAGGCTGCCTAAGTGTGGTTCTCAATCAGAGACAACGATTGATAGCTGCCTCTGATTGGGAACCATACCAGGCCAAACACCTAGAAATATAACACACAGAACAAAACATAGAATGCCCACCCCAACTCACACCCTGACCAAACTAAAATAGAGACATAAAAAGGGGAACTAAGGTCAGGACGTGACAGCTGTGAAACGGCCCAACATGTTTATGATAAGATTTCAGTTTGGCTTGGAAGCATATTTTATGTGGTTGAAATACTAATCAGCTTTTATGATGCTGATTTTATGACACAAGTTTAGGATGACACCGACAGATATGGCAGCTCTGCTTCTAGCTCCTAAGCAACTTCGTAGTATTTTGTTTTCTTTGTGTGTTATTTCTTACATTATTAGCCCTGAAAATGTTTTGTGTTATTACATACAGCAGGAAATAACTTTTGGATATCAGAGCGGCGGTACCTCTCCAGCATTATGACCAGGAGTACTACTTTCCCGAATTGGATCCTTTGTTTGTACCCCCAGGGCAATTGAACTTATCCAGAGGCTACTCCAAAACACAGCCTGCAGAGAAGAGGTATTTGGAGTGGACATCTAGCCCGATTCAGGTGGCGTGCACACCATCCACTGCTTCTGAGTATATTACTCACTAATGTTCAGCCTCTGGATAATAAAGTAGACGAGCTCAGGGCGAGGATCTCCTTCCAGAGAGACATCAGGGATTGTAAAAATACTATTTTTCACAGAAACATGGCTCTCTCGGGATATACTGTCCCCGTCCATACAGCCAGCTGGGTTCTCAGTACATCGCGCAGACAGGAAGAAAGAACTCCCCCAGTAGAATATATATATATAGTAGAAGAAAGGCATGGGTGTATGTTTCATGATTAACTACTCATTGTGATAGCAATGTGATAACAATTGTTCCAGTACGCAAGAAAGCAAAAGTAACCTAACAAAATGACTATCGCCCTGTAGCACTCACTTCTGTCATCATGAAGTGCTTTGCTAGTTAAGGATCATATCACCTCTATCTTACCTGACACACTAGACCCACTTCAATTTGCTTACTGCCCCAATAGATCCACAGACATTGCAATTACCATCGCAGAGCACAATGCCCTACCCCATCTGGACAAGAGGAATACCTATGTACGAATGCTGTTCATTGACTATAGCTCAGCATTCAACACCATAGTACCCTCCAAGCTCATCATTACGCTCGGGGCCCTGGGTCTGAACCCCACCCTGTGCAACTGGGTCATGGACTTCCTGAAGGGCCGCCCCAAGGTGTTGAAGGTAGAAAACAACACCTTCACTTTGCTGATCCTTAGCACAGGGGTCCCACAAGGGTGCGTGCTCAGCCCCCTCCCGTACTCCCTGTTCACCCACGACTGCATGGCCACTCATGCCTCCTACTTAATCAATACGTTTGCAGACAACACAACAGTAGTAGGCCTGATTACCAACAATGACGGGACAACCTACAGGGAGGAGGTGAGGGCCCTGGGAAAGTGGTGCCAGGAAAATAACCTCTCACTCAATGTAAACTAAACAAAGGAGCTGATCGTGGACATCAGGAAACAGCAGTGGGAGTTCGTCCCTATCCACATCAACGGCACTGCAGTGGATCAAATTCCTGACGATCTGAAATGGTCCACCCACACAGACAGTGTGGTGTTCAGGAGGCTGAATACATTTGGCTTGGCCACTAAAACCCTCACAATTATTTGTTACAGATGCACAATTGAGAGCATCCTGTTGGATTGTATCACCGCCTGGTACAGCAACTGCAATTGCAGGGCTCTCCAGAGGGTGGTGCGGTCCTCCCCACGCATCACCAGGGGCATATTACCTGCCCTCCAGGACACCAACAGCACCCAATGTCACACGAAGACCAACAAGATCATCAAGGACATCAACCACCCGAGCCACACCTGTTCACGCTGCTATCATCCAGAAGGCGAGGTCAGTACAGGTGCATCACAGCTGGCACCGAAAGACTGAAAAACAGCTTCTATCTCAAGGCCATCAGACTGTTAAATAGCAACCACTCGTTGGCTTCTCCCCAGTTATGCAAACCTGCACCTTAAGAGGCTGCTGCCCTATATACATAGACTTGGAATCACTGGCCACTTTAATAATGGAACACTAGTCACTTTAATCATGTTTCTATAATGTTTACATATTGTTTTACTCAGTACATAGGTATATACAGTATTCTATTCTACTGTATTTTAGTCAATGCCACTCCGACATTGCTCGATCTAATATTTACTTTTAGATTTGTGTGTATTGTTGTGAATTATTAGATACTAGTGCACTGTTGGAGCTAGGAACACAAGCATTTCGCTACACCCACAATAACATCTGCTAAGTATGTGTATGTGACCAATATAATTTGATTTGATTTGATTGGATGAAGATAGAACCTTTACAGACGGTCCCTAACACGTATTCATTCTCTCAAGATGCTGAAATAAATTAATCATATTCATATTTCTCCACTGTGTTCTGAATCAAAATGTATATTTGGTGTATCATTTTACTGCACGAAATGCTTAATTCTGCGGGAGTTAATATTATATTAGGAGAGATTAGTAGAGTTATGTGAGACGTTATAGACCTACAATCAGTGTACAGATTTCTGTTAACCTAATATTCCATTTAACCCATCTGAACAGTAGGCTACAGTTCCCTTAACGTGCCATATTTGATGTACCCTTGTTGTGACTCTTAAATGTATATAGCGCCTCACTATACTCACACATAACATAGCCAAAACTGGTATCATCCTCTTTTACCACTTCACAAAATCTTTCCCAAACATTACTGTTCTGGCCCTACCTTCTCTTTATTTTCAACACTCCATTTCACAGCTTTCCTCTTACTGAATTCAACGGCATTTCCCTTTTTGCCTCCGTGGATCAAAATGAACTTTTTCTGCCCAAGTTCCCAAAAACATTTGGCTATTGGTGTGTATTTGGTGAGCATACAGTTAGGTCCTGAAGCATAGGCTCACACACTAATGGTAGATACAAATAAATAATGATGTAGCCTAATATTGCCTATAAATAGAAATTGGACAAGAATAATACATATCTGGATTTTGAATGCATTGTTTTCTATTTATTCAACCCGTCCACCCCCCACCAGCCCTTCATCCACACAATATATATGATTTATTATCATTCATGGACTATGTTATAAATGCTCATAAAAGCTTGGTAAATTTGTAGATTTTCCTGTTTCAGAAATATATTGTTCAAAACAAGCTGTTCAGTTACTTGCAGTACTCCCCTCAGTGACGGCCATCAATAGCAGTTCCATCGTCATGGCCGCATAGGCCGTGCGAACATTGATTGGAATGTTTTGCCAGCTATTTGGTGTGAGGAGAAACAGCTCCAATGAAATCGCAGGATTTCATAGCATAAATTATAACAGCACAAATTAACTGGACCGTCAAATGTGTGTCCGTTCAGTCAGAACTTCTGGGTCTCCTCTAGTCTCCCTCCAAATGAGTCTCTCGCACCAGACGGCTTACTTCCGCACGTGAGACTAGATGTGCTCTATCAGGTACTGATGGTGCTAAAGCAAAAAGCTAATTCTAATGAATTTAGAAATAAATGATCTTAATAACAGTCATGGGAGCCTGGGACCTGATAAACAACTATAACTATATCAAACAACAGTCGAAGGACAAAGGGATACACTAGCTAGAATTGGCATGGCAAATTTGGTTGTTTCTCCCCATGCTGTTCATCAGGTTCTACTCTAGGTGACAGGGCGACATTTTGTGTGGACTAAAAAAGCATAAAACAGGATCAAATCAAATCAAATCAAATGTGTGTGTACCAAACTCACTAAAAGTGGCAGTAATAAAGCCTCTCTTGAAAAAGCCAAACCTTGACCCAGAAAATATAAAAAACTATCGGCCTATATCGAATCTTCCATTCCTCTCAAAGATTTTAGAGAAGGCTGTTGCGCAGCAACTCACTGCCTTCCTGAAGACAAACAATGTATACGAAATGCTTCAGTCTGGTTTTAGACCCCATCATAGCACTGAGACGGCACTTGTGAAGGTGGTAAATGACATTTTAATGGCATCGGACCGAGGCTCTGCATCTGTCCTCGTGCTCCTAGACCTTAGTGCTGCTTTTGATACCATCGATCACCACATTCTTTTGGAGAGATTGGAAACCCAAATTGGTCTACACGGACATGTTCTGGCCTGGTTTAGGTCTTATCTGTCGGAAAGATATCAGTTTGTCTCTGTGAATGGTTTGCCCTCTGACAAATCAACTGTAAATTTCGGTGTTCCTCAAGGTTCTGTTTTAGGACCACTATTGTTTTCACTATATATTTTACCTCTTGGGGATGTTATTCGAAAACATAATGTAAACTTTCACTGCTATGCGGATGACACACAGCTGTACATTTCAATGAAACATGGTGAAGCCCCAAAATTGCCCTCGCTAGAAGCATGTGTTTCAGACATAAGGAAGTGGATGGCTGCAAACTTTCTACTATTAAACTCGGACAAAACAGAGATGCTTGTTCTAGGTCCCAAGAAACAAAGAGATCTTCTGTTGAATCTGACAATTAATCTTAATGGTTGTACAGTCGTCTCAAATAAAACTGTGAAGGACCTCGGCGTTACTCTGGACCCTGATCTCTCTTTTGAAGAACATATCAAGACCATTTTGAGGACAGCTTTTTTCCATCTACGTAACATTGCAAAAATCAGAAACTTTCTGTCCAAAAATGATGCAGAAAAATTAATCCATGCTTTTGTCACTTCTAGGTTAGACTACTGCAATGCTCTATTTTCCGGCTACCCGGATAAAGCACTAAATAAACTTCAGTTAGTGCTAAATACGGCTGCTAGAATCCTGACTAGAACCAAAAAATTTGATCATATTACTCCAGTGCTAGCCTCTCTACACTGGCTTCCTGTCAAAGCAAGGGCTGATTTCAAGGTTTTACTGCTAACCTACAAAGCATTACATGGGCTTGCTCCTACCTACCTCTCTGATTTGGTCCTGCCGTACATACCTACACGTACGCTACGGTCACAAGACGCAGGCCTCCTAATTGTCCCTAGAATTTCTAAGCAAACAGCTGGAGGCAGGGCTTTCTCCTATAGAGCTCCATTTTTATGGAACGGTCTGCCTACCCATGTCAGAGACGCAAACTCGGTCTCAACCTTTAAGTCTTTACTGAAGACTCATCTCTTCAGTGGGTCATATGATTGAGTGTAGTCTGGCCCAGGAGTGGGAAGGTGAACGGAAAGGCTCTGGAGCAACGAACCGCCCTTGCTGTCTCTGCCTGGCCGGTTGCCCTCTTTCCACTGGGATTCTCTGCCTCTAACCCTGTTACTGGGGCTGAGTCACTGGCTTGCTGGGGCTCTCTCGTGCCGTCCCTGGGGGGGGCGTCACCTGGGTGGGTTGATCCACTGTTGTGGTCGGCCTGTCTGGGTTGGCGCCCCCCCCCCCTTGGGTTGTACCGTGGCGGAGATCTTTGTGGGCTATACTCGGCCTTGTCTCAGGATGGTAAGTTGGTGGTTGAAGATATCCCTCTAGTGGTGTGGGGGCTGTGCTTTGGCAAAGTGGGTGGGGTTATATCCTTCCTGTTTGGCCCTGTCCGGGGTGTCCTCGGATGGGGCCACAGTGTCTCCTGACCCCTCCTGTCTCAGCCTCCAGTATTTATGCTGCAGTAGTTTATGTGTCGGGGGCTAGGGTCAGTTTGTTATATCTGGAGTACTTCTCCTGTCCTATTCGGTGTCCTGTGTGAATCTAAGTGTGCGTTCTCTAATTCTCTCCTCTCTTTCTTTCTCTCTCTCGGAGGACCTGAGCCCTAGGACCATGCCCCAGGACTACCTGACATGATGACTCCTTGCTGTCCCCAGTCCACCTGGCCATGCTGCTGCTCCAGTTTCAACTGGCCTGGGCCCTAGGACCATGTCCCAGGATTACCTGACATGATGACTCCTTGCTGTCCCCAGTCCACCTGGCCATGCTGCTGGTCCAGTTTCAACTGTTCTGCCTTACTATTATTCAACCATGCTGGTCATTTATGAACATTTGAACATCTTGGCCACGTTCTGTTATAATCTCCACCCGGCACAGCCAGAAGAGGACTGGCCACCCCACATATGCTCTCTCTAATTCTCTCTTTCTTTCTCTCTCTCGGAGGACCTGAGCCCTAGGACCGTGCCCCAGGACTACCTGACATGATGGCTCCTTGCTGTCCCCAGTCCACCTGACTGTGCTGCTGCTCCAGTTTCAACTGTTCTGCCTTATTATTATTCGACCATGCTGGTCATTTATGAACATTTGAACATCTTGGTCATGTTCTGTTATAATCTCTACCCGGCACAGCCAGAAGAGGACTGGCCACCCCACATAGCCCGGTTCCTCTCTAGGTTTCTTCCTAGGTTTTGGCCTTTCTAGGGAGTTTTTCCTAGCCACCGTGCTTTTACACCTGCATTGTTTGCTGTTTGGGGTTTTAGGCTGGGTTTCTGTACAGCACTTTGAGATATCAGCTGATGTACGAAGGGCTATATAAATAAATTTGATTTGATTAAAACAGGATGTATCACAAAGCACGACCAAATTAATTAGCCAGTACAGTAATTTTGAGATACATTAAGAAAGAGTTTGGTCAAATATTTGGTCAAATTAACCAGTTATCTATTTCTAATAAGCTTTCTAGCTAGTTAGCTCCCATGCTAATTTCAAGTCTTTTAAAAAAATATCTGACTAAGTTATTTCAGAATGAAAGTTAACTGGCTAGCGCATCATGCTTTGTGACATTATGTTAGCTAGCTATCCCCAGTTAGCTAAATAATGTGTTTTCACTTATTGCATCTGCATGCTTGTTGCATTCTCACTGGTGCATTTGTTCATTTGTGACATGAGCTAACTGCTAGTTCTAAATAGTATAATCTAATCTGTTCAAAACAGTGGCAGCATGTGCAGCATTGGTCACAGATCGCTTTATGTATCTTCTCAACGAAATGACCAATAGTTCAAAAACTTGGCATCATATTTCTGTCATGCTGCTTTGTTGACAACTCTAACCACCTTGCGCCCCTGATATTGAGTCAATCAGTGGCCGGCACTGCCTGGCAGTGATTGTAATGGCGGTACATGACAGCTATTTGACAAAACCATGAGGCTCTTTAACTTTTTTAAATGACGTACAATACACTTAAATGTTGTATAGACGTCCTTTATCTTTTTCCTGTAAAAGCACATGGATGTGTGTGAAACATATGTGCATGGGATTTTGTCATGTATGTGAAAACGTGCTTCTTGAATTTAATCTAACATTAGTAGCTAGTAGCCTAGTCAAGGTTGCATCATGCAATATTGGCACACTTCAATTGTGACAGACCAAGTGGAACAAAAGTAAACCTTGAATTTGAAGGTTTAAAATATCCCTCTGGTGGCCAAGTTGACCTATTTTAAGAAATTGTTGGTAGATATAAAGTCTAAGATCTTTGATATGCTGATGCGGAATTTGTTACAGAAAATATTCATTACCAGCTGGTCAAGTTATTATAGGGCTAAATGTGCCAGGTTATCTAATGGGAACAGCTTACATGTAGAGTTTTATCACTACCTCAACAATATTATTTGGCTGTTGTGCATTTTGAGACTGAGAAAAAGTTTCAACTTAAATGTCAACTTTTTCTAATGTTCGCAAGTATGTACCCTGTGTTTCTGAGATCACAATGTGCAGAACAAGTGAAGGTGCTTATTTTTCTGCTGCCATAGCGAATACCACTGCATTTCTAACAGCATGGGAACAAAACAAGCAAAACACTGAATTACAATGGCGGGAGAAGGCATTCGCATCTACTGATAGCCTCACAGTATCAACAGACTACAAAATCCAATTACCTTATTCATACATGGATGTAACATTCAAATGGTCAACTCCAATATAACTCTTCCAATAAAAAGTTGCCATAAGAAAAAGTTTTCCCCCAAAAGCTTATCATAAACTGTGGCTATATTTTCCAGGGGATCTGTTTTGAGTCCTACATAAGTCATCTGAACTACAACTCCCAAGGAGAACGGGGATCAGATACAGAGGTCCGGCATCAAAGACGGTGACGCGATTTAAAGAATGCCAATCTATCTTCCCAGTGCTTGCTATATCTCCGTGCCTCATCTTTCATCCTTCTCTCTCCCTACCCTGCTGTTTTAGGCATTCCCTCCATCTCCCTTTCTCTCTCTCCCTCTCTCTCTTTTCGCGTTTCCATGTACCCCACCCTATCCCTACCTCCCTCCCCCCCTTCTTTCTCTTACATGCTGATGAGGCAGCTGTGAGGAAGCAGTGTAATAAAAAGAAGAGCTAATGAAAGGTTGTGAGGGGTCAGCATGCTCACATACCTTCACCAGACAAGGGAATGATAGGTTGACCATTCTAAGGGGACAAACTGTTTCACTTTTTGACTATCCACGTTCAAAAGGTTGCAAGTAAAGGCGCAGGGTCATAACCCCTGGGTTTAGATTCCGAGTGCCCTGTGGTTCAGAGGGGGGTCTCCATCCTGTGTTTGGATGGGTGAACAAAGGCTGCGGGTGTAAATTAACATTTAATCCTCCTTGTTTAACCTCAGTCTCAGGCTCCAGACTCACCAACGACAGTACAGACCATTTGGGACAACAACATTTGATATGATGAATTTTTAATTCTAATTAAATATTGCAATCATGTACAGTAGACAGTTCATGGCCATATTGCAAGTACCAATATACTGAAATATTTCCAAATCACAAGGAATATTTCATTGAATTTTAAGTAGCAAGGGAATAGTAAGAGAACGAATGAAAGCTATCTTGGTTTAGTACTTCAATAGAGATGTAGTGATCCCTAAGACATTAGTAGAGAGCTTAGTTGATTCTTACTACAGCGGCCCAAATAATTAAGCAATATTAAAATTTCATCCACTTAACATCCAACAAAAATCTCACCTGACAGCAAAAATTATTGTTATTATTATTATTTTTCCTGTGAAGTGATTGATATGAACAGATGTTTTTGATTTTAAACTAAACTACTTCTTACAGTAACACAAGTGTCAATGTGTTTTGCAAGTCACAAGACGTGTGTTACATCAGTCATAGTGAGTGGAGTATTGAAAACAGTATGACATTAACCCCATTTCTTCCTGGGTTTTCTTGTGTATATGAGAACTGTGACAGTTCATGCAGAGCTCTACTGAAAAACAGTAGGAGTAACACTGCCATCTTGAGGAAAACAGTGGACTCTGTCCCAAATGCAGCGTGGGTAATGACTTAGAACTCCCAGTAGAGGGCCCAGCAATGCAAACTATCCAGTCCAATATTATATTATGATACTAACAACAGCATGAAATCCATTTTAAATGTAAAGTTATTTTAATAAATCATATGTATAAGACGTCACATGAACAGTACAAACACACAAGAGAAGTCTGTAAGAAAAGCCACTTGGGTTAAATCAATAGACTTGATATACAGTTGAATTAATGTCATAATTCATAGCATTTGTGAATTCATATCTTCTGGCCAGCTGGTTGGATCTCAACTGGAGAGAATAAGTGGATAAAGCAGTAGAGACATGATATATCTGTGTGTTTCCAGTAGTAGAGTAGCCTTCCCCTCCTCCTCTTCCTCCATCTCCTCCACCACCTCAGGATCACGAGTTTGTATTCTAGCAACCCGGATCAAGTTATACACCCTGTGCCAGGGATCAGTCTGACTGAAACAATGGCAGATAACTGCAGGACAGCAGCACACCGTCAGTCTGCAATGCTCAGAGTGTGACGTTGCAGGAATGGATGGGTTTTAACGACTATCCTACAACATTAACTGTAATCCTGAACTGTATTCTAGGCCACTCAGTAGTCACATAGCCAGAAAACATAGCCAATATTGGGTTTATAACTTGGATTTTGCAGTAACTGTTATCTGAACAATGGATGGGTGTATTTATTATATATTTATCCCATTGATCGGGTTCCCGCCTACAAATATCTGGGCATCTGGATTGACAAAGATTTATGGTTTAAAAACATACGGATAAACTAGTTAAAAAGCTAAGATTTAAAGTGGGCTTATTTAAAAAAAAATAGATCTTGCCTCTCCTTTAATTGCAGGAAGTAGATTGTACAGTCAACTTTCCTGACAGTTCTTGATTATGGTGACACAATATACCAGATTGCAGCAGCAACTACTCTTAAACCTTTGGATGCCGTCTACCATAGCGCCATTCGTTTTATCACTGGTGGCAGTTTTAATACTCACCACTGCATTCTGTATCAATAGGTTGGCTGGTCCTCATTAAAGTCCCGTATATCAATTCATTACTCCCTCTTTGTTTACAAAGCCCTACTACACAAGCTCCCAACTTACCTAACTTTGTTGCTAACGTATAAAAGAATGAGCTACCAAACCATTTCACAGGGTTGGTTAACTCTTCAGATTCCCCGGGTCTCCACGGAATTAGGTAAATCCGCTTTTAGTTTTCACGCTCTACATTTTGGAATCCCTTTCAAAATTCATTACATTTGGTTTCCCTGGTGCCACAAGATAATTTTTAAACACCGATGATAAGTTCAACGAGGTGTGCAATTGTTTTGATTGATTGATTTAATAACTTGTTTATGAAGGTCGTGATGTTAGTGATGTTCTAATGTAAATTACTTGTTATTGTATCTTGTTATATATATTTATTTTATTTTACTTTATGATCTAAGGGTACAATTGAAAATGAGACCCTGGTCTCAACTGGGCTCCGCTGACTAAATAAAAGTTAATACATTTACGATGTACATGACATGGAAAACAAATTGCACCTATTCTATTCGAAACTACTTTTAAACCATTAACGTTATACTATGTTATGTGATAGACAGTATATTGTACAGTATATTGCCATGCAGAGAACAAGGCTGCTGCTATGCGTATTGGAGTGAGAGTGATGACAAGGAAGTTTGAGTCTTGCTCCAGTGGACTAATCTAAATCCCCCCCCCCAGTAGGAGCCGAGCGTGAAGGCCAGGACACACAGATAGACATGCAATGCTCAGCTGGAGTCACACACACACACACACACACACACACACACACACACACACACACACACACAGCTCTAATGAATTGACATGCAAGCCAAGCGATACGCCTATCCCTCTGAACCCTGACAAATGCAAGCCTCATACATAACTGGAGAAAAGGTGACATAAGGTGTTTATAACAACTTCATAACTTGCTACATGACACGTGACGTTAGCCCTTTGAGCTAAAGCGTAGGCATCAGCTCTGGGAGCTACGACAAGTCTTCAGGTCTGAAGCGACATATCACACACATAATGTGGTATCAGTGCTGACAAAAGCAAGACGTGTTGTTCTAAATCAGGGATACGCAATCCTAGCGGCGCCTCTCGTGACAGTGAAAAGAAAAAACAATGTTTTAAAGTTAATTTCTTGCAATTCTGCCAATTTTGCCATGGCGTGCAAAGACAATGTTGTGGTCGTTTTTAATGCACGTTTGTTGCAATTCTACATCATTTTACTATGGGACGAAGAGATGATTTTGCAATTTTATAACTCATTTCATGCAATTCTACTCATTTTGCCATGGTGTGGAGAGAAAAGAATTGCAGTTTTACTGCCAATTTCCTGCAATTCTACATATTTTGGGTAAGATTTAAGTGCATTTGAACAGGGTATGGTAGTAAGTGCTAGGCACACCAGTTTGATTGTGTCAAGAACTAGCGTTGAAGTTGGGGTCTTCACGCTCAACAGTTTCCCGTGTGTATCAAGAATGTCCACCACCCAAAGGACATCCAATCAACTTGACACAACTGTGGGAAACATGGGCCAGCATCCCTGTGGAATGCTTTCGGCACCTTGTAGTCCATTCCCAGATGAATTGAGGCTGTTCTGAGGGCAATAGGGGGTGCAACTCAATATCAGGAAGGTGTTCCTAAGGTTTTTTCAACTGTGTATTTTTGCAGTAAAATTACAGACCAAATGTTAATTATGTCTTGGGAACAGGAGTGGATTTCTTTATTTCTTTCATCTTGAGAAAATGAGAATGCATGTGGTGTAGCCCCAAAAAAGTATAGATTGTTCATGATGCATTAATTCTATTGATTTATGACATTATTTTGATGAGCAAGGCTTTATTTAGTATTCTAGAGCATCAAGGAATGACAGAAGAGACGCTGCATGTGTCTAATTATTAACAAGTTTATTAACAAATAGTCTACTTAATGTTGGAAATTATATGCAGAAAAATAACTAGACGCACCCTGTCAAAAGATCTTTCCACCATCCCTGGACAAATTAGGAATAATCTGGATGCTGATTTATTATTCCTCCTTTGTCTTTCATCCAGATGTTGACACTGGTTTTTATCTGGCTATGATAGTGTCTCTGCAACAGAATTAGGTCATGTCTGAGAGAGTTAGAATTATCAGGAATCAAGGTAAGACCCAAGTGCAGACTGTGTGAAGTAACAATGTTTATTGTAACCACAGGGGCAGGCAAACTACAGGTCAAGGCAGGCAGGGGTTGATAATCCAGAGCAGAGGCCAAGGTACAAGACGGCAGGCAGGCTCAGGGTCAGGTCAGGCAGAGTTCGGAAATCCACAGGTTTAGCAAAGGTACAGGACGGCAGGCAGGCTCAGGGTCAGAAACAGACAGTGGTCAGGCGGGCGGGTACAGGGTCAGGACAGGCAAAGGTCAAAAACCAGGAGGATTAGAAAAAGAGAGATGAGGGAAAACGAGCTGAGACTAAATGCTGGTAGGCTTGAACAAACAAGACGAACTGGCAACCGACAGACAGAAAACACAGGTATATATACACAGGGGAAGATAAGCAACACCTGGGGAGGGGGGGGACCAGCACAAGGACAGGTGAAACAGATCAGGGCGTGACAAGAACAGGGATGGGCAACTGGCGGCCAGAGGGCTGCATGGGTTCTCAACTTACTGTTGACAGTTCCAATAATAGAATACACAAGGTGCCATTTCAACATTTGGTATTGTATCAGCAGTCACACAATTAGCCCATGTCAGCAAAATGTATTAGTAAGTTACTCTAGCAGCCAGCTATCTGAACTTGTAGTAGGGATGGTTAAATTACCGACCCTAGTGGGGCCCATTGATCATCAGTAGGCTACATGTGAGGCCTACAGTCCGTACCCAGACTTCAATTCCTATTCCAACTTTTACTGTTTCCATCTGAACTTCAACGGTGATAGGCATACAATGCGAAACTGAGCCTGTGCAGAATGCAAAAAACAACATAAAATGGGATAAGATGTTTACATGCCACAGTACCAGTCTTAGATCAGCATATCCGAGGCTTCTTATTTGGGTTTCTCAACACCAGAATAGAGCTCATTCGGGTTATTGCAAACGGAATATGATGTTTATACGTATCAACTAAATGAATGATACTTGAGTACCCTGAATAATAACGGCATATTGGTGTGCATGTAAACATGGTCAATGATGCTGACTTGAGGCAGATCTGGATGAGAGAATAGGAGGGATGCAGACCAGAAATTCAACACACATGTGCCCACCATATGAGAAATATGCTGAAGTAGTGGGTGATGGAGCAGAACTACAGTTAGAGGACAAGGAGAGGAAGGACTACACAGGGGATAAACACTGAGCCTCACATCTATAATAATACTAATGTTATTTTTCTGAGGCCAACCCTCTCTGGGACCTCTGCTTAGAGCAAATGAGCAATATAGCCTGGTGATTGAAAACAAATATGAGTCCTTGGAATGGAGAAATAATACTGTATTATAAACAATCATATTTAGAGATAGATGGGATTTGTGTAATAAAGATATGGACAATATGGTTGTTTATCTGAGTTTCTGCTGCTCTGGTCAATGGTCCTGCGAATCCCCTCTGAAACAAATAATACTTCAGGACAGAGGCTGAGCCAATGAAGTTTCTTGAATAGTATTTGTGGATAGAAAATAGGTACATTTTTAAATGTAACCTTTATTTAACTAAGCAAGTCAGTTAAAATTAGGAACAACTTCTTATTTACAATGACAGCCTATCCCGGACGACGCTGGGCCAATTGTGCGCCGCCCTATGGGACTCCCATTCACGGCCGGATGTGATACAGCCTGGATTCGAACCAGGGAGTTGTTGTGACGCCTCTTGCACTGAGCTGCAAGTGACTTAGACCGCTGCGCTACTTGGGAGCCCTACTTTGGCAATATGTCCATAACACATTTATTACACATCTATAAGCATTTCATGAACATGTCCCAAACACATTATTAAAGTTGAATTAAATATATCCATAGTGTATATGTGGTGCATTCATGTTATTCTGTGTAAGAGTTCATATTTAGCTATCTTAATAGATGCAATATTAAGATGACAGCGTAGTGTCATCATTATGGCTGTTCTCAAAAGTGTGCTTCTGCCATAACATTGTTAGTTGGTAAATATGCCAAAAGGCCAAATTAAGTTAGAAAAATTATTCTTATACTGTATATAGCCTGTACAGGCCTGTGACTTACATTGTAATTCTTCTCACTGAGGTCAACGGTGCATGAAGATCCCACAGGGTTGTACAAATTAAATGGTGTAATTGAGGGTTGTACGATAACTCTTTCGTAACTCATTAACGGCCCTCCTCCACATCACAGTTAGGTTGGTCATACTGGTCTGTAACGCCAACGTGGTCTAAAGGCAATTTGTATAATTCCTCTACGTAAATCTGTGACACTACATTTAGTATGATATGTTACGTTATGTTACATTATGAATGGAATAGCAGCCATGCAATATCATATGAATAAGAGGATATATAGTATCACAAGTCTTATCTGGTTGTGCAATAGCATACAAATTGGACCACGTAACTTAGCATTGGTCTTGGAGGATGTGTAGTATTGCATGTCTTTATTTGAGACGAGATTGCTTGTTGCACTGTAACAACAAAGAAGAATTACGGATATAATCTACGTTGGCGGTTAGAGGATCTAAAGACAAATGTTAGGAGAACTAAAATAATAAAGGTTAGTTGAAATGGATTAAGTTTAGGGGAAAGGTTTACTAAAAAGTTAGCTAAAATGCTACAGTTGACCCAAACATGCAACTTTTAGATGGCTAGACTGTCCTGTATTACGCCCACCCATCCTCACCGACCAACCTACTTTCATTTCTGTCTCAAGTAAATAGACCATTAATAGGTATCACATGTCTTGGAGGTGCTCAGAAATACGTAAAGTATATTGTAAGGCTGATAACGCACACATGAAGGGTTTATGTATGAATTCTAAGCAGTCAATGTAATGTCATTTATATTTTCCCATTCATAAAGCACACATATACTTACTATGCCAAACATTAGGAACACCTTCCTAATAAAGTTTTCCACAGGGATGCTGGCCCATGTTGACTCTAATGCTTCACGCAGTTGTGTCAAGTTGGCTGGATGTCCTTTGGGTGGTGGACCATTCTTGAAACACACAGGGAACTATTGAGAGTGAAAAATGCATCAGCGTTGCATATCTTGACACGAACCAGTGCACCTGGTACCTACTACTATATCCTGTTTTAAGGCACTTAAATATTTTGTCTTGCCCATTCCCCCTCTGAGTGGCACACATACACAATCCATGTCTCAGTTGTCTCAAAGCTTAACAATCCTTATTAAACCTGTCTCCTTCCCTTCATCTACACTGATTGAAGTGGGTTTAACAGGTGATATCAATAATGGATCATAGCTTTTCATGTCATGGAAAGAGCTGTTTTGCATTTCTGTGTCAATGCAGCATTTAGAAACATGCCTCACTTATCAAAAGGAATATGGGCACAACACAGAATGTTAAAGGAAATATGAATGGCCTTACTGAAGAGCTCAGTGACTTTCCAACAAGTCAGTTTGTCAAATGTCTGCCCTGCTAGAGCTGCCCCAGTCAACTGTAAGTGCTGTTAGGTGAAGTGGAAACATCTAGAAGCAACAATGGCTCAACCGCGAAGTGGTAGGCCACACAAGCTCACAGAACGGGACCACCGAGTGCTGAAGAGCATAGCGTGTGAAAATTGTCTGTCCTAGGTTGCAACACTTACTACCAAGTTCAAAACTGCCTCTGGAAGCAATGTCAAAACTAGAACTGTTCGTCTGGAGCTTCATGAATTGGGTTTCGATGGCCGAGCAGCCGCTCACAAGCCTAAGATCACCATGCGCAATGCCAAGTGTCTGTTTGCTTAAGGCGGAATACAGCTCCTTCAGTGCGGTTTTGGTGCCAGCATCAGTCTGTGGTGGTATGTAAGACAGCTACGAAAAATACAGATGAAATCTCTGAAGGTAGATAGTGTGGTAAACAGCTTATCATGAGATACTCTACCTCAGGCGAGCAAAACCTCGAAACTTCCTTAGATATCGTGCACCAGCAGTTATTAACAAAAATACATAGTCCGCCGCCCCTTATCTTAAAAGACACCGCTGTTCTATTCAGCCGGTACAGCGTATAACCAGCCAGCTGTATGTTCATTATGTCGTCGTTCAGCCACGACTCCGCGAAGCATAAGGTATTGCAGTTTTGAATGTCCCGTTGGTAGTTTAATCTTCCGCGTAGGTCATCCATTTTATTTTCCAAAAATCGCATGTTTGCTAGCAGAATGGAAGGAAGTGGGGGTTTATTTAATTGCCTACTAATTCTCATAAGGTAGCCCAACCTCTGGCCCCTTTTTCTCCACCTTCTCTTCACGCAAATGATGGGGATCTGGGCCTGTTCCCGGGAAAGCAGTATATTATTCACATCGGGCTCGTCGGACTCGTTAAAGGAAAAAAAGGATTCTGCCAGTCCGTGGTGAGTTATTTTCGGTCATAAGAGACAGTAGCAGCAACATTATGTACAAAATGAGTCAAAAAAAAAGTTACAAACAACGCATAGAAACAAACAAAAAAACACAATTGGTTAGGAATACGTAAAATGTCAGCCTTGTTCTCCGGTGCCATCTTCAACTTGTGGCTGAATGGAAGTGAGACCCAATAGCAATGTTCCAACATCTAGTGGAAAGCCTTTCCAGAAGAGTGGAGGCTTCTATCTCAAGGCCATCAGACTGTTAAACAGCCACCACTAACATTGAGTGGCTGCTGCCAACACACTGTCATTGACACTGACCCAACTCCAGCCACTTTAATAATGGGAATTGATGGGAAATTATGTAAATATATCACTAGCCACTTTAAACAATGCTACCTTATATAATGTTACTTACCCGACATTATTAATCTCATGTGCATACGTATATACTGTACTCTATATCATCGACTGCATCCTTATGTAATACATGTATCACTAGCCACTTTAACTATGCCACTTTGTTTACTTTGTCTACATACTCATCTCATATGTATATACTGTACTCGATACCATCTACTGTATGCTGCCCTGTTCCATCACTCATTCATATATCCTTTTGTACATATTCTTTATCCCCTTACACTGTGTATAAGACAGTAGTTTTGGAATTGTTAGTTAGATTACTTGTTGGTTATCACTGCATTGTCGGAACTAGAAGCACAAGCATTTCACTACACTCGCATTAACATCTGCTAACCATGTGTATGTGACAAATAACATTTGATTTGATTTGATTTGATTTGAAGAGTGGAGACTGTTATAGCAGCAAAGAGTTGACCAACTCCATATTAGTGCCCATGATTTTGGAATGAGATGTTCGACGAGCTGGTGTCCACATACTGTTCGTCGTGTAGTGTAGCTAGCATTTCCTCCTTATGACAAAATCGTCATACAACTCATTGTCTATTAACTATTGAAAAGCTGTGATCTAAACATGAATAATTAACATTAGGGTTTATAAGAAATTATACAAATTATGGATTTAATGTCCGTATTTTTAGGGCCCTCATTAATGGTATCATATTGCAACTCATATCAGAATTATGAAAATATTGTATTTTTTCTATAAATTGTCAAATATAATTTCCCCTCCCCAAAAAATAGCCTAAGCGTTAATTGAAACAATAAGGCCCGAAGAGGTGTGATATATGGGCAATATACCACGGCTAAGGGCAATGCAGAGTGCCTGGACACAGCCCTTAGCCGTGGTATACTGGCCATATATCACATACCCAGAGGTGCCTCATTACTATTATAAACTGGTTACCAAGTAATTAGAGCAGTAATGATAAATTGTGGTATACGATCTGATATACCACGGCTGTCAGCCAATCAGCATTCAGGGCTCGAACCACTCTGTATATAGCCTCGTTATTGTTATTTATTGTGTTACTTGTTATTTAATTTTTTACTTTAGTTTATTTAGTAATTATTTTCTTAACTCTATTTCTTGAACTGCCTTGTTGGTTAAGTGCTTTTGTATTTGACGCATGTGACTAATACAATTATATTATATTTTATTTTGTATTTTATTTAACCTTTATTCAACCAGGCAAGTCAGTTAAGAACAAATTCTTATTTTCAATGAAGGCCTAGGAACAGTGGGTTAACTTCCTGTTCAGGGGCAGAACGACAGATTTGTACCTTGTCAGTTCGGGGGTTTGAACTTGCAACCTTCCGGTTTAAATAAATGTTTGGAGAAAAACATCTGCAAAAGTAACCATTTAAACACTTTATCACATATCTTATTATTATCTTATTAAAGTTTGACCAGAAGATCACGACCCCCAAAAATAGCTTAAGCGTTAATTTAAATAATAATAATTAAAAAAAAATCCCCATAACAAAAGCAGCATGAGCTGGAGCGTTCCTTTTTTATGTCTCTATTTTAGTTTGTACTGAACATTATGAAGAGATATTTGTGTATTGTCAGTCCCCGCCTGTACACCCTGTTCACTCATGACTGCAAGGCCAGGCACAACTCCAACACCATCATTACGTTTGCTGATGACACTACAGTGGTCGGCCTGATCACCGACAACGATGAGACAGCCTATAGGGAAGACAACAACCTCTCCCTCAACGTGATCAAGACAAAGGAGATTGTGGACTACAGGAAAAGGAGGACCGAGCATGCCCCCATTCTCATCAATGGGGCTGTAGTGGAGCAGGTTGAGAGCTTCAAGTTCCTTGGCGCCCACATCACCAACAAACTAACATGGTCTAAGCACACCAAGACAGTCGTGAAGAGGGTACGACAAAACCTATTCCCCCCTCAAGAGACTGAAAAGATTTGGCATGGGTCCTCAGATCCTCAAAAGATTTTACAGCTGCACCATCGAAAGCATCCTGACGGGTTGCATCACTGCCTGGTACGGCAACTGCTCGGGCCCCCTGACCGCAAGGCACTACAGAGGGCAGTGCTTACGGCCCAGTACATCACGGGGTCAAGCTTCCTATACCAGGCGGTGTCAGAGGAAGGCCTGAAATTGTCAAAGACCCCAGCCACCCAGGTCATAGACTGTTCTCTCTGCTACCGCATGGCAAGCAGTACCGGAGCGCCAAATCTAGGTCCGAGAGGCTCCTAAATAGCTACCCCCAAGCCATAAGACCCCTGAACAGCTAATCAATTGGCTACCCAGAATATTTGCATTGCCCCCTCCCCCTCTGGAATGCTGCTGCTACTCTCTGTTATTATCTATGCATTGTCACTTTAATAACTACCTACACGCACATATTACCTCAATTACCTCGACACCGGTACCCCCTGTACATAGCCCCATTATTGTTATTTACTGATGCTCTTTAATACTCTCTAATACTTTATTCTTATCTTACTTTTTTGGGGGTATATTCTTAAGAACAAAATCTTAGTTTTCAATGACGGCCTAGGAACAGTGGGTTAACTGCCTTGTTCAGGAGCAGAAAGACAGCTTTTTGTCAACTTGGGGATTCAATCTTGCATCCTTTTGGTTACTAGTCCAACACTCTGTAAATCTACACACAATTATGGGGTATTGTATAAGGATGTATAAGGATGTATAGTATAAGGATGTAATGTAACAAAATGTCGAAAAAGTAAATGAGTCTGAATTTTTTCCGAATGCACAGTAGATATAGGCAAAGAGGCACACAAGACACTACCATGCTTTTGAACTCAGCAAAGCTAAAATATTCATTTTAATTACACAATTAGACAGTCAATTTACCCTATTCACATCCCGGCCGACCCCACAATATCGATTAGCAAAAAAAATGAAAAAAGCATAACTTGTAAATTTGTAAAATACCTTAAAATGAGAGAAAGCTGATGTTTTTTTTTGCCTGTTTGGGTTTACTGGGTGAATTAAATTGACTTGGAGCTCCATACAACAGATCACAAGGTTATGTAGAGAGGAACGTGTCCTATTCATGAATTAGGCCAAAGTAATCGGACAAGCGTCAACATTTAATCCCCTATGCTCACTGTGTAAAGTGTCAATACAGCTACTTCATTACTTGTCACATACACTACACACTTCAGGACATTACTTTTACAGCAGGTTTGACTGTAACCCAAGGTAGGATTTAAGGAGGGGAAAGGGGCTACTTAGTCAGTTGCACAACTGGATGCATTCAACTGAAATGTGTCTACCACATTTAACCCAACCCCTCAATCAGAGGTGAGGGGGTCTGCCTTAATCAACATACACATCATCAGCACCCAGGGAGCAGTTGTGGTTGGGGGTTAACTGCCTTTCTCAATGGCAGAATGGCAGATCTTTCCACCTTGCTTGGGGATTCAACCAGCGACCTTTCTGTTACTGTCCCAACGCTCTTAACCGCTTTGCTATTTGGTAACTGAGAAACTGGTTTTTATATGGGCATTTATAACAGACTTTAGGGGTTTCTGATACTAACCAACCCCAAATATACAGAAATAAATGGTAATACTGGAAAGATCATGCCATTCCAATCACTCAACACAGATTTGACTGAGCACAGAACTCATGGACTGTGTATACAGGAAGCCCAATTCTGATATTTTTTCCACATAAGGCCTTTGTAGTCTGTATGATTTTAGACGTCTTATACTAGGATTTTGCCATTCCAGACAAGTGTCCAAGTCATGGGCAAATTCTTAGGTCGTAAATGATTGTAGGACATCTTGGCTCATTCAGTGTGACAGGGTCTAGGTCTGCGGATTAAGTACCGCTATGTGCAGTTGTAGGCTCAGACCAAGTTCTGGCAGTGTCCGTGCATTATGGCTAGTGTTACGAGCCAATCCCGGTGACTGACCAATAGGAACACGGCCAGCACTGAGTATGCACACAATAATACGACTATTTTGAATAGTCAGATTTACATAATTGTTAGATTTAAACATTTACATGCTGTGCAAGAAGAACGATTTCCCTAATAATCTTGTTCATATGACACATCTCTAATACCTGATGGGATTTTGATAAATGCACAAAATTGCTAATCAAAGTAAATGTTCTACCACAATTACCATTTTATTTTGGGGAAGCCTATTTGATTTTGATTTCCGAAAAGTTTGTATGTGAAAACTTTCTAAAATGCATACTTTCAGTTTTTCCCAACTCGCGTCACTTACGCATTAACAGAGTGAGGCTTGCGCTGCAGGTGCTGGCACAAATACACTGCTGCAGTTGACATAGCCTACGTTGGATAATGCAGCTTCGCAAGCCAATCGCAGAGAACTGAAGGAAATTGTACAATCTGGCCAGGTTGATATCGAGATTTTTAATTTGGTAACATTGCACAGTGTGACATGTAATAATCATACATCTGAATCCGACATAATCCGAGTCTGCAAAGGCCTTAATTGGTCTTTTGACCAATCAGAGCAGCTCAAAAAAATATCTGCTGTAAAAAGATCTGATGTGATTGGTCAAAAGACCATTAGTGGAAAAATGTACCTGCCTTTGTAAATGCAGCCATGTTGATTTATCTATCCGATCTGACCTCAGCAATCCTTGGCCCACAACAGAGATCACATGGTCAAGGAGCAGCACTTAAACCCACTCATGGGTCAAGAAGGACTGTGGTTGGATGGCTTGTAAGCTCCTTCAGACCTCTTTCTAATGGGGTCATGCTGTAATGTGTGCCCCTCCACATCAGAAAGGATCTATGTGGTCACATGTGGACAATTCCATTTTTAGAGCTGATCAGATGCAAAGTTTGATAACAGAATTACAGTTTTGTGCTGTCATTCGGTTACCAAACTTTGCTTCTGCACTGTTCAAGTAAATGTGTTTTTGTAAAATGTTCTGTTAAAATGGTTAACAGTAGTCTTTGTGCATAGAGTTGTATGGTTTGTTTAATTGTGTAATCATTGTCTCAGCATCAAGTCTCAGCATCAATCTGTTACTGTGGAATTTCCAATGGGCATAGCTTTGAACAGGAAACTAGGGTGCATCGTTCTGTTCCTTTATTTAATGAGTACTTGAGAACAGATTTCAGTCTCCTGGCCTGACCTGGCGAGCCGCATCACCCCTAATTGAAAGATTCCAGCACATAACCAAATAACACATCTAGAACTTGCTACCAGACAGTGTACTTTTCTAGCATTACCACATATTTTTGACAACCAATATAACACAGCAACGAGTCATGAAACTTGGCAAATCTTGAATTTTGACCTTGGAATAAATCAGTAATACCCTATGGAATAATCAATAAACCCCAGCATTCAGTGTGTTTACAGTATTGTATCCTTCCAGTCCCTGATCATGTTGCTCTCTTTCCTCTGGTCTAGGAAGGCTCGACAGAGAGCCTGTATGAGCCTGCCCTCAACAAACACCCAGTCATCCATGAAAACAGTAGTAGACACAGTAGCCCATCTTTGAGGGACAGTGTCAAGTGGAGAGGCTCAGATCCATGAACACCCACTGTGAGTTCAACCAGATGTTTAACAAACTATCAATACACTAACTAACTATTGTAACCCAAACCCTAGGCAAGTTGTTGCATATCAATACACTTGCAAGTTTGAGAAAAAAAGACCACCTGTAGTTGACTTTCCAAATAAAGAGGGACCTAAAGTAGTATATAATACCTCAAATCAGGCCAATAGCTTCCAACACACTGACGTTATGGTCTCCAACAACAAAAAACCAGTCAGACACTGCTCGTGACCTGTGACTGCAGTCTGCTGCTAAAGCTTCAGGTCACTGGATGGGTGCCTGAAGACCAACCTTTCTGTGTTAGCCTATATGAACCTCTAGGTTCATCAGGGTATTCTGAAATTATTTCAGCAGACCTACTTGTGTAACACATTATGTGTGCCAAATCTATGCAAAGTTTAAAATCATAAAAAATCCTACAATGTGATTTTCTGGATTTTTTTTCTCATTTTGTCTGTCATAGTTGAAGTGTACCTATGGTGAAAATGACAGGCCTCATCTTTTTAAGTGGGAGAACTTGCACAATTGGTGGCTGACTAAATACTTTTTTGCCCCACTGTATGATGCACCAGATAGATAGATCACCACCCTCCGGTAAGACGGTATATTTGTAAACCACAGCTGGTGCATGAAATCTAAGGAAGACTCAAGATTTTGCTCACTTGAAGTAGAGTATCTCATGATAAGCTGTAGACCACACTATTTGCCAAGAGATTTCATGATTTTTTTTTAGTGTCTGTTTATTTACCACCACAGACAGATGCTGGCACTAAGACCGCACTCAGTCAGCTGTATAAGGAAATAAGCAAACAGGAAACAGCTCACCAAGAGGTGGCACTCCTAGTGGCCAGAGACTTTAATGCAGGGAAACTTAAATCAGATTTACCTCATTTCTATCTGCATGTTAAATGCGCAGCCAGAGGGGAAAAAACTTCTAGATCACCTTTACTCCAGACACAGAGGCGCGTACAAATCTCTCCCTCGCCCTCCATTTGGCAAATTTGACCATAATTCTATCCTCCTGATTCCTGCTTACAAGCAAAAAATAAAGCAGGAAGCACCAGTGACTTGGTCTATAAAAGTGGTCAGATGAAGCAGATGCTAAACTACAGGACTTTTGCTATCACAGACTGGAACATGTTCTGGGATTCTTCCGATGGTATTGAGGAGTACACCACATCAGTCACTGGCTTTATCAATAAATGCATCAAGGACGTCATCCCCACAGTGACTGTACATGCATACCCCAACCAGAAGCCATGGATTACAGGCAACATTCACAATGAGCTAAAGGGTAGAGCTGCCGCTTTCAAGGTGCGGGACTCTAACCCGGAAGCTTACAAGAAATCCCTCTATGCCCTTCGACGAACCATCAAACAGGCAAAGCGTCAATACATGGCCAAGATTGAATCATACTACACCGGCTCCGACGCTCGTCGGATATGGCAGGGCTTGCAAACTATTACAGACTACAAAGGGAAGCACAGCCACGAGCTGCCCAGTGACACGAGCCTACCAGACGAGCTAAATCACTTCTATGGTCGCTTCGAGGCAAGCAACACTGAGGCATGCATGAGAGCATCAGCTGTTCCGGACGACTGTGTAATCATGCTCTCAGTATCCGACGTGAGTAAGTCCTTTAAACAGGTCAACATACACAAGGCTGCGGGGCCAGACGGATTACCAGGACGTGTGCTCCGGGCATGTGCTGACCAACTGGCAGGTGTCTTCACTGACATTTTCAACATGTCCCTGATTGAGTCTGTAATACCAACATGCTTCAAGCAGACCACCACAGTCAATGTGCCCAAGAACACAAAGGCAACCTGCCTAAATGACTACAGACCCGTAGCACTCACGTCCGTAGCCATGAAGTGCTTTGAAAGGCTGGTAATGGCTCACATCAAAACCATTATCCCAGAAACCCTAGACACACACTATTTTTACTTAAATTGCACAGTTTGTTAGGGCTTATCAGTACGCATTTCACTGTAAGGTCTACACCTGTTGTATTTGGCACATGTGACAAATAAACTTGTAGCTCAGGACCTGAAGCAAGGATATGCATATTGTTGATAACATTTGAAGGGAAACACTTTGAAGTTAGTGGAAAAATGAAATTCATTTAGGAGAATATACCCCTCGGATCTGGTAAAAGATAATACAAACAAAAAACATATTTTAAATGCAAGAGGCCATAATATAGTACTGCAGTTTAGGCACAATTTAGATTTTGGCCACTAGATGGCAGCAGTATATGTGCAAATCAGGAGTATTTGTACAAACAAGATGGCGCCGACAGAGATGGTCACCTCAATTAGAGTCCTTAGTAAACTATGCAGTATTTTGTTATGTATTATTTCTTACATTGTCACCACAGAAAATCTTAAGTCTTATTACATACAACCGGGAAGAACTATTGGATAAAAGCGCGATGTCAACTTACCAACGACCAGGAATACGACCAGGAATACGACTTTCCCTAAGCGGATCTTCTGTTTGGACCACCACCCAGGACAGGGTGGTGGTCCATCAGTTATGGTCCAATGGACCTTATCCCAGAAGCTGACTCAAAACAATGGCGCCACAGAAGGGGCAGACAGAGCGGCCTCCTGGTCAGGCTCCTTAGATGTGCACATCGCCCACCGCTCCCGAGTATACTGCTCGCCAATGTCCAGTCTCTTGACAACAAGGTAGATTATATTCAAGCAAAGGTTGCCTTCCAGAGAGACATCAGAGATTGTAACATTCTCTGTTTCATGGAAACATGGCTCTCTCGGGATATGGTGTCGGAATTGTTTCAGCCACCGGGCTTCTCCATGCATCACGCCGACAGAGAAACTCCTCTCTGGGAAGAGGAAGGGCGGGGGTGTATGCTTCATGATTAACAACTCATAGTGTAATCATTAAAACATACAGGAACTCAAGTCTTTCTGCTCACCCAACCTAGAATTCCTTACAATCAAATGGCGGCCATATTATCTCCCAAGATAATTCTCGTCAGTTATCATCACCGCTGTCTACATTCCCCCTCAAGCACACACCAAGACGGCCCTCAAGGAACTTCACTGGACTCTATGTAAACTGGAAACCACATATCCTGAGGATGCATTTATTGTAGCTGGGGATTTTAACAACGCAAATTTGAAAACAATGCTACCTAAATTCTTTAACGCTGGTCTGACCAATCGGAATCCACACTTCATGATTGTTTTGATCACGCAGACTGGGATATGTTCCGGTCAGCCTCATAACATCGATCTATACACTGACTCAGTGAGTGAGTTTATAAAGAAGTGCATTGGAGATGTTGTACCCACTGTGACTATTAAAACTTACCCTAACCAGAAACTGTGGATGGATGCGGCATTCCCAACAAAACTAAAAGCGCGAACCACCGCATTTAACCATGTAAAGAGGTCTGGGAATATACCCAAGAAGGCAAAGATAACTGAACTAAATGACTACCGCCCGTAGCACTCACTTCTGTCATCATGAAGTAGTTTGAGAGACTCGTCAAGGATCGTATCACCTCCACCTTACCGGCCACCCTAGACCCAATTCAGTTTGCATACCGACTCAACAGGTCCACGGACAATTCAATCGCCATCACACTTGCACACTGCCCTATCCCATCTGGACAAGAGGAATACCTAAGGCAGCTCCAAAATGCAGCTGTTTCAGCCTAGCTCAGTGATTTGTGTGGTGGAGGGGCTGCCAGCGAAAGCACACAGAGTAGGCGTTGTTAACCATGTTAATTGGCTCAGGGTTCTGTCACTCGTGGACATTGAGTCACTGCAGAATTTACGGGAGAGCAAGGCTGAAAATTATGGATATACTGACAAGATACATGTCTCTCTGCCCTAACAATGGGAGTCATTGATTTACAGAAGAAGTGCTCATTCAAGAAGGCTCAAGGTCATCAAAATGAAGGCAAATCACGTTATATCTACAGTAGCTTTAATTGGACTGATCATGTCAACATCATACTTTCAGAATCTTAGCTAGTAAGCAAACAGTCATCATCATTAGTCACATTGACAATGTACTGGAAAATCCTTTTCAACCTTGCCGTATGAAGAGAAATTAAAGATAACATTTCTTGGTGCTCATCGGCCATTGGACAGAAACATTACATACCAAGTCAGAAATCGCAAATTCTACATGTTGTTGGAAGGAAGCAGTGGCTAACTGCAAGCGTCGCAAAGCAATCACTATTATGCTTCCCCTGCCAGCGATTCGGTGGAGAGGGTGTGGTTCAAGTCTGGGTTTAAGGATTTAAAACACCTGTCTGAAATGGTCTCAAAACATAAGAATTGTGCATAACATCTAGACAACGCTGTTAAACTCAGATTACTGGGGAAATCAAACGTTGTGGCACAGCTCGACACCCCATCAGAAAGTATTCGCAGTTAGGCTCTACACCCCTTGTAAAGTGGATTAGTGTGCTTCATTTTAAGAAGTTATTTGGCCACTTTAGTTGTGATTACAAACCTCATCAAAACATATAGGCCTATGGGCTATAGAATACATGAGGTGTGCAACTATGATTCAAAAAATAAAATGCATTGTTTCTTATGCTGGGCATCACTCACAGCCTGGCCTACACACAACATCCCATAATGTCAAAGTGGAATTATGTTTTTTGAAATATCTTTGGAATTAAAAATTAAAAGCTGAAATATCTCGAGTCTTTGTTATGGCAAGCCTAATTATGTTAAATTGTAAAAATGTGCATAACAAGTCACATAATAAGTTGCATGGACTCTGTGTGCAATAATAGCATTAAACATGGTTTTTGAATGACTGTCTCATCTCTGTACCGCACGCATAAAATTATCGGAAAGGTCCCTCAGTCGAGCAGTGAATTTCACACACGGATTCAACCACAAAGACTAGGGAGGTTTTCCAATGCCTCACAAAGAAGGACACCTATTGGTAGATAGGTAAAAAAAAAAGCAGACATTGAATATCTATTTGAGGATGATGAAGTTATTAATTACACTTTGGATATTGTATCAATACACGCAGTGACTACAATGATACAGGCGTCCTTCCTAACTCAGTTGCTGGAGAGGAAGAAAACCACTCAGGGATTTCACCATGAGGCCAATGGTGACAATGGTGACTTTACAGAGTATCATGGCTGTGATAGGATAAATTTGAGGATGCAGTTACTCTACAGCACCTACCTAAATTACAGGGTGAAATGAAGGAAGCCTGTACAGACTACAAATATTCCAAAACACGCATCATGTTTGCAACAAGGGACTAAAGAAACACTGCAAAAAAATGTGGCAAAGCAATTCACATTTTGTCCTGAATACAAAGTGTTATGTTTGGAGCAAATCCAACACAACACATTACTGAGTACCACTCTCCATATTTTCAAGAATAGTGGTGGCTGCATCATGTTATGGGTATACTTGTAATCATTAAGGAATGTGGATTTTTAGGATAAAAAAAACCCCGCAATGGAGCTAAGCCCAGGCAAAATCCTATCGGAAAATCTGGTTCAGTCTGCTTTCTACCAGACACTGGGAGATGAATTCACCTTTCAATAGGACAATAACCTAAAACACAAGGCCAAATCTACACTGATGATGCTTACGAAGAAGACAGTGAATGTTCCTGAGTGGCCAAGTTTGGACTTAAATCTGCTTGAAAATCTATGACAAGACCTAAAAATGTTTGTCTAGCAATGATAAACAAAGAATTTGAGCTTAAATAATTTTGAAAAGAATAACAGGCAAATGTTACACAATCCAAGCGTGTAAAGCTCTTAGAGACTTACCCAGAAAGAGGGGTGTGACTACTTATGAAAATGAGATATTTCTGTATTAAATTTTTGCAATATTTGCAAACATTTCAAAAAACTTGTTTTCACTTTGTCATTATGGGGTATTGTGTGTAGATGGTGTGTACAGCTGCAGTGATCGGTAAGCTGCTCTGACAGCTGACGCTTAAAGTTAGTGAGGGAGATATAAGTCTCCAACTTCAGTGATTTTTGCAATTCGTTCCAGTCATTGGCAGCAGAGAACTGGAAAGAAAGGCGGCCAAAGGAGGTGCTGGCTTTGGGGATGACCAGTGAAATATACCTGCTGGAGCGTGTGCTACGGGTGGGTGTTGCTATGGTGATCAGTGAGCTGAGATAAGGTGGAGCTTTACCTAGCAAAGACTTGTAGATGACCTGGAGCCAATGGGTTTGGCGACGAATATGTAGTGAGGCCAGCCAACGAGAGCATACAGGTCAAAGTGGTGGGTAGTATATAGGGCTTTGGTGACAAAACGTATGGCATTGTGATAGACTGCATCCAATTTGCTGAGCAGAGTTTTGGAGGCTATTTTGTAAATTACATCGCCGAAGTCAAAGATCGGTAGGATAGTCAGTTTTAGTTTAGTTTTAGTGAAGGATGCTTTGTGGCGAAATAGGAAGCTGATTCTAGATTTAATTTTGGATTGGAGATGCTTAACATGAGTCTGGAAGGAAAGTATACAGTCTTGCCAGACACCTAAGTATTTATAGTTGTCCACATACTCTAAGTCAGAACCGTCCAGAAAGTGATGCTAGTCGGGTGGGCGGGTGCAGGCAGCGATCTGTTGAAGAGCATGCATTTAGTTTTACTTGCATTTAAGAGCAGTTGGAGGCCACAGAAGGAGTGTTGTATGGCATTGAAGCTCGTTTGGAGGTTTGTTAACCCTCTGAATAGCACATATACACAATCCATGTCTCAATTGTCTCAAGGCTTAAATATTAATCTTTAACCTGTCTCCTCCCCTTCATCTCTCTCTCTCTTTGACTTTCTCGCTCTCTCTCGTGTGTGTGTGTGTGTGTGTGTGTGTGGTGACTTAAAGAAGAGGTCTCAACATCTTGATGAATTTATTTTAACTAAAATGTATATACATTTATGTTGCTGTTGTTAGGTTCTTAACAAACAGAGTTAAAAACTCAAATGGACAACTAGAAAAAGCTCAAACCAAGTTTATTCACCCACTGGGTCAAACAGCTGCAAAGACATGGCAGAAAACACAAGCACATATATTTATAACCTTCTAATTGGCGGGGTCAACTCCTTACACATTTAGAAAACCAATACATCTCTTTTGCTCGACATTAATTTAATTGGTTCTTCTCACTGTTTCTAAAACCATTGTGGAAGTGTGTGTGAGATAGGACTGTAGTAGGAAAGTCGTTGTGGTGGGCCTCTCTGGCCCCCCTCTCAGATCTGTTGATTTGACCTTGAGATGCATTCCTCACTCTTCCCTAAAGTAGTTCCGCAGTCGGCCTGCCTGATCAGAGACTAACAATTTCCTTTTGTCTCCCTCCTTAGAAACATGGAACAGAATAGTCTTACTCTTTCTCTCTAACTCTTCAGTGTTACTCTGTGACTTTCCATATTCCTAGTTCTCATCTAGCCTTCATTGACATTGACCCCAACATATACATTACTTATCCATGTGAAGTAATTAATGAGTTCTAGTATGGCAACATGAATCAGTACATTTCAAGCTAGAATCTAACACTGTCAATTTTGAAAGTTCAGAAAACATTGGCCTACCTCGTCGCAGCACATTTGCTTTGCACTTGCTTATACTAGAGCTAAGTATTAATGATAATAAAAACAAACATTATGAATTTACTGTACATAAATGTAATCATCAAAAAGAAAGGAGGACCAAGGCGCTCTTCATATAATTAATTAAAATGCCTTTATTAGTATGGCAAACAACGTTTTTTTTTTTTAAACCGACGCGTTTCGGCTGCATGGCCTTCGTCAGGGAGTACAAAAAAAAGGAATACAATGTCCTCTTTTGAACAGCTTTTCCAATTAGCCCTAATTGGAAGAGGGAGTGGTTACACAATTGATTGGATACACCTAGTAAGCAATACTATACACATTAAAAGGTGAAATACTGTAGCTATGTTATCATAAATATACAACTTCAAGCTAGAAGTATCAGAACACTAAAAGGTAGTTCTAACCTTAAATATGCCTGGGAGAAGTGTCAAGAATAAGAAAGCAATATATTCCATAGTACACTAGAACACAGCAAAACATGAATAACAACAGTCTAAACATAGCTGAAGGCAATTGAGCAAAATGTCCACTAGATGACAGCAAATTGACTTATCACAACCCTACAGGAAGGGTGAGAAATCCATATCTTCATTTAAACCAGGGTATTTAAATGTCCTTTGCCCTCACATATTCAACTCATTTTTCATTTCTACAGGAATCTACATCGGAAGGCCTGGTACAAGCAAAACATCTCTCCAACTACAGACGCCAGTGTCTCAGGTCAGGCAGTTTCTGTTCCATTAAAAACACCTTTTAAGCCCAAGTCCGCTTTTTGTTCCATCGTCCAGAACGCCACACCAAGAAAGTGAATTTTGATGTGGAGAATCTGTTTAAGGGTAAAATTGACTCCAACCAAACACGACGTAATCTTTCTAAGACAGAACGGGATGCAGTTGAATCATTGTCCAAAAATGAACAGATTGTGGTTAAAAAAGCAGACAAAGGACCAGAGGCCTCATGCTCATGGAAACTGATGGTGTTTCCAGTGGCGTGTCCAGGACATGTTGTATAGGGTGTTTTAGGGGGCAATAACATGTTAAACCTTAATCGATGCAAGTGGGTTTATTTTATATAATGATGATGGTTCAACGCATTAAATGCTTCAGCATCGTCTACTCCAAAGTCCAGCATCCAAACAGTGCACTGTGCACACGCCATTTGAATGGAAAGGGACATCTCTTAAAAACACCATAATTGTAAAAACATTCAGCCTCCAAAGTGTGTGCCAAGGGACAATAGACTTCTATTGCACAAGAGAAAGCATCCAAATGAGGCAAATAGCGCCCTCTGTCTTAAAGCTGATTTAAGCTGTCCGGAGACACTGTATGGAGCAACCTCCCAAATGTTGTAACAATGCGTAGGGCTCCGTATAACTCCGCATTGACATGATTGGTTGATGGTAGGCGAGGGGTGGCCAATCATATTCACGGGGGGGCAACTTGACAACTTGAGAGTACTAGGCATTACATAATGCACACTGATATTATGGACACTGAAAGCCTACCCATATTAATCTGCTGCAGACTGGTGATGCGGAGGCTGACATCTCTGAATCTAAGGGAATGCTGAAGAGGTTCCAGAGGCTAGTGAGAGTGAAGAAGGGAAGCCAGATTGGACTAGATGATGGAAAGACTGATAGACTGATATGGAAAGACTGATAGCAATGAGTTCTCATGGATGCACCTCATCACAAAAAGCACAGACAGAGCTGCCTGACTGCCTCTTACAGAACAGATCTTATGAATTCAAAACCGCTAAAATTCTAGGGTGAACTCTTGTTCACAAAGCTAATGATTTTATCATTCTTTAAAGATTAACTGACGTATCGTCCCACAAGGCCATAATCAGAACCTATGAATGAATAGGCCTACAAAGCCCCTTATTTCTCTTCTTGTCCAGGTCACTTGGCAGACTGTGTTCAGTAATGACAGTCCTGTCATTACCTGCATCGGGCTGGTGAAGAAGACAGAGAAGAAGATCTTTAAGGCTGCCTAACCATCACCATAGAAGCAGCAGACTAAGGAGACCAATGGGAAAGCTGTGGAAGGACCTTGGAGCACTTGGGTTCACAACCACCACTGGGGCCCCACAGAAGTCCCTCCACCCTGGGACCTCCCCTACCACACCTGCCACCAGGCCCCAGGCGAGTCCTGGAACCATGACTTTGACTTCACCCTGCCCCGAGCAACAGCCCGGGACAACTTTGAGAATCTGGTCCAGGACCTGGACAGCAAACAGATACCCCCAGATGTCTTGCTCCAATGGGTGATCACAGATCTTGACATCTCAGAATCCACGGTAAGATACAGTTCACTTAAAGCGGTGTGGCCCAAAATCAGTCCTCGAGTACCCTCAAAAGTACATACAACAGTACAAGCACACCTGATTGTACTTGTCAACTAATCATCAAGCCCTTGACAAGTTGAATCAGGTATTTTTGTCCAGGGCTACAACAAAAATGTGTACTGCTGTGAGAAATCGTGGGCCGGAGTTGGGAAACACTAACTTAAAGGAGCTACAATTAGGGTTGCACAATTCCTGGAACTTTCAATAAATTCCTTGGTTTTCCCAAAATCCCAGTTGGAGGATTCCCAGAATCAGGTGGGAATAAGCAGGAACTCTGTAATCTTCCAACCAGGATTTCTTGAAAACTAGGGAATTTATTAAAAGTTGAAACCCTAGATATGATAGAGGTACTGTGGGACAATGTGGGACAGGTGTGTCCTAAGAAATGATTGCTTTGTAGTGCACACTTAACCCTGACAAATAAATTGATATCCATTTTTATTAAGCATTACGATTTCTATACAAAATAATTGCTGTAACTGAACACTACACAGGGAAAATTATTATTAAGGCAAACTTAAGGCCTGTTTATTTGGTACACCCATCTATTATCGGGTCGGACCAACCTTTGCCTCCAGAACATCCTGAATTCTTTGGGGCATGGATTCTACAGGGTGTAGCGTTCAAACATTGTTCAATGGGTATCAAGGGACCTAATGTGTCCCAGGAAAACATTCCCCACACCATTACACCACCGCCACCAGCCTGTACCATTGACACCAGGCAGGATGGGTCCATGAACTCATGCTGCTTACGCCAAATCCTGACTCTGCCATCAACATGACGGAATAGGAACCGGGATTCTTTGGACCAGGCAATGTTTTTCCCCTCCTCAATTGTCCAGTGTTGGTGATTGCGTGTCCATTGGAGACGCTTCTTCTTGTTTTTAGCTGATGGGAGTGGAACCCGGTGTGGTCGTCTGCTGCAATAGCCCATCCATGGCAAGCACCAACGAGTTGTGCGTTCCGAGATGCCGTTCTGCACACCACTGTTGTACTGTACCGTTATTTGCCTGTTCGTTGTCACATTGGTATGAATGATTCGGGAGAAAGTTTTTTTTTATTTCACCCAAATTATGGCATGCCGAGACCAAACAAACAATACAAAACACAGGGTAGAAAACCAAACAAAAGAGTGAGGAGTACCTCAAATAAACAACACACGCGCACAATGATTAACACACGGGACATGACCCGTAATCATCTGGGAAATCCACAATGGCACGAAAGCCAAAACACACAGCACACGCACCAACGTTCGACAGGACACCGGTAAACCAAGGGCACACTTATACAATTACTAATAACTGGGAATAGGGGCCAATTGTGCATAATGAAAGTTCCAGAGGGATCCGTGACATTTGTGGCCCGCCTGTTAGCTTGCACAATTCCTGCCATTCTCCTTCGACCTCTCTCCTTAACAATGTGTTTTTGCCCACAGGACTTGTTTGTCGCACCATTCTCGGTAAACCCTAGACACTGTCATGCGTAAAACGCCAAAGAGGCCATCTGTTTCATACCACGCGCAAAGTCGCTTAGGTCACTCTTTTTGCCCATTCTAACGTTCAATCGAACAGTAACTGAATGCCTTGATGCCTTTATATAGCAAGCCACGGCCACGTGACTCACTATCTGTAGGAGCAAAACAAAATTGTGAATGGGTGTATATTTTGTATTCATTTAACAATGATTTAACTTAGTGAGGTAATAGAGCTGAAACTGCAATATACAGGATTCGTGGAATTCACCCCTTCCTGTGTTCACCAGTCTCTTGGGCACTTCCTCATCAGTAGTTTTACTGGTTACAGTGAGTTGCATTTAACTTGGTGCGTTGTCAAAAAGTGTCATGTAGGCAGCAGTTTGTGATATTGATTGATTGATTTCATAAAATGATTTTACCATACAACAACAATCCAGCAGTCTGATCAATGAGGCTTTCTTGGTGCACTGAAGATGTTTCAGTTTATGCAGCTTGTTGATGAAACTTTACACCTTCCACCTAAAAGTACAACACATTAATGCCTTTGATTACAGATAAACAGACTGTGTAGATATAGTCACATCCTGCCTGACTTAGAGGAAATGTACCTGCTCTGCACAACTATTGCGGGGTAGGTTGTTGATATGATGATTGGTCGAATAGGCTACAGCACAGTTGATATGATGATTGGTCGAATAGGCTACAGCACAGTTGTTTTTGATCCAAAATAAACAATGTAAAGCGGTAATTCAGATTCAGCACAATGCTTCACAGGAAACCGTCAAACGTCTCAAACAAAGACCCAAAGAGCAAGACAAAACCAAAGGTGAGATCTTTTAAATGTCAGGTTTTTGGGGGGTACAATCTGCTTTTCGATTTGCTACTATCCAATGTAATAACAAAAAAACAATATTTGATATGTCTAACTCGTTGGGCATTTTGCTTGACATTTTTAAACTGTGTGTATTACAATAAATTGAAATGCTCTAAGGCATATCTTTCCAAACATTGGGCTGTATTATGCACATCAAATCAAACTTAATTTGTCATTTGCGCCGAATACAACAAGTGTAGACCTTACCGTGAAATTCTTACTTACAAGCCCTTAAACAACAGTGCAGTTCAAGAGAGTTAATAAGAAAATATTTACCAAATAAACTAAGTAAAAAAGTAAAAAATAATCAAAAGTAACAAAATAACGAGGCTATATACATGGGGAACCGGTACCGAGTCAGTGTGCGGGGGTACAGGTTAGTTGAGGTAATTTGTACATGTAGGTAGGGATGAAGTGACTATGCATAGATGGTAAACAGCGAGTAGCAGCAGTGTACAACACAAACGGGGTGCCAATGTAATAGTCCGGTGGCCATTTGATTAATTGTTCAGCAGTCTTATGGCTTGGGGTTAGAAGCTCTTAAGGAGCCTTTTGGTCCTAGACTTGGTGCTCTGCTACCGCTTGCCGTGAGGTAGCAGAGAAAATAGTCTATGACTTGGGTGACTGGAGTCTCTGACAATTTTATGGGCTTTCCTCTGACACTGCCTATTATATAGGTCCTGGATTGCAGGAAGCTTGGCCCCAGTGATGTACTGGGCAGGATATTAAAGATGAAGATTCACTCAAAATATTTGAGTTCATTATAAAAGCAATACTAGCATTTGCTGCTCTTGCTATTTGACCATTATTTCTATTAGACATCATTGGCTTTCCCCAGTAGGTGACGGTGACTGCAGCCGGCCAAGGTTCACGGTTCAGTAATGGTCGATGGTCAGTGTTGGGCCACAAGCCAGGGTTTAATGTAACAGATGTTGGGCGAAAGCCTCAGAATTAATTCTAATGGGCCGCCAGTGAACAACGGACCATTGCTTTTCACACGCTCTCCATTTTAATGACGATTATCTTTCAATTAGATTATCTTCAATTAGATGACAGGTTTTAGGGAGATCAGGAGGACTGGAATGTGCTAGAACAGTGGTTCTCCCCACACGTCACGTGTATCTCTATGGCCACAAGCACTGACCATGGCACAAACGGTTCACACCCTTTTTGTTGGCGGAGAGATAATTGTACAGGTTTAAAGCGTATTCCCTGCAATTCTATCCATTTTGCAACGGACAGATGTCATTTTCTTTGCCATTTAAAAGCAAATTTCCTGCAATTCTACACATTTTTCCATTTCTTATTAGTGTTCATGTGATATCTGAGTGACTCAAACATGACAACAAAATCAGTGGGTAAAAAAACCTAGCAAAAAAAACTTTACCTGACATGATATAGTTGATCTGATGTTACAAATAGATCTCCAAGGTCTGCAATGACTGACATGACAAGAAGAAAACAGCTGATACACTACCCAATTTTACAAACCTCATTAGCTGCAGTGAAGCTGAGCGCCACTCAGCACTCATCCATTACTATACAGTAGGTCTCAATGCTCATGAGTCCAAACTGAAACTGCAGTTACATCATTAAATCCAACCCTAATCAAATGCAACATTAGATACAATTCAGTACAAAAAAAGATTAAGAAAAATCTATCTTAGTCCGGTGGATAAAATGCCATAATAGAGCCTGATGGTAATACAGACAGTACTATGTAAATACATGACCAGAAGAACAGCAGATTAGATGGTTTACAGGGTTTAGGCCTACAGACATGACTGCTCGGAGTTCTACATAAACACGGCAGCCAGACAACATCTGTTCTGCTGTTACCATCCAAAACACATTTGAATCCGTTAATCTCCCATCTCACCCAGCGCTCCACCAGCTTTGGCCGATTTGACACCAACCAGCCCCAGTGAAGCCAGTGGAAAATGGCGATTCTTCGGTACGTGAAGCATCTGTCTGATTTTGTTGGCTACTTCAACCAGTAATTCCCTATAAGTGACACTGTAAACTTTCTTCATTGTTTCAACATTCGTTTTCGGCATTTGTTGAAACAAAACAACATGTTTCAAGTCAGCGAGGCTGACTCATCTTTTTAATGTTAACACAGAATATTTTTGAAACACTAACTTTGGCCTTTGTATATTGCTGTATCGTAGTTTAAGCATGCCAACTATGTAACAACATGTGTGTGTTAATATGCGTGCAGTCTGCAGAGGGAGAGCAGGTTGACAGTGGTGACCAGACCAGATCAGGAGGTATAGGGAAGAAGTTGAAGGCCATCTCACTGACCATGATGAAGAGGATGGGCAGGAATTATGCCAAAGCCCTGTCAGAGGAAATGGTGAGTGAGCAGAGCCCATTGTGTCATACAGATCAGGCCTCAACATTCAGTGTACCACAGACCTCGGATAAAAGTCAAAAGAGTGAAATGTAAGTTCAACGAAAAGAAAGCAGATGCCCAAATGCAGAGGTATGGGCTAGTATGTAGAAAATACTAAGACCACACAAACTATAGGAACAGAGCAGGAACCTTGATAATACAGTGATAATACAATATAGTGATAATACAATATAGTTATAATACAGTGCAAGGCTTCTCAGGAGGATCCTGAGGAGGATGACAGGCAAAGAAAGGGTTATACTGTAAATTATGATGAACAAGCAGTAACGGTGTGTGGGTAAAATCCCTGGGGAAGCCAAGCCAGAAAAAAAGCTATATTACAACCTATGTGTTGTGATAATTGTGTTGTTCGCTCTGTAACCTGTTAGTTCATATGCCTTGTGACCGTGACATATAGGTTTTAGTCCGAGACATTAAGAAGACACAGTAGCAGAATAAAGTCAACAAAGTATATTGCATGTAACAAACAGTTACATGACCTACAGCATGGTCAAGCAAGATCATGTTTCCAACATTTTCAGACTACTAAATAACTATTGATTTAGAACCATGGAGAGTTAACCCAAGTTACTACACCAAGACAGTCGTGAAGAGGGCACGACAAAACCTATTCCCCCTCAGGAGACTGAAAAGATTTGGCATGGGTCCTCAGTACCCCAGCTCACAGCAGCCGCAAGGCATGAGGTAGGGAGGATGGTCTCGGAGTCAGAGGAGGTGGCAGCGGGACTGTACAGGCAAGAGAGGGTGTCCGGTTTAACATTATTGGACCCTGGGCAATAAGACATTTTGAAGTTGAAGCTGATGAATAACAGAGCCCACTGGGCCTGCCAGGAGTTAAGGCGCTTGGCTGTGCGGAGATATTCCAAATTATTGTGGTCGGTCCAAACCAAAAACTGATGTTTTGCTCCCTCCAAATCAAATCAAAGCTGATTTGTCACGTGCACCGAATACAACAGGTGTAGTAGACCTTACAGCATCGAATAGCCCCCGTGATATGCAACTTTTTAGGGAAGTTAGGAACCAATATACACAGGCTTTTAGGAAAGCTAAGGCTTTTTCAAACAGAAATTTGCATCCTGTAGTACAAACTCAAAAAACATCTGGGACACTGTAAAGTCTATGGAGAATAAGAGCATCTCATCCTAGCTGCCCACTGCACTGATGCTAGGAAACACTGTCTCTACTGATAAATCCACAATAATTGAGAAATTCAATAAGCATTTTTCTACGGCTGGCCATGCTTTCCATCTGGCTACCCCTACCCCAGTAAACAGCCCTGCGCACCCACACAGTAACTCGCCCACACCTCCCCCACTTCTCCTTCACCCAAATCTAGATAGCTGATGTTCTGAAAGAGCTGTAAAATCTGGACCCCTACAAATCAGCAGGGCTAGACAATCTGGACCCTCTCTTTTTAAAATGATCTGCCGAAATTATTGCAACCCCCATTACTAGCCTGTTCAACCTCTCTTTCGTATCGTCTGAGATTCCCATAGATTGGAAAGCTGCCACAGTCATCCCCCTCTTCAAAGGGGGAGACACTCTAGACCCAAACTGCTACAGGCCTATCTATATATTTTCTACCCTGTCTTTCTAAGGTCTTTGAAAACCAAGTTAACAAACAGATTACCGACCATTTTGAATCTCACAGTACCTTCTCCGCTATGCAATCTTGTTTCAGAACTGTTCATGGGTGCACCTCAGCCACGCTCAAGGTCCTAAATGATGTCATAACCGCCATCGATAAGAGACATTACTGTGTAGCCGTATTCATCGACCTGGCTAAGGTTTTCACTCCGTCAATCACAACATTCTTATTGGCATACTCAACAGCCTTGGTTTCTCATGATTGCCTCGCTTGGTTCACCAACTACTTCTCTGATAGAGTTCAGTATGTCAAATCGGAGGGCCTGTTGTCTGGACATCTGGCAGTCTCTATGGGGGTGCCACAGGGTTCAATTCTTGGGTCGACTCTCTTCTCTGTATACATCAATGATGTCGCTCTCGCTGCTGGTGATTCTTTGATCCACCTCTATGCAGACGACACCATTCTGTATACTTCTGGCCCCTCTTTGGACACTGTGCTAACTAACCTCCAGACAAGCTTCAATGCCATACAACTCTCCTTCCGTGGCCTCCAACTGCTCTTAGATGCAAGTAAAACTAAATGCATGCTCTTCAACCGATCGCTGCCCACACCTGCCCGCCCGTCCAGCATCACTACTCTGGACGGTTCTGACTGAGAATATGTGGACAACTTCAAATACCTAGGTGTCTGTTTAGACTGTAAACTCTCCTTCCAGACTCACATTAAACATCTCCAGTCCTCCGGCTTCCTATTTCTCCACAAAGCATCCTTCACTCATGCTGCCAAACATACCCTTGTAAAACTGACCATCCTACCGATCCTCGACTTCGGCGATGTCCTTTACAAAATAGCCTCCAACACTCTACACAGCAAATTGTATGCAGTCTATCACAGTGCCATCCGTTTTGTCACCAAAGCCCCATATACTACCCACCACTGCGACCAGTATTATCTCGTTGGCTGGCCCTCGCTTCATACTCGTTGCCAAACCCACTGACTCCAGGTCATCTACAAGTCTCTGCTAGGTAAAGCCCCGCCTTAACCCAGCTCACTGGTCACCATAGCAGCACCCACCCATAGCAAGTGCTCCAGCATGTATATCTCACTGGTCAACCCCAAAGAAAATTCTTCCTTTGGCCGCCTCTGCTTCTAGTTCTCTGCTGCCAATGATTGTAACAAACTGCAAAAATCCCTGAAGCTGGAGACTCTTACCTTTCACACTAGCTTTAAGCACCAGCTGTCAGAGCAGCTCACAGATCACTGCACCTGTACATAGCTCAACTGTAAATATCCCATCCAATCTACCTCATCGCCATACTGTTATTTATTTATTTATTTATTTATCTTGCTCCTTTTCACCCCAATATCTCTACTTGCACATTCATCTTCTGCACATCCTACCATTCCAGTGTTTAATTGCTATATTGTAATTGTTACGGCTGTGTAAGCAAGGTGAAGTCAGGTGCAGGAGAGCAGAGTAAACAGGCGCACTTTTAGTCCATTCAACAATAGGCACAAAAAATGACATAAGTTCCCAAAAACACGGAACATAAACTATAAAAGTATCGTGCGTAAACATACACCGTTAACAATGAGCAATTACACACAAAGACATGATGGGGAACAGAGGACTAAATACATGTAGATTGATTGGGGAATGAAAACCAGGTGTGTATGGAACAAGACAAGACAAATGGACATATGAAAAATGGAGCGGCGATGGCTAGAAAGCCGGTGACGTTGATCGCCGAACGCCGCCCGAACAAGGAAAGGAGCCGACTTCGGTAGAAGTCCTGACAGTACCCCCCCTTGACGCGCCTCGGGGACGACAACACCGGCCTCGGGGATGACCCGGAGGGCGAGGCGCAGGGCGATCCTGCTGGCGACGGTGAAACTCCCGCAGCAGTTCGGGATCCAAAACATCCGCAACCGGAACCCAGCACCTCTCCTCCGGACCGTACCCCTCCCACTCCACGAGGTACTGAAGGCCCCCCACCCGATGCCTCGAATCCAGGATGGAACGAACAATGTCCAAAGGGGGAGGAGAGACCTCTCGCACCTCAGAATCCTGGAGCAGACCAGCCACCACCGGCCTGAGAGACACATGGAACGAGGGGTTAATACGATAATCAGAGGGAAGCTGTAATCTGTAACATACGTCGTTCACCCTCCGCAGGACTTTGAAGGGCCCCAGAATCTGCAGTCCCAGCTTCAGGGGGAGCAGATGGAGGGGCAGGTCTCGGGTCGAGAGTCAGTCTCACTGCAGTGACGGTCCGTGCTGGTTTTCTGGCGAAACGTGGCTCGTTGGAGGTGTACACGGGCGGCCTCCCATGTCTCCTCCGCGCGCCTGAACCAGTCGTCCACCGCAGGAGCCTCGGTCTGACCCTGATGCCAAGGCGCCAGAACCGGCTGGTACCCCAATACGCACTGAATACGCACTGCATTATTTTTTCTTGGTACATTTTTTTGGGTAAGCCTGGCTTCCCTTCATGAATACATCCATGAATACATGTCACTATGAACAAGTTAGCCTACTCCCAGGCTTTTAGCCCAAAGACCTTGTCGTAGCGGACGGCCTAGTGGTTAGAGCGTTGGGACTAGTAACCGAAAGAACAAGGCAGTTAACCCACTGTTTCTAGGCCATCATTGAAAATAAGAATGTGTTCTTAACTGACTTGCATAGATAAAAAAATAAATACAAAAATGTGAAGACTGTTATATTATCAAATCAATTCTCTATGTGTAATTATTCCTTAAGTGATCAAACTAATCCTGTAATTTAAATTAACTCGGAAGTCGGGGCACCAAGGGAAAATGTTGTTTATAGAGTTTCAATTTCCCGAATATAACTCTTCAGATATTTTATTATCTTATCGATTACAGTCTTCTATTAATGTATTGTTACCTCTTTAGTCTCATTCCTGAAAGTCGCAAACCCTTGGATATCTGCACGAACCCTAAAATAAATAATGAATCAGCGATATACAAATTGGCTTAATTATTTATTTACTAACTAATCAATCGCAGAATTACATTAACACACACAGTAGTTTTACATTGATTACTGACACGATACACTGTAAAGTCCCAAGTGCGCTAAGCCGATATGACGGCTTGGTAGACAAAGAAAAGGGGTGGGGCCAGCTCAAGAGTGGGAAACTCAGAGTGGACCCCCCCTACATACACTACACTACACTCATGGAAATGCTTATACTTTGAACATGAACAACCGCTCATTCAAAAATAAATAGGAATTTACTTATTTATGAGCGTATGCCTTTGTTGTCCCTCTGCGATCGCCGGTCCGTCTGCGTATATACTGTACTCTACATCATCGACTGCATCCTTATGTAATACATGTATCACTAGCCACTTTAACTATGCCACTTTGTTTACTTTGTCTACATACTCATCTCATATGTATATACTGTACTCGATACCATCTACTGTATGCTGCTCTGTACCATCACTCATTCATATATCCTTATGTACATATTCTTTATCCCCTTACACTGTGTATAAGACAGTAGTTTTGGAATTGTTAGTTAGATTACTTGTTGGTTATCACTGCATTGTCGGAACTAGAAGCACAAGCATTTCGCTACACTCGCATTAACATCTGCTAACCATGTGTATGTGACAAATAAAATTTGATTTGATTTTGATTTGATTTGGATAGATTGTTGACAGAAAGTCTCTGGTTTGACCACCAGAGATCAAAGTCTTTCGGAGTTGTAGCTTGTTGTAATGGATATGTCAGAGTACCATTCGGTCGTTCGACCAGTTGCGTTTACCAGACTAAAGTACTTAAACAGCTGCAGCCTGAATAATTGTTCTTTAGTTTGTAGATTTCTTAGCCATATCAACTTGGGAATGATCTCCATGTTCTCTGTTCTTGTTTTTTGGTAGAGTTGCCAACCATTTCAACATGTAGCGACAGCTTCCAAGTTTTCTGGTCACCAGAGTTGTTTGAACCTCTTCACACACTAGCATCACCTGGCATGTTTTGGTCTAGAGTTGTAGCCATTTCAACATGGGGACCCTATCCTATCTAATTTTCAAAATTAGTCCCATACTCAATCAGTAATTTTGTTCAATATTGAGATGTAAATCTGGTAACTGGGAAATATACACATTCAGAGAAACAATTATGTTGTTCTGCTGTGATAGTTACATGACACATTAGTAAGGAATTCGACACGATTGTTCTTTAAGTACCCACGGACAATTTCAACTGGTTGGAATACTGAAATATTGCTACATTATTCAACCTTTTGAGGTTACCGTACTGCAAAGTCTTTCTCTGTGGTAACAAAGGGATTCTCAACCTTCATTTTGGCCCGAGTGTGGTAAAGATTTTTAGGTATTTATGACCTTCATAAACCTTTGGTGGGAGAGAGAGTGAGAGAGAGGGCTATGATCCTCAACCTAAAAGGGAGTGCCGTGACAACCAACATGTCTAAACATCACTGAGTCAAAACAAATCAAAGACTCATTACCACATCACCTGGTCACCAAGCGATTTGTGGAGCGAAAAAAAAGCAACTCTTCTCTCACAGAGAGGACCAGGGAGGTACAGTCAGAGCCTATGATAGATGACACACACTTCCTGGCCATGTCAAGTCTCAATAATAAATGGTAAGGCAGCTCTGTGTGGATTAAGGACTCTTGGCAGAAGAGAGGAGAGGAGCTCTTCTGTGACCTTACATAAACTGCCTGGGATACTGAGCAGCTTTGGCACATGAGAAATTAAACACGGAATAGCTTAGAGCCATGGCCTGACCCAGCCCTTTGATTGGTTTGGCTTTTTCCTGTTCTTCCTCCTCAACTACCACGCTGTGAGATAAGATGAGATGGGGAGTGACAGCATAAGAAAAGGAGGGCAAAGAACATAATAAAACGTGACCTTATCTGTTGTTTTTTACTGTGTAGGTTGACGGGACAGAGTGAGATGAAGAAGGAAGAGGGGATATTGTTAATGGTGTCCATTCATTTCCAAAAGGACACAGAGTGTCCAGTCACTCCCTTGAAAGTCTCTACGGTCTCAACAGTGGACACAGCAATTCCAGTAAGCTCATTGGGCACACAGCCAAGACCTTACTGAACTAATTAAGTTCCCTTTCACTCGCTACTAATGCAATTTTCGCTTACTCTGCATTACAGTAAAGCATGCTACACATTGTGGTTGATAAAAATCTAAGTATGGAACCCAATCCATAGTTGAAGTCGGAAGTTTACATACACTTAGGTTGGAGTCAATAAAACTTGTTTTCAACCACTCCACACATTTCTTGTTAATAAAAAACTATAGTTTTGGCAAGTCGGTTAGGGCATCTACTTTGTGCATGACACAAGTCATTTTTGCCAACAATTGTTTACAGACAGATTATTTCACTTACAATTCACTGCATCACAATTCCAGTGGGTCAGAAGTTTACATACACTAAGTTGACTGTGCCTTTAAACAGCTTGGAAAATTCCAGAAAATGATGTCATGGCTTTAAGAAGCTCCTGATAGGCTAATTGACATAAATTGAGTCAATTGGAGGTGTACCTGTGGATGTATTTCAAGGCCTACCTTCAAACCCAGTGCCTCTTTACTTGACATCATGGCAAAAGCAAAAGAAATCAGCCAAGACCTCAGAAAAAAACAGTAGACCTCCATAAGTCTGGTTCATCCTTGGCAGCAATTTCCAAACGCCTGAAGTTACCGCGTTCATCTGTACAAACAACGTGAAGCACGGGGTTGGCAGTATCATGTGGGGGTGGCAGCATCATATGGGGGTGCTTTGTTGCAGGAGAGGCTGGTGCACTTCACAAAATACATGGCATCATGAGGCAGAAAAATTATGTGGTTATATTGAAACAACATCTCAAGACATCAGTCAGGAAGTTAAAGCTTGGTCGCAAATGGGTCTTCCAAATAGTCAATGACCCCAAACATACTTCCAAAGTTGTGGCAAAATGGCTTAAGGACAACAAAGTCAAGGTAGTGGAGTGGCCATCACAAAGCCCTGACTTCAATCCCATAGAACATTTGTGGGCAGAACTGAAAAAGTGTGTGTGAGCAAGGAGGTCTACAAACCTGACTCAGTTACACCAGCTCTGTCGGGAGCAATGGGCCAAAATTCACCCAACTTATTGTGGGAAGCTTGTGGAAGGCTACCTGAAACGTTTGACCCAAGTTAAACCATTTAAAGGCAATGCTACCAAATACTAATTGAGTGTATGTAAACTTCTGATGAGAGAAATAAAAGCTGAAATTAATCATTTTCTCTACTATTATTCTGACATTTCACATTCTTAAAATAAAGTGGTGATCCTAGCTGACCTAAGACAGGGAATTTTACTAGGATTAAATGTCAGGAATTGTGAAAACTGCGTTTAAATGTATTTGGCTAAGGTCTATGTAAACTTCCGACTTCAACTGTACTAAGGCATGTTGTTGGACCTTAATTAACCCAACAAAGATGCCTGACAAACATAATCACAGTCAAAAGTCTAAACTGTCTATGTTTCACTCACTGCCATACCTTTCATAACTTAAATGTTCAAATCAACAAGTAGGATACTATTAGACCAGCATAAATCCTCATCTAGGAGCAGAAAACTCCCTCACTATGTAGCATGATGTACTACAGTACCCCAAATGCTCTGTGTAACACATTTGGCTTTGTCTTTGTAAATACTGATGTGAGGCCAAACATCATGATGTCGGTCTCCTACCAATCAAACTGTGTTGTGTGCTGCTCCCTAGGTGGGTTGACCAGCGGGTCAGATGGCTTCAGTAACAGAGACAGTCTGAGGCTGGATGAGGTGCTGCCCTACACATGCCAGTTCTGTGGCAGAGCCCGGGTCCACACAGACTTTGTCCCCAGTCCCTACGACACGGAATCACTTAAGGTAATTAGCCTACTTGACTAAACTAGTTGTATCCTGATTCCTGACTGACTGAAATATTGCTGTGAATGTAGAATAATATAACATATTATGATGAATAGTTATAGACTGCCTCTTTCTTAAATGTTAAACCTGTCATTCCACACATCTTCCTGGATTTTTAAACAGTTGAGATCGAGCCAAAGTAGGCTGTGTTGATCTATTACATGTACAGTATTTCTCAAGTAAAAGGACCAATTCTTCTTTCAGGTGGGGGATGTGATTGAGATAATCAGCAAGCCTCCTATGGGTATATGGACAGGCATGCTGAACAACAAGATGGGAAACTTTAAGTTCATCTACGTGGACCTCATAGTAGAGAAGGTTCCTGAACTGCCTCAGAAGATGAGGACACACAGGAGGAGCAGGAGACCCCGTCCCAAAACGCTACAGGAGCTCCTAGAGTGCCTCAATCTGGAGGTAGACTGACTCTCTCTTTCACCCTCTCTTCTCTGTCTCTCTCCTCAAAGTGGTTACAAATAATCCCTCGCGAAAAAAACAGGTTCTCTGAATTCTTTGGAAAAAATCCCCAGATAAATTGCATCTTTAGGGAACAATTTGTTTCCGATGTCAATGTGAATTTATTTGCGTTTTTCATTGCAACATGGCGACTTGCTTACAGATTGGTATTGTTTATTTGTATTGTAGGAGTATGCCTCTTCACTGCTCCTGAACGGCTATCAAACAGTAGATGACCTGAAAGAGCTGAAGGAGAAGTATCTGATGGAACTCAATGTGACTGATCCTGAACACAGACATCTTCTCATGGCAGCCATCGAGTGCCTCCAAGAACCCCAAAGTGAGTTACGGTAGTCTTCCTCCTACTTAAATTTCCAGGTGGAATGCAAAGGGTGGCAGCGTAGCCTAGTGGTTAGAACATTGGACTAGTAACCCGATAGGTTGCAAACCGAAATCCCAGAGCTTACAAGGTACAAATCTGTCGTTCTGCCCCTGAACAAGGCAGTTAACCCACTGTTCCTAGGCTGTCATTAAAAATAAAAATTTGTTCTTAAGTGCCATGCCTAGTTAAATAAAGGTAAAACACAGTTAAAAAAGGCACTTAAGACAACACCTAGGCCTTAGGTGATGCGCAATAGTGTTAGTTCTGACAAAAGCATATGTATTCCGCATATGTATACAGATCTAACTCCCTCACGACGCCAGGACAGCGGAGTCAATCACCACCTTCCGGAGACACCTGAAACCCCACCTCTTTAAGGAATACCTAGGATAGGATAAGTAATCCTTCTCACCCCCCTTTAAGATTTAGATGCACTATTGTAAAGTGACTATTCTACTGGATGTCATAAGGTGAATGCACCAATTTGTAAGTCGCTCTGGATAAGAGCGTCTGCTAAATGACTTAAATGTAAAATGTAAATGTAGATCGCCAAAGCAGGTAAGGAAGGGCATACCATCAGCGGATGTGCTGTATCAGGGCTGTGGTATCAGGTACACAGGTAAAGAGGCTAATGATAACAGGATACCCTTAATAAAAACACATGAGAAAAACACTGGGTTTGTGGACACGTGACATTTCACGTGAACAAATCACATGTGGTTTGCATATACGTGTGAAGTTCCACATGACAATTTTTCATGACAGAGACATGTGGTTTCCCAACATTTCACATGTACTTTTAGAACTGGCAGGATTAGAACCCAGGTCTCCCACAAGTGAAGCCAACGTGTTGACCATTAGACAAAGAGGGTCAACACAAATGTTGAAGTTGCAGAGGGGGCTACCTCATCACATGACCATCAGCAAAAGCAACCATCACAAGTCATGTCTGCTACACTTTCACATGTTCCTTTTTTGCCATTTTAATGTACATTTTAACTAGGGCTGTCAAACTATAAAACATTTTAATCAAGTTTATCGCATGATTTGCTGATTAATCCAGATTAATCGCAAATTCAGAATTTGCACAAATTTAAGATTTTCTTTTATAAAAAAGGACTGTAAGAATGTTAACGTCTTGAGTTTGTTCAGAGTAACATTTAGCAAAATTAGGTTATTTGATGAGCACACTTTCTTTAACCTCAATGTTAACTTGTTTTGAGATTGCATTGTTGTTTTTAGCTGTATAGATTATGTATTTTGGATGTTTTCAGACAATGTGATTAATCACAATAAAATGACAAAGTTAACTTGAGTTAACTGATTAACAAAATGTTTACATGTTAAACATGATAAATAAGGAGTCATCTGAGACGCCATCTTTTTCTCATTGACTTGCATACAAAAGTTAGTTAGCTAGCTACTAAACTCATGTAAATGGTAAAAATCTCACCTTTTTTCCTCACCTTTTTTAAACTTTCATTTTCAATTTATAAGTTATCTCTAGATTTGGAAAATGTAACCTTGCGTTCAAACCGTAAAACAGGATAAAATTTGGAGACACAGAGAGCTATCTTACCTGTTATTTTCATTCGGCATCTTCCAATGGTCACTGACCAACGTATGAAGAAGAGAGGCATGCGCCTGCAGCAGTAACAGTCCAAATGAATGGCTCAGAAATAATAAATGACCTTTAACACACCTGAAATTATAATGCTCAGGTAGGCTAAGTAGTAATGTGCAAGGAGAGTAACAGTGTTTACATTTACATTTACATTTAAGTCATTTAGCAGACGCTCTTATCCAGAGCGACTTACAAATTGGTGCATACACCTTATGACATCCAGTGGAACAGCCACTTTACAATAGTGCATCTAAATCTTTTAGGGGGGTGAGAAGGATTACTTACCCTATCCTAGGTATTCCTTGAAGAGGTGGGGTTTCAGGTGTCTCCGGAAGGTGGTGATTGACTCCGCTGTCCTGGCGTCGTGAGGGAGTTTGTTCCACCATTGGGGGGCCAGAGCAGCGAACAGTTTTGACTGGGCTGAGCGGGAACTGTACTTCCTCAGTGGTAGGGAGGCGAGCAGGCCAGAGGTGGATGAATGCAGTGCCCTTGTTTGGGTGTAGGGCCTGATCAGAGCCTGGAGGTACTGAGGTGCCGTTCCCCTCACAGCTCCGTAGGCAAGCACCATGGTCTTGTTTCACTGCCACATGTGAAAGTGAGAAGTTTTCTTAATCTAATTTGCATTTAAAAAATTTTTTTTTTAAATAAATAAAAAAAATTCACACGTGATTGGGAATTTGGGAACTTGGGAACTTGCAGTTCCACTTATGAAAGTGAGTTTTTCACATCTGGAAGTAAAATGAGCAAGAAAGTGAGTTTATGAAAGTGAGTTTTTCACATCATGGTAGAAGTAGTAAGAAAGTTACTTTTTGGACATGATTGCCAAAAGAAAATAGAGGTGCTCAAAGTTGACCCCATTGCAAACCCCTTGCCTGATGACTCAAACTGAATTATTTTGCTGCTCTGACGTTCGCTACATACAGTGCATTCGGAGAGTATTCAGACCCCTTGACTTTTTCCATATTTTGTTACTTTACAGCCTTATAATAAAATTGATTGCATTGTTTATTTTTCCTTATCAATCTACACACGATACCCCATAATGACAAAGCAAAAACAGTTTTTTTTTTATTTGTAAAAAAAAAAAAAAAAAAAATAGAAACTGAAATATCACATTTACATAAGTATTCAGACCATTTACTCAGTACTTTGTTTAAGCACCCTTGGCAACGATTACAGCCTCGATTCTTCTTGGGTATGACACTACAAGATTGGCACACCTGTATTTGGGGAGTTTCTCAAATTCTTCTCTGCAGATCCTTTCAAGCTCTGTCATGTTGGATGGGGAGCATAGCTGCACACCTATTTTCAGGTCTCTCCAGAGATGTTTGATCGGGTTCAAGACCAGGCTCTGGCTGGGCCACTCAAGCACATTCAGAGACTTGTCCCAAAATCACTCCTGCGTTATCTTGGCTGTGTGCTTAGGGTCGTTGTCCTGTTGGAAGGTACACCTTCACCCCAGTCTGAGGTCCTGAGCACTCTGGAGCAGGTTTTCATCAAGGATCTCTCTGTACTTTGCTTCATTCATCTTTCTGTTGATTCTGACTAGTCCCTGCTGCTAAAAAACATCCCCACAGCATGATGCTGCCACCACCATGCTTCACCTTCGGGATGGTGCCAGTTTTCCTCCAAATGTGATGTTTGGCATTCAGGCCAAAGAGTTAAATATTGGTAACCAGAGAATCTTGTTTCTCATGGTCGGAGAGTCTTTAAGGTGCTTCTTGGCAAACTCCAAGTGGGCTGTCATGTGCCTTTTGCTGATGAGTGGCTTTCGTCTGGCCAATCTACCATAAAGGCCTGATTGGTGGAGTGCTGCAGAGATGGTTGTCCTTCTGGAAGGTTCTCCCATCTCCACAGAGGAACTCTGGAGCTCTGTCAGTGACCATCGGATTCTTGGTCACCTCCCTGACCAAGGCTCTTCCACGATTGCTCAGTTTGGCCGGGCAGCCAGGTCTAGGAAGAGTCTTGGTGGTTCCAAACTTCTTCCATTTAAGAATGATGGAGGCCACACTGTTCTTGGGGACCTTCAATGCTGCAGACATTTTTTAGTAACCTTCCCCAGATCTGTGCCTCGACACAATCTTGTCTCAGAGCACTATGGACAATTCCTTCAACCTCATGGGTTGGTTTTTGCTCTGACATGCACTGTCAACTGTGGGACCTTATATAGACAGGTGGGTACCTTTCCAATCAATTGAATTTACGACAGGTGGACTCCAATCAAGCTGTAGAAAAAACAGGATGCACCTGGGCTCAATTTCAAGTCTAATAGCAAAGGGTCTGAATACTTATGTAAATAAGGTATTTCTGTTTTTTATTTTTAAGAGATTTACAAAAATGTCTAAACAACTGTTTTCGCTTTGTCATTATGGGGTATTGTGTGTAGATTGCTGAGTTAATATATTTTTAATACATTCTGAATAAGGCTAATGTGTGTGGGCGTCGCATAGCTTTTGGCCGGAGCAAGGATTATGCTTTCACGTCAATGATCTAATATTGCCAGAGATGTTTTTCTTGTTCATAATATATGTCGTAGCTTAGATCCTATTTGATGTATTTATTGATGGAGGGTTTCATTCAAATCAAAAGGGGTTCAGTCAGAAAGTAATTGAATTCATATAGAAGACCCAGTAAAGACTGTCTGTATTAACAAAGTAATATCACTGCAAGAAGTAAACTTCAGAATGTAACATTAATTGTGTTCACCTCACAGTGTGTGTAAATAACAGGATATCAGCCATCTTGTACTGGCCATGGATAGCTAAAGATGTGTTATACTAAGCAGTACCAGTCAAAAATTTGGACACACCTACTCATTCAAGGACAATTCTTTATTTTTCCATACATTGTAGAATAATAGTGAAGACAAACTATGAGATAACACATATGGAATAATTGAATAACCAAAAAAGTGTGAAACAAATCAAAATATATTTTATATGAGATTCTTCAAAGTTACCACCCCTTGCCTTGATGACAGCTTTGCAGACTTTTGGTATTCTCTCAACCAGCTTCATGAGGCAGTCACCTGGAATGCATTTCAATTAACAGGTGTGCCTGGTTAAAAGTTAATTTGTGGAATTTATGTTCTTCTTAACGTGTTTGAGCCAATCAGTTGTGTTGTGACAAGGTAGGGGGTATACAGAAGATAGCCCTATTTGGTACAAGACAAAGTCCATATTATGACAAGAACAGCTCAAATAAGCGATGACAGTCGATCATTACTTTAAGACATGAAGGTCAGTCAATACAGAACATTTCAAGAACTTTGAAAGTTTCTTCAAGTGCAATCGCAAAACCATCAAGTACTATGATGAAACTGGCTCTCATGAGGACCGCCACAGGAAAGGAAATCCCAGAGTTACCTCTGCTGCAGACGATAAGTTCATTAGAGTTAAAAGCCTCAGAAATTACAGCCCAAATAAATGCTTCAGAGTTCAAGTAACAGACACATCAACATAAACTGTTCAGAGGAGACTTCACGAATTAGGCCTTCGTGGTCTAATTGCTGCAAGGAAACCACTACTAAAGGACACCAATAATAATAAGAGACTTGCTCGGGCCAAGAAACACGAGCAATGGACATTAGACCCAGTGGAAATGTGTGCTTTGGTCTGATGAGTCCAAATCTGCGATTTTTGGTTCCAACTGTTATGTCTTTGTGAGACGCAGAGTAGGTGAACGGATGACCTCTGCATATGTGGTTCCCACCGTGAAGCATGAAGGAGGATGTGTGATCGTGTGGGGTTGCTTTGCTGGTGACACTGTCTGTAATCAATCATTTATTTAGAATTCAGCTTTACAGCTTTCTACAGCGATACGCCATCCCATCCAGTTTGCACTTAGTGGGACTATCATTTGTTTTGAAATAGGACAATGGCCCAACACACCTACAGGCTGTGTAGGGGCTATTTGACCAAGAAGGAGATTGATGGAGTGCTACATCAGATGACCTGGCCTCCACAATCACCCGACCTCAACCCAATTGAGATGGTTTGGGATGAGTTGGACTGCAGTGTGAAGGAAAAGCAGCCAACAAGTGCTCAGCATATGTGGGAACTCCTTCAAGACTGTTAGAAAAGCATTCCAGGTGATCTGTCATCAAGGCAAAGAATATATTTTTATTTGTTTAAAACTTTGTTGGTTATTACATGATTCCATATGTGTTATTTCATAGTATTGATGTCTTCACTATTATTCTACAATGTAGAAAATAGTAAAAATAAAGAAAAACCCAGGAATGTGTAGGTGTCCAAACGTTTGACTGGTACTGTATACATAATCTATATACACTGCAAATACGCAAAACACTGCTTATAGGCTGTAAAGAGACAGTTACTAGAAGGACATGAAAGGAAAGGCAGAGTCAGGAAACTACATTGAGTGGTGCAAGACAAGACAAGCTATTAACAGGAAATGTCATTTTCAGAGGTAAGACACTGTGGTATGGGCGCTGCACTAGCTTATCTGTCATGTTTTTCAAGCTTATGCAAACCTTTATCTTTTGAACTTCACTTTTCGCTGCGGTAAGCAAATGTAACATGGTCTCACAGCTTTCACAGCCTACATACAGATCAAACATCCAGCTACAATAGGCATATTTCGGGGGTTGGGGGGGGGGAAGAGGAAACTATGAAAAAAGTTATTTCTGCTACTCTGATATTGTGGGAGCATATCTGTGGCCATTACTTTTGAATACAAGTTCTCAAAGCCCCCATACCCATTCCATTCTCAAAGCCCCCATACCCATTCCATTCTCAAAGCCCCCATACCCATTCCATTCTCAAAGCCCCCATACCCATTCCATTCTCAAAGCCCCCATACCCATTCCATTCTCAAAGCCCCCATACCCATTCCATTCTCAAAGCCCCCATACCCATTCCATTCTCAAAGCCCCCATACCCATTCCATTCTCAAAGCCCCCATACCCATTCCATTCTAGGTGATGGTCAGGAGGGAGAGTTAAACCAGGATGCCAAGTCCCTGACTGAGAGTGTTAAAGCGGACCTGACCGACTGCCCCAGAGACTCTGGCTGTTACATCCCTTCGGACTGCTCAGACAACAGCAAGGAGACAGACATCCACCTGCCAGCACTGCACCATCATCCTCCCATGGCTCAGACCTAACCTAAAAATGATTGATGTGGATCAATGCAATTCACCCAGATCGTGATCTAATGTGAAAGCCCTTTTCTGCATTACAAGAGCACTCCTCTTTGCTTTCATACTGCATGTAGTATCTGTAGCCTATGTGGCTGGCACTGCAATTGTTATGCATGAAGCAACTGTACACAATTTCCTATTCTAGTGAGTTGGATTGGCTGCTGGTTTGTAAATGTTAATGATGATGTATCTCAAGCCTTTCAAATCACTGACATTGGACCTGTGAAATCATAACAGTGGGCGAGGCTTTGTTTTTAGGACAATGTGCAATGTCAACTTTACTGTGTGTGGGTGTACAGTACAAGAGGTGCCTGTGGAAATGGGAGAGATTAAATACAGGCAGGTCACCCATGATACAAGTCAGTATTCAATGTCCATACATGTCTGAGGAGGTCGGGAGAGGACGTAGAAACTGGCTCTAGGGGCAACAGTAAGTGCTGTTATCTTTAAGTAGGTATTGTGGACAGGTATGGCAGATGTGCGTAAGCATCTGCCTGTGGCTCCAAAGGCTGCATGTTTGAATCCAGCAATAGAAAGTTGTTTTTGATATTTTGCTTTAAGCCTATCCCTAACCTTAACCCTTACCATAACCATTTGGTGTTAATGTCTAAAATGTAACCTTGGAATTATACAGAGAAGTAACTAAACACTTTGACGTTTGATGTTTGGAATAACTTCAAAATGTGATTAAGAAACATGGATGAACGTCTAATTCTGATGTGCGACTGCGAGAGCTTGTTGATTAAATGAGGGTTTAAAGGATTTTTGTACTGTATCTTACGGTTTTAATTTATGGTATTATTTAACATTTTGTTAAAGTGCTTTGAGAGTGAGTAGCACACTGTCAGTTTCTTGAATGCTCTCCTCCATTAAAGCAATATTAAAGCAGTATTATTGAAACGCAGCTGTTAAATCATTTATGGTGAGAATGGCACACAGGGCACAATCATTTTGGGCTGAAGTTTCGATGAGAAGAACAACCAGCAGAAGTAATGGCAACATATACAGTTGAAGTCGGAAGTTTACATTCACTTAGGTTGGAGTCATTAAAACTCATTTTTCAACCACTCCACAAATTTCTTGTTAACAAACTATAGTTTCGACAAGTCGGTTAAGACATCTACTTTGTGCATGATACAAGTCATTTTTGCCAACAATTGTTTACAGACAGATTATTTCACTTATAATTCACAGTATCAAAATTCCAGTGGGTCAGAAGTTTACATACACTTAGTTAATTGTGCCTTTAAACAGCTTGGAAAATTCCAGAAAATGTCACGTCTTTAGAAGCTTCTGATAGGCTAATTGACATCAATTGAGTCGATTGGAGGTGTACCTGTGGATGTATTTCAAGGCATACCTTCAAACTCAGTGCCTCTTTGCTTGACATTTGGGGAAAATCAAAAGAAATCAGCCAAGACCTCAGAAAAGAAATTGCTGACCTCCACAAGTCTGGTTCATCCTTGGCAGCAATTTCCAAACGCCTGAAGGTACCACGTTCACCTGTACAAACAATAGTACGCAAGTATAAACACCATGGGACCACTCAGCTGTCATTACCGCTCAGGAAGGAGACACGTTCTGTCTCCTAGAGATGAACGTGCTTTGGTGTGAAAAGTGCAAATCAATCACAGAACAACAGCGAAACACATTGTGAAGATGCTGGAGGAAACAGGTAAACAAGTATCTATATCCACAGTAAAACGAGTCCTATATCGACATAACCTGAAAGGCCACTCAGCAAGGAAGAATCCACTGCTCCAAAACCGCCATAAAAATGCCAGATTACGGTTTGTAACTGCACATGGGGACAAAGATCATACTTTTTGGAGAAATGTCCTCTGGTCTGATGAAACAAAAATAGAACTGTTTGGCCATAATGACCAAGGGTGGCAGCATCACGTTGTGGGTGAGCTTTGCTGCAGGAGGGACTGGTGCACTCCACAAAATGCATGGCATCATAAGGAAGAAACATTATGTGGATATATTGACGCAACATCTCAAGACATCAGTCAGGAAGTTAAAGCTTGGTCACAAATGGGTCTTCCAAATAGACAATGACCCCAAGCATACTTCCAAAGTTGTGGCAAAATGGCTTAAAGTCAAGGTATTGGAGTGGCCATCACAAAGCCCTGACCTCAATCCTATAGATTGAGGGCAAAACTGAAAAAGCATGTGCGAGCAAGGAGGCCTACAAACCTGACTCAGTTACACCACTTATTGTGGTAAGCTTGTGGAAGGCTACCCAAAACCTTTGACCCACTGGGACTGTGATTAAATAAATAAAAGCTGAAATAAATGATTTTCTCTACTATTATTCTGACATTTCACATTCTTAAAATAAAGTGGTGATCCTAACTGACCTAAGACAGGGAAGTTTTCTTCGGATTAAATGTCAGGAATTTTGAAAAACTGAGTTTAAATGTATTTGGCTAAGGTGTATGTAAACTTCCGACTTCAACTGTATTACCTGTTAGATACTGCTGCACTGTCTGTCGGATCTAGATGCATAAGTATTTCGCTACACTCGCAGTAACATCTGCTAACCATATGTATGTGACAAGTAAAATTAGATTTGATTTGACAATGCAAGAACAGTTCACTCCCATAATGCAAAATGTCATTCACACATCGATAGGAGAGGACACACATGTTAGTGAATTCAGTCTTATATCATAGTATTCAGAACTCCAAACCATGAAAATCCTCTGAGGGAAAATAAAATAACAGAAAAACTCAACTCAATGTCCAGAGCAGGTCGCTTTTCCTCTGCTATATAAACAAATTATCGAAGAAAAACATCCCATGATCCGTCAGAACAACTTCTAAAAAAGTCACTCCAGCAAGAAGGTCAACAGTCTTCAAAATATTGAACATTCAGAACTTTTTAAAGTTCAAACTTCTGACATGTTGGTAGAAACATCCATGTTTCCAGTAGCAGCCATTGTGATTCTGCCTGTTGCGGTTACCATGTTATGCCGTCATAAGTGTAGCTGTCACAACCAGTGCAGACAGGTACAGAGACAACTCATCCTTCCTGCACATTGGCATAGCCATTCTCATGGTATAGAGACAGTTCATCTGAATGGACCATTGTCCTGGCCATTCTCCAGATAGAGACACAGCTCACTTGTACTGCCCAATGTCATAGCCATTCTCTGGATATAGATGTTCATCTGTACTGGTCACTCCATTACTTACCTCTAAAAAAGGAGAGAAAAGAAGAATTCAAGTTTGACCCTTACTCTTTTCCATTCTTGATTAGGTCAAGTGGGTTAGTTCGACCATGGTGCTGGCAACACACATTTTTTCCCCTTTTCCTGTGTTTTGGTACCTGAGAATATGAGCTTCTCCTTCATGATGTTGACATCCCGGCTGGGCCTGCGCGCCACAGCACTCAGCATGATCTGCTCTGGATTGTAGTTCTGCATGCCACTCATCCTCCACCTGGTGCAGCACAGAGACGCACAGCACCGTCAGACACACCGTTAGAATCAGTGGAGGCTGCTGAGGGGTGGGCAGCTCATAATAATGGCTGAAATGGAGTCAACGGAGTGGTATCAACCACATGGAAACCATGTTTTTGACGTGTTTGATACAGTTCCGTTGACTAGATTCCAGCCATTATTAAGAGCTGTCCTTCAGCAGCCTCTACTTGTTAGAATTGATAAAACATTGATAATTGATGAATACATTAAGACAAATGAAACCTATAGTGTTCACCGAGTTCATGAACATTAGAGCCACACGAGAAGCTCAAGGATAGAAGACAGATAAGACAGAAAACAAGGAAGCAACATGAGCCAGTGAAGTCACCTTAGTTACCTGATCACATGATAGCTGACAGACGCCAGAGTGCAGCAGAGAAACGTAGCATGCAGATCAGGCAGAACAAAGGACAAACAAGGCAAAGAGAGAGGAAGGAGGAAGGGACAAGTGAGAGATAGTGAGAAGGAGAGGAATGGAAAGACAGTGATGAGGAGAAGAATGAGAGAGTCAACAAAGAGAACGCGAGAGAGCAGAAAGGCAGGGCAGTGAAAGGGAAAGAGCAGAAGAGTCAGTTGAGAAGCAGAAGGCTATGTAGCACAAACCTCATCACAGAGATCAAAGTAGACTCAGACCTCTACAACTACACAACAGTTAAACTTTTACAGTGAAGCAGACATAGTATTAATGCAGTGTAAAGTATGCTGCAAATATACAACTGCTCATAGCAAAATGAGAAGGAAATCAAGTTTGATAATAGAATCTCAATAAAACAATGGGTACCTACTTTTGAAAGATGAATATTCCTATAACTATGGCGATGGAGACTAGATCGGAGGTGATCCAGACCAAGCAGTATTTATCTGGGCTCTGGAACAACAAGACAGCCAATGAGAACCAACATCCTCCACCACTAGATGGAAGCATAACCACACAAACATACAGTACGTCTCAGTGCCTCTCATACATTTCTTTTTGCAGAAGGAGCTCTATTTTGGTGGCGACTGGTAAATTCTAATGCCTGAATTCCATACTTTTTTGAGTTTACCTCCCAGATTAGAAAAATGTGTTGTAATATTATTTTATTTTTTATTTTACTAGGCAAGTCAGATAAGAACAAATTCTTATTTTCAATGACGGCCTAGGAACAGTGGGTTAACTGCCTGTTCAGGGGCAGAACGACAGATTTTGTACGTTGTCAGCTCGGGGATTTGAACTTGCAACCTTTCGGTTACTAGTCCAATATCCAATATCTCTTGAGATTAGTTTTATTTACAGTTTTACTGCAAGATATTAATTGCCACAATGTTTGTCTGAAAATTATGTATTTTATTAAAACAGAAAAATTCATTAAATAGCTCACAATTATATTGAAAAATAAATTGAAGGTTTTGTTTTTCCAGGTTTCTATTTTTATTTTTTATTAGAAAAACCATAAAAATGGATGCTCTAAATCCACAACAATGCTTAAACCATATTTTGAAGTCTGGGAAAAATCAAATGAATTTTAAACATGATGCATATAATCATGATATAATTCTTCCAGGTAAGCATAGGCTACTTTGTAGTTAACATTAAATTGACAAGCTTTTTGGGAAAGTCTTTCATCTACCAGAAGACTGTTTTCATTAGCATCATTGCTAACGTCGACACAGAGTGGTATTCTTGTTGCTTCTTTAGAACGTTGCAGGAAATTCAAAATCACTCATGCATTCTGTTCATGTCTTATGATAAACCTGGGCAAACTAATACATTTTCAATACATTTAGTTGATTCACTACTAAGGTCAATACATATTTGAAAATTGTTCAATTCTGTTTTAATGCCTGTATTCCGTGAGGGCCTGAATGATCATATTTGGACTAGAATGAGGCTCTCCAATACCTATTGTTCCTGCAGTGGTGATTCACTATCTTCATCAAATTATTCAATAAATAATCTGCAGACAATCGGCAAAAAGCCTAGGCCTACCAGTAGCCTATGCAAATTAGAGAGCCAAATGAAAGCTTCTCTTTAACCAATGCGATTCATTAGGCTGCACTCACTACCTATGTTTCCATTAACTTGTCCAGTGATTTATTTTTTACATGTAGAAAGTTTGCATAGAAAATAGATACAACAATTGCCTGCTTGGCTGTGTTTCCATGTAACTATCATGTGTTGATAAAAACAGCTGGATGTAATGATGTCATACCAAAAACCAACAGTATTGAATAAAAATGAAGTGGTTGAAGTGTTTCCATTACCCAATTAGGCAAACTGCTCATTAATAAGGGACAGATCTAAATGTACTTTTCCCCAACGTAAAAAACATTTTCACATGACCCTCCCCTTGAACGAAGGCACCGGAGGAGATGGCTGCCGTTTTACGGGCTCCTAACCAATTGTGTGTGTTTTTGCACGTTATTTGTAATTATTTTGTACATAATGTTTCTTCCACCTTCTCTTATCAACGAAAAGAGCATCTGGATATCAGGACAACGATTACTCGCCTCGTACTGGACGAAGATTTTTTCTTTAACAAGTCGAACACAAAGGATTTATTTCAGACACCCGACAAGGCCCAAACCCCCGTCATTGGCATGCATAAGAGACAGAGACATCGGGGACGTAGGTCATGGTTCTTTGTAAGGATCCGATTGCAAGTGAGTACTACCATCAGTCCTATTAGCCAATGTGCAACCATCATCATCAACAAAATGGATGAGCTCCGATCAAGACTATCCTACCAATGGGACATAAAAAACGGTAATATCTTATGTTTCACCGAGTCGTGGCTGAATGACGTTATGAATAACATACAGCTGGCTGGGTTTTCGGTCCATCGACAAGATAGAACAGCTGCCTCCGTTAAGACAAGGGGTGGTCTGTGTCTATTTGTAAAAAAACAGCTGGTGCACAAAATCTAATATTAAGGAAGTCTCAAGGTTTTGCTCACCTGAGGTAGAGTATCTCATGATAAGCTGTAGACCACACTATTTACCAGGAGAGTTTTCATCTATAATTTTCATTTTTTTATTTACCTTTATTTAACCAGGCAAGTCAGTTAAGAACACATTCTTATTTGTGTCTATTTGTAAAAAAAACAGCTGGTGCACAAAATCTAATATTAAGGAAGTCTCAAGGTTTTGCTCACCTGAGGTAGAGTATCTCATGATAAGCTGTAGACCACACTATTTAACAACAGATTTGTACCTTGTCGGCTCAGGGGTTTGAACTCGCAACCTTTCGGTTACTAGTCCAACGCTCTAACCACTAGGCTACCCTGCCACCCTGTCTATTTACCAGCACAAGCTGATGCTGGCACTAAGAATGCACTCAACGAGCTGAATAAGGCCAAAAGAAAACAAGAAAATACTCATCCAGAGGCGGCACTCCTAGTGGCCAGGGACTTTAATTAATGCAGGGAAACTTAAATCCGTTTTACCTCATTTCTACCTATGTTACATGTGCAACCAGAGGAATAAAACTCGAGGCCACCTTTACTCCACACACAGAGATGCGTACAAAGCTCACTCTCACCCTCCATTTAACAAATCTGACCATAACTATATACTCCTGATTCCTGCTTACAAGCAAAACCTAAAGCAGGAAGTACCAGTGACTCGCTCAATAAGGAAGTGGTCAGATGACACAGATTTTTATTTATTTGTTATTTTACCAGGTAAGTTGACTGAGAACACATTCTCATCTACAGCAACAACCTGGGGAATAGTTACAGGGGAGAGGAGGGGGATGAATGAGCCAGTTGTAAACTGGGGATTATTAGGTGACTGTAAAGGTATGAGGGGAATATTGGGAATTTATCCAGGACACCAGGGTTAACACCCCTACTCTCACAACAAGTGCCATGAGATCTTTAATGACCTCAGAGAGTCAGGACACCTGTTTAACATCCCATCCAAAAGACAGCACCCTACACAGGGCAGTGCCCTGGGGTATTGGAATATTTTTTAGACCAGAGGAAAGAGTGCCTCCTACTGGCCCTCCAACACCACTTCCAGCAGCACCTGGTCTCCCATCCAGGGACTGACCAGGACGAACCCTGCTTAGCTTCAGAAACAAGCCAGCAGTGGTATGCAGGGTGGTATGCTGCTGGTTAAATGCTAAGCTACAAGTTTTGCAAGTACTATATGTTATTGGATTCTTATTCTTCCGATGGCATTGAGGAGTACACCACATCAGTTACTGGATTCACCAATAAGTGCATCGATGACGTCATCCCCACAGTGACCATATGTACATACCCCAACCAGAATCCATGTATTACAGGCAACATCTGCACTGAGCTTAAGGGTAGAGCCGCCTCTTTCAAGGAGCGGGACTCTAATTGGGACGCTTATAAGAAATCCCCCTATGCCCTCAGATGAACCATCAAACAGGCAAAGCGTGAATACAGGACTATGTTTGAATAGTACAACACCGGCTCCAACACTCGTTGGGTGTTGCAGGGCTTGCAAACTATTAGGGAAGTACAGTCACAAGCTGCCCAGTGAAGCGAGTCTACCAGACAAGCTAAATAATTGCTATGCTTGCTTCGAGGCAAGCAACACTGAAGCATGCATGAGAGCATCAGCTGTTCCGGACGACTGTTTGATCACGCTCTCAATAGCCGATGTGAGTAAGATCTTTAAACAGGTAAACTTTCACAAGGACGCAGGGCCAAATGGATTAACAGGATGTGTACTCTGAGCATGCACTGACCTACTGGCAAGTGTCCTCACTCATATTTATAACCAGTCCCTGACCAATTCTGTAATACCAACATGTTTCAAACAAACCACCATAGTCCCTGTGCACAAGAACACCAAGGTAACCTGCCTAAATTACTACTGAGCCATAGCACTCACGTCTGTCGCCATAAAGTGCCATGAAAGGCTGGTCATGGCACACATCAACACCATTATCCCAGAGACCCTAGACCCACTCCATTTTGCATACTGTCCCAACAGATCCACAGATGATTCAATCTGTATTGCACGCTAGACTGCCCATTCACACTTGGACAAAAGGAACACCTATGTGAGAATGCTATTCATTGACTACAGCTCAGCGTTCAACACCATAGTGCCCACAAAGCTCATCACTAAGCTAAGGACACTGGGACTAAACATCTCCTTCTGCAACTAGTTCCTGGACCTCCTGACGGGCCGCCCCCAGGTGGTATGGGAAGGTAACAACACATTTGCCATGCTGATCCTCAACATGAGGGCCCCTCAGGGGTGCGTGCTCAGTCCCCTGCTGTACTCCATGTTCAACAATGACTGGAAGGTCAAGCAACTCCATCAACATCATTAAGTTTGCCAACAATACAACAGTGGTAGGCCTGATCACAGAACACAATGAGACAGGCTATAATAGGGAGGAGGTCAGAGACCTTGCAGTGTGGTGCCTTGATAACAACCTCTCCCTCAATGTGATCAAGACAAAGGACATGATTGTGGATTACAGGAAAAGGAGGACAGAAAACACACCCATTCTCATCAACAGGGCTGTAGTGGTGCAGGTTGAGAGCTTCAAGTTCCTTGGTGTACACATCACCAATAAACTATCATGGTCCAAACACACCAAGACAGTTGTGAAGAGGGCACGACAATGCCTTTTCCCCTCAGGAGCCTGAAATGGGTCCTCAGAACCTCAAAATGTTATGCATTTAGACTGGTTGCATCACCGCCTGGTATGGCAACTGCTCGGCCTACAGAGGGTAGGGCGTACGGCCCAGTACATCACTGGGGCCAAGCTTCCTACCATCCAGGACCTCTTCACCAGGCGGTGTCAGAGGAAGGCCCTAAAAATTGCCAAAGACTCCAGCCACCCTAGTCATAGACTGTTCAATATGCTACCGCATGGCAAGTGGTACTGGAGCGCCAAGTCTAGGTCCAAAATGCTTTTCTTTCTTAACAGCTTCTACCCCCAAGCCATAAGACTCCTGAACAGCTAATCAAATGGCTACCCGGACTATTTGCATTGCCCCCCCCACCCTCTTCCACGCTGCTGCTACTCTCTGTTATTATCTATGCAAAGTCACTTTAATAACCTACAGTGCCTTGCGAAAGTATTCGGCCCCCTTGAACTTTGCGACCTTTTGCCACATTTCAGGCTTCAAACATAAAGATATAAAACTGTATTTTTTTGTGAAGAATCAACAACAAGTGGGACACAATCATGAAGTGGAACGACATTTATTGGATATTTCAAACTTTTTTAACAAATCAAAAACTGAAAAATTGGCCGTGCAAAATTATTTAGCCCCCTTAAGTTAATACTTTGTAGCGCCACCTTTTGCTGTGATTACAGCTGTAAGTCGCTTGGGGTATGTCTCTATCAGTTTTGTACATCGAGAGACTGAAATTTTTTCCCATTCCTCTCTGCAAAACCGCTCGAGGTCAGTGAGGTTGGATGGAGAGCATTTGTGAACAGCAGTTTTCAGTTCTTTCCACAGATTCTCGATTGGATTCAGGTCTGGACTTTGACTTGGCCATTCTAACACCTGGATATGTTTATTTTTGAACCATTCCATTGTAGATTTTGCTTTATGTTTTGGATCATTGTCTTGTTGGAAGACAAAAATCTCCGTCCCAGTCTCAGGTCTTTTGCAGACTCCATCAGGTTTTCTTCCAGAACGGTCCTGTATTTGGCTCCATCCATCTTCCCATCAATTTTAACCATCTTCCCTGTCCCTGCTGAAGAAAAGCAGGCCCAAACCATGATGCTGCCACCACCATGTTTGACAGTGGGGATGGTGTGTTCAGGGTGATGAGCTGTGTTGCTTTTACGCCAAACATAATGTTTTGCCAAAAAGTTCAATTTTGGTTTCATCTGACCAGAGCACCTTCTTCCACATGTTTGGTGTGTCTCCCAGGTGGCTTGTGGCAAACTTTAAACAACACTTTTTATGGATATCTTTAAGAAATGGCTTTCTTCTTGCCACTCTTCCATGAAGGCCAGATTTGTGCAATATACGACTGATTGTTGTCCTATGGACAGAGTCTCCCACCTCAGCTGTAGATCTCTGCAGTTCATCCAGAGTGATCATGGGCCACTTGGCTGCATCTCTGATCAGTCTTCTCCTTGTATGAGCTGAAAGTTTAGAGGGACGGCCAGGTCTTGGTAGATTTGCAGTGGTCTGATACTCCTTCCATTTCAATATTATCGCTTGCACAGTGCTCCTTGGGATGTTTAATGCTTGGGAAATCTTTTTGTATCCAAATCCGGCTTTAAACTTCTTCACAACAGTATCTCGGACCTGCCTGGTGTGTTCCTTGTTCTTCATGATGCTCTCTGCGCTTTTAACGGACCTCTGAGACTATCACAGTGCAGGTGCATTTATACGGAGACTTGATTACACACAGGTGGATTGTATTTATCATCATTCGTCATTTAGGTCAACATTGGATCATTCAGAGATCCTCACTGAACTTCTGGAGAGAGTTTGCTGCACTGAAAGTAAAGGGGCTGAATAATTTTGCACGGCCAATTTTTCAGTTTTTGATTTGTTAAAAAAGTTTGAAATATCCAATAAATGTCGTTCCACTTCATGATTGTGTCCCACTTGTTGTTGATTAATCACAAAAAAATACAGTTTTATATCTTTATGTTTGAAGCCTGAAATGTGGCAAAAGGTCGCAAAGTTCAAGGGGGCCGAATACTTTCGCAAGGCACTGTACATGTACATATTACCTCAATTACCTCCACACATGTGCCCTGGCACATTGACTCTGTAACGGTACCCCTTATATATAGCTCTGCTATTGTTATTTACTGCTGCTCTTTAATTATTTGTTATTCTTATCTCTTAGTTTTTCTTGTGGTATTTTCTTAAAACTTCATTGTTGGTTAAGGGCTTGTAAGTAAGCATTTCACTGTAATGTCTACACCTGTTGTATTTGGCACATGTGACAAATCAAACTTGATTTGATGCTACATGCTTGGCACACCTGTATTTGGGGCGTTTCGCAAATTCTTCTGTGCAGATCCGCTCAAGCTCTGTCAGTTTGGATGGAGAGCTTTGCGGCACAGCTATTTTCAGGTGTCTCCAGAGACAATTAAATGGGTTCAAATCCATGCTCTGGCTGGGCCACTCAAGGACATTCAGAGACTTGTCCCAAAGCCACTCCTGCATTGTCTTGGCTGTGTGCTTTGGGTCGTTGTCCTGTTGGAGCGCTGAGTTCCTGAGCGCCTTGGAGCAGGTTTTCATCAAGGATCTCTTTGTACTTTGCTCCTTTCATCTTTTCCTCGATCCTGACTAGTCTCCTAGTCCCTGCCGCTGAAAAGCATCCCCACAGCTTGATTCTGCCACCACCATGCTTCACCGTAGGGATGGTGCCAGGTTTCCTCCAGACGTGATGCTTGGCATTCAGGCCAGAGAACCTTGTTTATCTTGGCCTGATAGTCGGTTATATCATGTGCCTTTTACTGAGGAGTGGCCCCTTTACCATAAAGGCCTGATTGGTGGAGTGCTGCAGAGATGGTTGTCCTTCTGGAAGGTTCTCCCATCTCCACAGAGGAACTCTGGAGCTCTGTCAGAGTGACCATCGGGTTCTTGGTCACCTCCCTGACCAAGGCTCTTCTCTCCCGATTGCTCAGTTTGGTCAGGCAGTTAGCTCTACGAAGTTTATTGATGGTTCCAAACTTCTTCCATTTAAGAATGATGGAGGCCAAGGGGTTTTTTTTCGGGGGGGATTTCTTGGGGATTTTTTTTGGTACACTTCTCCAGATCTGTGCCTTGACACAATCCTGTCTCTGAGCTCTACGGACAATTCCTTCGACCCCATGGCTTGATTTTTGCTCTGACATGCACTGTCAACCGTGGGACCTTATATAGACAGGTGTGTGCCTTTACAAATCATGTCCAAACAATTGAATTTACCACAGGTGGACTCCAATCAAGTTGCAGAAACATCTTGAGGATGATCAATGGAAACATGATGCACCTGAGCACAATTTCGAGTCTCAAAGCAAAGGGTCTGAAAAGTTATGTAAATAAGGTTTTTACATTTTGAATACATTTGCAAAAATGTCTAAAAACCTGTTTTTGCTTTGTAATTATGGGGTAGTGTGTAGATTGATGAGGGGAAAAAAAGATTTAACCAATTTTAGAATATAACTGTAATGTAACAACATTTTCTACATTGCAAAATAATAGCGAAGACATCAAATCTATGAAATAACAGATACGAAAACAGGTTATAGCCAAAAGAATCAAGGCGAAGGGTGGCTACTTTGAAGAATCTCAAATATGAAATATATTTTGATTTGTTTAGCACTTTTTTGGTTACTACATGATTCCATATATGTTATTTCATAGTTTTGATGTCTTCACTATTATTTTGCAATGTAGAAAATGTTAATACATTACAGCTATATTCTAAAATTGATCAAATATTTTTTCCCCCTTCATCAACATAGAAAACAGTAAAAATAAAGAAAAGGCAGAGCTGCTTACCATAAGCCAGATGGGGTAAGGCACCTTGCGGAGGACCTGAGGGGTGTCAGAGGAGACCGAAGACACCCCGCTGCACCACAGCACTGAGTAAAGCCACGGCTCATTCACCGGGTACACCGTCACACTCATGTTGTTTGCCAAGAAGTCCCTACAAAGACAAATAGTTATTGGAAATGCTGGCCTGTGAGTAATACAGGGTGAGGATTTAGATAACATTTGTGGACCTACCAGATAAGATTCTTGGGGCATGTCCGGTTAAGATTGTGGAAGATCACAGCATGTGAAGGGTTAGGGTTAGTGTTTGAGAGTAACAGTAGGTATGTCTTACTGAATGTCCTTGTTGCTGGCCTGTGAGTAGCGCAGGGTCAGGCTGCTGATGCCTCTGTGTCTGAGCTCCTCCACTGACAGCTTCTCCAAGGAGGTCTGCTGCAGCCCCCTGACACGGCCCCTGTCTGTGTCCGGGGTCCATGTCACCTAAAGAGCAATAGGGCACAAGACTCAGGGTAAGAGACTGGACCTGCTTTTTGATTCACACTTTTCTACCAATATTACTAATAAGGATTCAGTGAGACCCATAAACAGAGTCCTTCTCACTCTCTTCTGTGATATCCCAGACCTCTGGACGGCCCACAGGGTGTCCATGATCCAGGTCTTGTAGTGTGGGTGTTCTGGGGGAGGTCTGCGGAGATACAACAGGGCTGACCGGTTGGCCCTGGCAGCCAGACGCAACATCTCTACCAGGCTACACACTGTCAGGTTCCGTATCCGGTTCCGGTCCCTCCCTGTCAGAGACCCAACAGTCCAGAAGGGGTCGTTCTGGAGAGACAGAGAGGGTATTTATTTTATGAGGTGATGCAAAAAAAGATACATTCTAAAATTGTCTCTGTGAAGGGAGAGGGAGAGGTAGACTAGAGAAGGGAGAGACAAAGAAAAAAAGCAATGCAAGGAGAAAGAGAGTGTCAGAGAGAGAGAGAGAGAGAGAGACCTCCAAAAACCACTGCCCCGCATTGAGAGAGCGAATCTCTGTCCAGTTGAAGAGAGAGGCGTCCTTGTGCTGCCTGTCTGGAAAGACCTTGGCGATGTCAGTGGTCCTTTTCAAGGTGCGGTCTCGCATCAGGAAAGGCACCCCGTCCAGACTGGAGGGGAGAGGTGGGACCGCAGACTTACATCACTGAACCAGCAACATATGTCATTCACACTTATGTCACTGCTTTCATAAATAAAGAATATGTTTCTGTGGCAATGTAAGGGAAAAAAAGAGCCTGTAATAAAAGGCCTATAATGCATTGAAAATGAATGGATGTGAGATTAAAATGGTCTTAAAACATGTTAACTATATCAAAGGCAGCGACAGAATGGGGCTCTTTAGATTTGCTCTATAACCATTTAAACCCTGAGATTGTTGCTATTGATTAGTTCCCAGTCTACTGTAAAGAACTCATTGCTCCAAACATTGAGGTGGTAGGGTGGGGTGGGGTAAGGTTATTGGCTGGTCGAGTATGGTTGGTTACCTGACGGTGACGTCGGCCTCCAAGGAGCTAACCCCCTGCTGCAGAGCCTTGTTGAAGGACATCAGGGTGTTCTCTGGAGCCAGCTACAGCACAGGACACAGACAGAGGGACAGCCTTAGAGAGGTATAATGGGTTGTTAGAATCTGATGGTGGTCATTTGATCTAGTGGTGGGTGGCATTATTATTTCACTATTTTAATAAATAGGTAAAAGGTCAGCAAAAGAGGTAATTGTATGTGCGGGAGTTCTCTTTTATCATAAGCTTTTTAAACGTTGTACAAATGGTGTGGTTGGTGAAACCTGTAAAAAAGCCATTGATCTTTCTAGCAAGTGGATAACAGAGAGGCATTTACAGCAGTACACCTCTGACATCATCATTTCAATGAAATGAATCCTCGCTCTCTGTGAAAAAGACAGGTATCTACACCACAACTCAAACCTACTACAGCCGTACAATGTTAGACATACTAATCCACTTCTGAATATATTGATCCTTTGATTTCTCCTGAGGGAAGAGGTCCTTGTCTGAGTTTGTAGAATAAAGCCCATCGAAAGACAGAATAATGAATCTGTCTTGTCCTTTGGGAAGCAGCTTTCAGGCACTGGTCTCCTTCCACAGACAGCTACCATATTACCCACAGCAGGAGTCAATAGAGGCAAGCCCTGACGGGTTGAAAGTGTGTGTTTGTGTTTTTGTGTTTGTGGAGTGTGTGTTTGTGATTTGAAGGCAGGTAGACAGGCAGAGTGTGTGTCTGGGCTACAGTGTGAGTGTGTATTTGTTTAAAGCAAGTGGTCTGGAACAATGTTTACTTACCCAGCTGCTTCGGGACAGGACATTTTATTGTGTTCCCTACCAACAGTAGAAAACAAACCAAACATCTACAATCCTAACAAATATGCTCTCGATCAATGAACCTACTGCTACTCCGTTGGGGGAGGGGGGCAACATATGGAATTGTTTTAAGAAGGTCATACAATGGATCCTTTAGCTATTTGATCTACAATTTTAGGACTACTTTAGGTCTAAAAAATATATATACACATTTCTGATAATATATAGAATGTGTCCTTTAATAAAATACTATAGCCCATAGAAACAAATTGAATAACACATTCTTAAATCACAAAAAAGACAGTCCAAAAATAAATCACAAAAAAATAAGGTATTGAAGTGTCTGTCCTATATCTATACGTCAGGAAATATTTGTGTATAGCCTGCACTCATTACCAGGTCAAGGCAGCACAGTCAGTGCATGTCACAAAGCAGACCTGTTTGAACCTGATTGTGAACTCCACCTATCCAATGAACTGTTTCATTGTCCAGCAAGTAAATAGTGTTCGCTAATGGGGCTCTTTATTGGGGCTCCAAGACATTCAGTACATTCATTACCCTGAAGCAGAACAGCTCTCAAATTGAATGTGATTGTGAACTCCAGCCACCATTATCGCTTATACCCATTTAATAATTAATTATCTACATGAAGAGGCTAGAGAGTAGAGCCATTGCCTTACCATTGGCGCTCCCCGTCGACCAATGACGTCAGGTCGAGATTTGAGGCTGTTCTTGTCCATGATGCAGGGTGAGGAGATGGCAAGGGGAGCCATGTAGAGGGCCAGCAGGACACTCAGGTAAACCAGCAGCAATATCATGTGGAACTCTGGGAAGGAGGAAGACCACAGAGTGAGGACATTAGGTCTCACAAATTTCTGAATGCTGCTGCAGTTATTGTTCGTTATCAAACATCTTAATGGTTATAATGGTTTACAATGATATTAATTATGATGTAATGTAATATGTACAATATTGGTATTATTGGTCAGAGTTACAGTGAAAGCCAATCCTAAGCCAACAACACTTACTGGTTCTCTCTGCACGGACCACTTGTTCAGCAACTAGCCAGCCCAGCACTGTGACGGCAGCCAGAGCTCCTATGTGCAGGAAAGGCCCTGTGGACTGAATTACAACACAGGAAGACAGGAGTTTTATAACCTTGTTTACACACAAACATCTAAAAAAGATCCATAGAGAAATGGAGACAAATAGAGACCTGTAGAGATATGAGGATGATGTCCCATTCGTCCCCCCAGACGTCATCGATAGAGACCACGCCACTGACAGTGGTGATCAAGGCAGCCAACACACCAACCTGAGTTAAAAAACATAATAACAGTTTGATTTGTCCTACACATTCCTATGCAGGGCTAATAGTAATACAGTATTTATTTCCGTAGGTCAGAGTCCATTTGGAAGCCTACCTTGTGGATCCAGTAGAGGTTCAGCTGCTGTCCCAGTGAAATATGACAAAGTGCTAAAATCTGGAAACGAACAGAGCCACAATCAGGTTAGATCATACTGAAAGCTGCTGCAGCAACATGTGCTTTACTGTGTGTATAAGCATATAACCAAACATGGATAACTCACTCACCATTAAAAATGTAATGTAACTAAAGCCAACTGCGGTGGTTGCCAGAATGGGGACAGTCCCGTCCTTCCATTCCCCAGAACGGTTGTATAGTAACCTGAGGATGAGACAACGGGTGGGGAAGGTGAACCAGTGCCTTGACAAGAAGAGGATGAAACAGACAAGCCCTTCTAGGAGATATTGAAATATGCACACATTCAATTACTAATTTAAAACCCTCAAAAGAGAGAGTGCCTCTGAAGGACAGAAACAATGGTACAAACAGCTCACAGTCACTCTGGTAAGGACAAACTGCCCCACTCACCAGTTGAATTGGTTGTAGTCATTGTGGGCCTCCAACCAGAAGTAAGCCCAGAAGAGGAGCAGGGAGAAGGTGCTGCACAAGATGACGAACCATGCACACTCCCACTGGTGAACAAACAACAGACAAGAAGAAGACATTTGTGACTCGTTTCAGGAAATTAGGCATATGTCACACGTCACTACTTCACAGGAGAGTCATTTGAACGTAAACATTTTTTATCAAAATGTTTTTTGGGGGGCAGAAATGCCTTCTGGAACAAGTGAACTTTCAAGTTCCTTAATAACAAACTTGTATTCCATACGTAAATACAAATACAATTGCTAAATGACGAGCCTAGTTGGTTTAGCCTTGGAAAAAGTCAGGAACCTTCTCACTAGCCATGATTGGCTTATAATAATAATAATGGATGGGCTGGATATGCCAAGAGATGAGTTTGGATTGGTCTGCCATGTAGTATGCTTCTGTTTATAATGTGAGTTGCTCAGTATGTGTTGATAGTCCTGTATACTGCGCCGTTTTTTAAATATATAACGTTAGCCATCGAGAACTACAAAGGTTTAGCTACTTTCCTCAACAACATTGATGCCCTGAATTTAGCAGGCGCTATCGACAGATTAGTTGGAAAAAGTGATTTGCTACTTTCTGCACCTGCCATGGTCTGTGTGAACTGGAGTGACTTGACACTAAAAGTGGCAGTAATAAAGCCTCTCTTAAAAAAGCCAAACCTTGACCCAGAAAATATAAAAAAACTCGGCCTATATCGAATCTTCCATTCCTCTCAAAATTTTTAGAGAAGGCTGTTGCGCAGCAACTCACTGCCTTCCTGAAGACAAACAATGTATACGAAATGCTTCAGTCTGGTTTTAGACCCCATCATAGCACTGAGACGGCACTTGTGAAGGTGGTAAATGACATTTTAATGGCATCGGACAGAGGCTCTGCATCTATCCTCGTGCTCCTAGACCTTAGTGCTGCTTTTGATACCATCGATCACCACATTCTTTTGGAGAGATTGGAAACCCAAATTGGTCTACACGGACATGTTCTGGCCTGGTTTAGATCGTCGGAAAGATATCAGTTTGTCTCTGTGAATTGTTTGTCCTCTGACAAATCAACTGTAAATTTCGGTGTTCCTCAAGGTTCCGTTTTAGGACCACTATTGTTTTCACTATATATTTTACCTCTTGGGGATGTTATTCGAAAACATAATGTTAACTTTCACTGCTATGCGGATGACACACAGCTGTACATTTCAATGAAACATGGTGAAGCCCCAAAATTGCCCTCGCTAGAAGCATGTGTTTCAGACATAAGGAAGTGGATGGCTGCAAACTTTCTACTATTAAACTCGGACAAAACCGAGTCCCAAGAAACAAAGAGATCTGTTGAATCTGACAATTAATCTTAATGGTTGTACAGTCGTCTCAAATAAAACTGTGAAGGACCTCGGCGCTACTCTGGACCCTGATCTCTCTTTTGAAGAACATATCAAGACCATTTTGAGGACAGCTTTTTTCCATCTACGTAATATTGCAAAAATCAAAAACTTTCTGTCCAAAAATGATGCAGAAAAATTAATCCATGCTTTTGTCACTTCGAGGTTAGACTACTGCAATGCTCTACTTTCCGTCTACCCGGATAAAGCACTAAATAAACTTGTGCCGTGGCGGAGATCTTTGTGGGCTATACTCAGCCTCGTCTCAGGATGGTAGGTTGGTGGTTGAAGATATCCCTCTAGTGGTGTGGGGGCTGTGCTTTGGCAAAGTGGGTGGGGTTATATCCTTCCTGTTTGGCCCTGTCCAGGGGTGTCCTCGGATGGGGCCACAGTGTCTCCTGACCCCTCCTGTCTCAGCCTCCAGTATTTATGCTGCAGTAGTTTGTGTCGGGGGGCTAGGGTCAGTTTGTTATATCTGGAGTGCTTCTCCTGTCCTATTCGGTGTCCTGTGTGAATCTAATTGTGCGTTCTCTAATTCTCTCCTTCTTTCTTTCTTTCTCTCGGAGGACCTGAGCCCTAGGACCATGCCCCAGGACTACCTGACATGATGACTCCTTGCTGTCCCCAGTCCATCTGGCCATGCTGCTGCTCCAGTTTCAACTGTTCTGCCTTACTATTATTTGACCATGCTGGTCATTTATGAACATTTGAACATCTTGGCCATGTTCTGTTATAATCTCCACCCAGCACAGCCAGAAGAGAACTGGCCACCCCACATATGCTCTCTAATTCTCTCTTTCTTTCTCTCTCTCGGAGGACCTGAGCCCTAGGACCGTGCCCCAGGACTACCTGACATGATGACTCCTTGCTGTCCCCGGTCCACTTGACTGTGCTGCTGCTCCAGTTTCAACTGTTCTGCCTTGTTATTATTCGACCATGCTGGTCATTTATGAACATTTGAACATCTTGGCCATGTTCTGTTATAATCTCCCCGGCACAGCCAGAAGAGCCAGAAGAGGACTGGCCACCCCACATAGCCTGGTTCCTCTCTAGGTTTCTTCCTAGGTTTTGGCCTTTCTAGGGAGTTTTTCCTAGCCACCGTGCTTCTACACCTGCATTGCTTGCTGTTTGGGGTTTTAGGCTGGGTTTCTGTACAGCACTTTGAGATATCAGCTGATGTACGAAGGGCTATATAAATAAATTTGATTTGATTTGACACAACGCTGGCCTAACAAGATGTAGCTACAAAAAAACGGAATTCATTAATGTACACGGGTAAGAGTCTAGCTATATTTTCAGATATTATACGTTTCTAATTTTGTCAGAAAGTTGTTTTAATTGCAAGTTAAAGCGTACTGTTAGCTAGCTAGCGAGTGTTAGCTTGCTGGCTCGCTAGCTAACATTACGTGTATGATCTGTGTAGTAATATTATTCAATCATAAACTATTTCCATTCTTCGTTGTAGCCTAATGTTAGCTACTGTAGCTAACATTGAACATGGTTGGTTAGCTTTAGCTACCTGCAGATTTAGATTACAGCTATGACAATGTTTGTAATGGTTGGTAGTAGTATGAGTTGGGATAATGCCAGTTCATTGTTTAGTTAGCTACATGTTTAAACAAAAGACAAAAGACTACATATCTAAACAAAACACTTCGCCAGATAATTACATGACCCATCAAGATAGCCAGGTGCCCGGGGGTGATTACGGCCATCTATTGTATTTCATGAACATGTGTACAAGTCTAGAGAATAGTGACTCATCCACTTAACTAGATGTGGCTGAGGAGTGGTTATAGCATTTATTTCACATGACCCATCAATTTAGACAAGTGTGTCAGGTAAGCGTAATCTAATAATTCAAAAATATTTATAAAATATTTTCATCTGGACACTTTCTGTTTTTGATATTGTTACTATGCAAGTAGCCATTTCACTGTACTGTTTACACCTTCTGTATCCGATGCATGTGACAAATCAACTTTTTATTTTGTTTGATATCGTGTGTTTACCAGAGACGGTAATGTGAAGAACAACATGACCTGCACCAAAGTCAGATTAGGATATAGGCCAAGGACTAGATCAAGTGTTGTTTTTTTTACCTTGAGTTTTCCTTATTGTAGAATAATACTTTTACCACTTTTAGTCTTGAAATCTTTGGTTGTTTACTAAACTAATCACTCTGTTTAGCAAATGGCCTCACATGTGAATCGTTAAAGAGATGGGTGGAGCTAAGGGTTAACGATGCTGAATGGATTCTCCAGGAGGCATACCAAAACATTCAAGGGCCATTTTTTGGATTCTCCAGAAGGTATACCAAAACATTCAAGGGCTATTGTTAAAAGAAGAATTACTTTCCCATTGTTCTCCAACTGCAGTGTGTTTTACCATTTTTTGTCTCTACTTTTATCCAGTGTAAGAAAACACTATTTCAAATTCTGCTACATAAGACCGAATCGAGGCAATCGGTCACATTTATATTCTATAACACTTTTAACATGTATTTTTTTATTATTTCTTTATTTCACCTTTATTTAACCAGGTAGGCTAGTTGAGAACAAGTTCTCATTTGCAACTGTGACCTGGCCAAGATAAAACATAGCAGTGTGAACAGACAACACAGAGTTACACATGGAGTAAACAATTAACACAGTAGAAAAAATAGAGTCTATATACATTGTGTGCAAAAGGCATGAGGAGGTAGGCGAATAATTACAAATTGCAGATTAACACTGGAGTGATAAATGATCAGATGGTCATGTACAGGTAGAGATATTGGTGTGCAAAAGAGCAGAAAAATAAATAAATAAAAACAGTATGGGGATGAGGTAGGTAAAATTGGGTGGGCTATTTACCGATAGACTATGTACAGCTGCAGCGATCGGTTAGCTGCTCAGATAGCATATGTTTGAAATTGGTGAGGGAGATAAAAGTCTGCAACTTCAGCGATTTTTGCAATTCATTCCAGTCACAGGCAGCAGAGAACTGGAACGAAAGGCGGCCAAATGAGGTGTTGGCTTTAGGGATGATCAGTGAGATACACCTGCTGGAGCGCGTGCTACGGGTGGGTGTTGCCATCGTGACCAGTGAACTGAGATAAGGCGGAGCTTTACCTAGCATGGACTTGTAGATGACCTGGAGCCAGTGGGTCTGGTGACGAATATGTAGCGAGGGCCAGCCGACTAGAGCATACAGGTCGCAGTGGTGGGTGGTAAGAGGTGCTTTAGTAACAAAACGGATGGCACTGTGATAAACTGCATCCAGTTTGCTGAGTAGAGTGTTGGAAGCTATTTTGTAGATGACATCGCCGAAGTCGAGGATCGGCAGGTTAGTCAGTTTTACTAGGGTAAGTTTGGCGGCGTGAGTGAAGGAGGCTTTGTTGCGGAATAGAAAGCCAACTCTAGATTTGATTTTAGATTGGAGATGTTTGATATGAGTCTGGAAGGAGAGTTTACAGTCTAGCCAGACACCTAGGTACTTATAGATGTCCACATATTCTAGGTCGGAACCATCCAGGGTGGTGATGCTAGTCGGGCGTGCGGGTGCAGGCAGCGAACGGTTGAAAAGCATGCATTTGGTTTTACTAGCGTTTAAGAGCAGTTGGAGGCCACGGAAGGAGTGTTGTATGGCATTGAAGCTCGTTTGGAGGTTAGATAGCACAGTGTCCAAGGACGGGCCAGAAGTATACAAGGACTGGTCAAGGTAACTGAATGTCTCAACAGAAGTAGTGTGGTGGGTACCTCGACTTTAAGGCAAAAAGTCCTAAGAGTAAAAAAAAATCTACAACACCTGACCTCTTAAATAAAAATACATTTTCCCCTTGATTGCTAACAGAACCTTCACCTTTTGTCTGTCCTCTGGCTTGACTTGTAGAGTGAAAGTATAGGAAAAGGTTTGGACAGATTACCAGGCATTTCCCCCAAAGTAATGAACTGGATTGAGGGGGATACGACAGGTCAGGGGCCCATGCAGCAGGGCACAACATTGCGGAAGAGCAAATTTCCCAAGGATTATAAAGAATATGGTATCATGTCAGCGCTATTCATGACATCTCTTTCTGCAAAGTTCTACAACGATTGCCTACTGAACGTGGCCCAGGTCAGACCACAGCCAGTTGGAGTTGACCAGTGATCAGTTTTACACCTCATGCTGGCCAGACTAGTGCGGCATCTCCTCCACATCTCCTACAGTCTATTATTAGAGGTGTGTAGATGTGTGGTTAGAGTGGAATACCACATTAACACTTCACACTGCACTCAGAGGAAAGATGAGAAACCTGATCAGAGAGGTCTCACCTTCTGCAGGTTAGAGTTAATGCACAGGGGAGAATGGGAGAGTAGAGGGCTGCTGTTTTAATGAATTCTGGTTTCTGAGGTAACCACCACACTACTTCTGTTGAGACATTCAATTACCTTGTCCTGCACAATACTTTACAGCCTTGACTTGACTGTGTGTGTGTATGTGTATGTGTATGTGTGTGTGTAAGCAGTAAAGTTAGACCCTAGACCTAATGCGACTAAGGTAATAGAGGTAATACAAAGTGACAGTGGGGCAGGGGCTCTGACAAAGTCAGGTTGTAGTATTTAATTGGTCAACTTACAGTGAGCTGAAAGTGCATAGGTGTAGGACTACAGCCACAGTCACATGGTGAATCTCACATTCACTCAAGAACAGTCGGAGGAATCTCTCCAAAGCAGTTTTGGGGTGAAATTAATTTCCGATGCCGTTAATTCCGGAAGTTTGCTAGTGTTAGGAGAGAACCAAGGAGAAGGATATTTTGTACACATTTAGCAGACAACACATTACAGTGGGTGACTCATTCATTGTCACCAAGCTGATGACGTCTAATCCTGACGTACTTCCAATCCCATTACATCCTCCTCCTGAGCACAGTAGCATATGGGCACCCAGAAGGTGTCTGGCCATCCTTCTCCTTCCCTCTCTAACGTCTTCACAGCCTGCTAATTATAACCCTAATAGGCAGTGCTGATCTACCACACTGTTACATCTACTGAGAAGAACACTGATTAAATCACCATGAATGCGCTTAATCAGACAACCCGTATGACTGGTTGGCATTACCGGCAAACCTTCTCAGACAAACAGTTCACATCTCGCTTCTGTATTATAAAGTACACACACACAAGTTATCCTATGGATTTTGCCATATCAGGTCCATGGTACTACATGGAAATATGTACATAAAAAATAAGGTGCAATATTACAATGTGAATATTGATGCTTTGTGCCTCAATAATAACTTGCAACGTATGATTGAGCTATGGATCATAAGATGACCTCCAGCTGGAATTCCCTCCTCACTCCTGCTCAGCATGGGCTGCTTCATGGTGTGCTAGTGTTGAGCGAAAGTATTTCTTGGTCATTTATTACAAAGTTCTCTATTGGCTGGAAGAGCAGGAAAAAGCTCATCTGTTTCTGAGAAATACCAGCCTACCACTAAGTACCAGCAAGCAATGATATACAAACACAGGAGGATCAACTCAGGACTGGGAATCACAGCAGTACGATCTCAATGGCCAAGTCAATATCAGAATGAACTCTAATAAGAAGAGTGAGATAAATAAGTATTGTTAGAGAGCTGCATTTAGTCTGAGTATACCATAGACACACTAGAGTTTGCATACCGCCCAACAGATCCACGGATGACGTAATCGCCATTTCACTGCACACTGCCCTATCCCACCTGGACAAGAGAAATACCTTTGTAAGAAAGCTGCTCATCGACCACTGCTCAGCCTTCAACACCATAGTTCCCTCCATAGTTCCCTCATGACTAAGCTCAGGGCTCTTGATCTGAACCCCTCCCTGTGCAACTGGGTCCTGGACTTCCTGACGGGCTGACCCAAGTGGTGAAAGTAGGCAACAACACCTCTGCCACGCTGATCCTCAACACGGAGGCCTCACAGGGGTGGAAGCTCAGCACCTCTGTGGGGCAATTGCATCGTCCGCAACAGCAGGGCTCCTCAGTGAGTGGTGTGGTCAGCCCAAGGCATCGTCGGTGGCACGCTGCCTGCCCACCAGGACATCTACAGTACCCGGTGTCATAGGAAGGCCAAGAAAATCATCAAGGACCCCAGCCACCCGAGCCACAGCCTGTTCACCCCGCTACCATCTAAAAAGGCGGAGACAGTACAGGTGCATCAAAGCTGGGACCGAGAGACTGATAAATAGCTTCTATCTCCAGGCCTTCAGACAGTCACCACTAGCCGACCTCCGGCCAGTACCATGCCCTGAACCTCAAACAATGTCACTAGCCGTTACCACCTGGTACTCTAAGCTGCACCTAAGAGAACACTGGTTATTTCAATAATGTTTACCTAATGTTTTACCCAATTTATATGTATATACAGTATTCTAGTTATGGCTCATCTATATAACTACTGTTATACAAACCTTTAATATTCACATCGTTAGGTTCTAAATTAACCTATTAAAACTCATGGACGATAATTAAATTGGAGGTGTACCTGTGGATGTATTTCAAGGCATACCTTAAACTCAGTGCCTCTTTGCCTGACATCATGGGAAAATCAAAAGAAATCAGCCAAGACCTCAGAAAGAAAAGAATTGTAGACTTCCACAAGTCTGGTTCATCCTTGGGAGCAATTTCCAAACGCCTGACGGTACCACGTTCATCTGTACAAACAATAGTATAAAGTATAAACACCAGGGGACCACGCAGACATACCGCTCAGGAAGGAGACGTGTTCTGTCTCCTAGAGGTGAACGTCCTTTAGTGCAAAAAGTGCAAATCAATTCCAGAACAACAGCAAAGGACCTTGTGAAGATGCTGGAGGAAACGGGTACAAAGGTATCTATATCCACAGTAAAACGAGTCCTATATCGACATAACCTGAAAGGCCGCTCAGCAAGGAAGAAGCCACTGCTCCAAAGCCGCCATAAAAAATCCAGACTACGGTTTGCAACTGCACATGTGGACAAAGATCATACTTTTTAGAGAAATGTCCTCTGGTCTGATGAAACAAAAATAGAACTGTTTGGCCATAATGACCATCGTTATGTTTGGAGGAAAAAGGGGGAGGCTTGCAAGCTGAAGAACACCATCCCAACTGTGAAGCACAGGGGGTGGCAGCATGACGTCGTGGGTGTGCTTTGCTGCAGGAGGGGCTGGTGCACTTCACAAAATACATGGCATCATGAGGCAGAAAAATTATGTGGATATATTGAAGCAACATCTCAAGACATCAGTCAGGAAGTTAAAGCTTGGTCGCAAATGGGTCTTCCAACTGGACAATGACCCCAAGCATACTTCCAAAGTTGTGGCAAAATGGCTTAAGGACAACAAAGTCAAGATATTGGAGTGGCCATCACAAAGCCCTGACCTCAATCCCATAGAAAATGTGTTGGTAGAACTGAAAAAGTGTGTGTGAGCAAGGAGGCCTACAAACCTGACTCAGTCACACAAGCTCTGTAAGGAGGAATGGGCCAAAATTCACCCAAAGTTGTGGAAGGCTACCCAAAATGTTTGACCCAAGTTAAACAATTTAAAAGCAATGCTACCAAATACTAATTGAGTGTATGTAAACTTCTGACCCACTGGGAATGTGATGAAAGAAAAAAGCTAAATAATTCTCTACTATTATTCTGACATTTCACATTCTTAAAATAATGTGGTGATCCTAACTGACCTAAGACAGGGAATTGTAACTAGGATTAAATGTCAGGAATTGTGAACCTGAGTTTTAATGTATTTGGCTAAGGTGTATGTAAACTTCTGACTTTTACATTTACATTTAAGTCTTCAACTGTATATTACTGAAAATGTAAGAGTATGGTGACTCCCCTACCGGGCCTCAATCCGAGGCCACCAGCAACAATGTCCAACACCCTAACCACTGTCCCAATAAGGGATATCTGAAGGGCATGTGCTTATTGGGCCACTATAGTTAGGCCCTGTCCAGAAGAAACTCCTCCTACCTCGGAACTTATGTAGATTAATCTACTTGATTGGTGTAAGGAATAGATGAATGCAACTTTGATATAAATCTCAGCTCTGTTAAAAGTACACTCAAGAAATTGCAGTTTAGCTGAATTCAATCCCAAAAAGATAATTGCCATGGAGGAGTCCACACTGAAAATTGCAAATAAGACGCCTTAGTCATCACCTTTAGTCAAGTAAATCCTTTTTTCTAATCACTCACAGCCAAAGATATTAACATTTATACTTCACAAAAAAATAAATGCAATATGCAAAGTGTTGGTCCCATGTTTCATGAGCTGGAATAAATTATCCTAGAATTGTTCTATACGCACAAAAAAAAACATTTCTCTCAAATTGTGTGCACAAATTTGATTACATCCCTGTTAGTAAACATTTCTCCTTTGCCAAGATAATCCATCAACCTGACAGGTGTGGCATATCAAGAAGCTGATTAAACAGCATGATCATTACACAGGTGCATTACACAGGTGCATTACACACATTACACACCTTGTGCTGGGGACAATAAAAGGCCACTCTAAAATGTGCAGTTTTGTAACACAATGCCACAGATGTCTCAAGTTCTGAGGGAGCATGCAATTGGCATGCTGATTGCAGGAATGCCCACAAAAGCTGCTGCCAGAGAATTTAATGTTAATTTCTATACCATAAGCAGCCTCCTGTGGGAGCCGCCACCTGCAGTTACCCAGCCACCTCATCTGAGACCAGTCATCCGGACAGCTGATGAAACAGCTGAGTATTTCTGTCTGTAATAAAGCCGTTTTGTGGGCTTTTGATTGGCTGGGCCTGGTTCCTAAGTGGGTGGGCCCATGACTGTTCTTCAGCCCTAATCCTCATACAGTGGGGCAAAAAAGTATTTAGTCAGCCACCAATTGTGCAAGTTCTCCCACTTAAAAAGATGAGAGAGGCCTGTAATTTTCATCATAGGTACACTTCAACTATGACAGACAAAATGAAAAAAAAATTCCAGAAAATCACATTGTAGGATTTTAAAGGAATTTATTTGCAAATTATGGTGGAAAATAAGTATTTGGTCACCTACAAACAAGCAAGATTTCTGGCTCTCACAGACCTGTAACTTCTTATTTAAGAGACTCCTCTGTCGTCCACTCGTTACCTGTATTAATGGCACCTGTTTGAACTTGTTATAAGTATAAAAGACATCTGTCCACAACCTCAAACAGTCACACTCCAAACTCCACTATGGCCAAGATCAAAGAGCTGTCAAAGGACACCAGAAACAAAACTGTAGACCTGCACCAGGCTGGGAAGACTGAATCTGCAATAGGTAAATAATATAATATATGGTAAACAGCTTGGGTTGAAGAAATCAACTGTGGGAGCAATTATTAGGAAATGGAAGACATACAAGACCACTGATAATCTCCCTCGATCTGGGGCTCCACGCAAGATCTCACCCTGTTGGGTCAAAATGATCACAAGAACGGTGAGCAAAAATCCCAGAACCACACGGGGGGAACTAGTGAATGACCTGCAGAGAGCTGGGACCAAAGTAACAAAGCCTACCATCAGTAACACACTACGCCATCAGGGACTCAAATCCTGCAGTGCCAGACGTGTCCCCCTGCTTAAGCCAGTACATGTCCAGGCCCATCTGAAGTTTGCTAGAGAGCATTTGGATGATCCAGAAGAAGATTGGGAGAATGTCATATGGTCAGATGAAACCAAAACATAACTTTTTGGTAAAAACTCAACTCGTTGTGTTTGGAGGACAAAGAATGCTGAGTTGCATCCAAAGAACACCATACTTACTGTGAAGCATGGGGGTGGAAACATCATGCTTTGGGGCTGTTTTCCTGCAAAGGGACCAGGACGACTGATCCGTGTAAAGGAAAGAATGAATGGGGCCATGTATCGTGAGATTTTGAGTGAAAACCTCCTTCCATCAGCAAGGGCATTGAAGATGAAACGTGGCTGGGTCTTTCAGCATGACAATGATTCCAAACACACCGCCCGGGCAATGAAGGAGTGGCTTCGTAAGAAGCATTTCAAGGTCCTGGAGTGGCCTAGCCAGTCTCCAGATCTCAACCCCATAGAAAATCTTTGAAGGGAGTTGAAAGTCCGTATTGCCCAGCAACAGCCCCAAAACATCACTGCTCTAGAGGAGATCTGAATACCAGCAACAGTGTGTGAAAACCTTGTGAAGACGTTTGACCTCTGTCATTGCCAACAAAGGGTATATAACAAAGTATTGAGATAAACCTTTGTTATTGACCAAATACTTATTTTCCACCATATTTTGCAAATAAATTCATTAAAAATCCTACAATGTGATTTTCTCGATTTGTTTTCATCATTTTGTCTGTCATAGTTGAAGTGTACCTATGATGAAAATTACAGGCCTCTCTCATCTTTTTAAGTGGAAGAACTTGCACAATTGGTGGCTGACTAAATACTTTTGCCCCACTGTAGATTAGGGCCTAATTTATTTATTTAAATTGACTAATTTCCTTATATGAACTGTAACTCAGTAAAATCATTGAAATTGTTGCATGTTACGTTTATATTTTTGTTCAATGTCTGCCATGCTTCTGGATGATGTGATGACGCTGCTCGCGCTTGTTCCAGTGCACACTGAGTGCTGGCTATTGGCTCTATAAAGCAGATGGCAACCACCATGAAATGGGGTATGTGAACGTGAGTAAATTACGTTTAAAACAACGGATGTCTATCTTGGACTATAACTCAGGACCTGACCCATCACCTTATGCCATTACTGCACCACAGTGGTAAGAAGTGACATCTCAAAAAACACCAAAACTATACAAAACATAAATGGCTCCTAGCCTCCCACACAAGCTACTTTCTGTCCCTAACACTAAAACTGAAACCAAATAACATAAAACCTAAATAGATTTTTTTTTATAAAACTTAAACTAATTAAAAACTAGTAAACCAGATCTGAAAACTGACTGAAACTAAACTGAATTTTAAATAAATATCTTGAAACTAATAGAAACATATACTAATATAAAAACACAAAACTATAATAACCTTGATGTGCATGTGAGTGACTACATTCTGCTTTGTAAATGGAGAGAGGGAAAGCAGGCGTGCAGCTGTATGTTCCTATTTTTTCCTCTTGGTCAGCACTTCATTAATGCCCCGCTTACACATTCCCTAACTGGCCTAATTTATGGACAACCTACTGGGTCTTTATAGTCTAATGACAAGTCAAGTACAACAGGAGTGTCTGTAATACTCCAGTCTGCGTCACACACAGCTGGGAGTCTGGGTCAAAGCATTACATTAAAACACCCCTTTGACTTCTACACTAAGCTTATGGCTGCCAATGCCTGCCATAAAGCTAAAACTTTACAATGAGCAGCAAAGTTTGATTAGTACTCTTCGCTGATACAGACCACTATTTACAGAACATTGAATTTGACTTGCATTTCATAACAAGACAATAACTGTATTTTGGAAAGTATTATTTTGAATCAACTGAATAATGTCTGTCTGTCTTTCGTTATGTATGTATGTTTGGAAAATTGTTCAAATATTCCTGAGGTGTGATCAGCTTTCAATACAGGATGGGCAGAACTGTGTCCTGCTAGCCATTTAAAAGGAGTTTAGCATTATAGTACACACTGACCTCTATACCTATGCACACTACTTGCAGCATCCCTCTGTAACATTTTACAGAGAGCTGACAGGTATAACACTATATTACCTGTTATAAGCATCTATGAACGATAATGTCTTATTATAAGGCGTATAATACTAGATCTTATTTCTCTCTATGAAGCCTAAGGCAAAGGTCATATACAGGCAGGCTCTTGCCTTGCAGGCTGACTGAAATTGTTGTGCCCCATCTCACACGTGTCAGGTTACTGTATCTCAGTCAAGTTTCCTTTGTCACTGTTTTTTCCCTGCAAGTGATACTGTATGTCTCCTGACTTTGTTTTGCTTACAAACAAGCCTCTACCACTGCCATAATCTCACTAACAAATTTGTTGGAAAATCATCCATCACCCACGGTCTGAATAAGGCAGTTTTTCAGTAAACAGACTTCAGACTAAACTAGCATATGGAATGGATTTAAGATGGTCATACCATGGACCATTTAGCTATTTTATTTAGAATTGTAGGACCAATGTAGGTATAAAAAAAATATACATATAAAAAAAATATTTGATAAATTATACAATTTGGCCTCGTCTTCTATAGCCCATAAACGCATTGAATAACACATGCCTAAATGGCAAAACATACAGTCCCAAAAAAATCATAAGGAATAATATTTTGAAGTGTCTGTCCTATATATAGGAAATAAGAAAGCTCAGGAATATGCACTGAACTAAAATATAAACACAACATGTAAAGTGTTGGTCCCATGTTTGACGAGCTAAAATAAAAGATCCCAGAAATTCCATTTGCATAAAGAAGTTTATTTCTAAAGGAAATTGTGCACACATTTGTTTACATAACTGTTTACATAACTTCCGGCGCCGACAGAGATGGCCGCCTCGCTTCGCGTTCCTAGGAAACTATGCAGTTTTTTTTTTTACGTGTTATTTCTTACATTAGTACCCCAGGTCATCTTAGGTTTCATTACATACAGTCGAGAAGAACTACTGAATATAAGATCAGCGTCAACTCACCATCAGTACGACCAAGAATATGTTTTTCGCGACGCGGATCCTGTGTTCTGCCTTACAAACAGGACAACGGAATGGATCCCATGCAGCGACCCAAAAAAACGACTCCGAAAAAGAGGGAAACGAGGCGGTCTTCTGGTCAGACTCCGGAGACGGGCACATCGTGCACCACTCCCTAGCATTCTTCTCGCCAATGTCCAGTCTCTTGACAACAAGGTTGATGAAATCCGAGCAAGGGTAGCATTCCAGAGGGACATCAGAGACTGTAACGTTCTTTACTTCACGGAAACATGGCTCACTGGAGAGACGCTATCGGAGGCGGTGCAGCCAGCGGGTTTCTCCACGCATCGCGCCGACAGAAACAAACATCTTTCTGGAAAGAAGAGGGGCGGGGGCGTATGCCTTATGGCTAACGAGACATGGTGTGATGAAAGAAACATACAGGAACTCAAATCCTTCTGTTCACCTGATTTAGAATTCCTCACAATCAAATGTAGACCGCATTATCTATCAAGAGAATTCTCTTCGATTATAATCACAGCCGTATATATCCCCCCCCAAGCAGACACATCGATGGCTCTGAACGAACTTTATTTGACTCTTTGCAAACTGGAATCCATTTATCCGGAGGCTGCATTCATTGTAGTTGGGGATTTTAACAAGGCTAATCTGAAAACAAGACTCCCTAAATTTTATCAGCATATCGATTGCGCAACCAGGGATGGAAAAACCTTGGATCATTGTTACTCTAACTTCCGCGACGCATATAAGGCCCTGCCCCGTCCTCCTTTCGGAAAAGCTGACCACGACTCCAATTTGTTGATCCCTGCCTACAGACAGAAACTAAAACAACGCTGGTCTGACCAAGCTGACTCCACACTCCAAGACTGCTTCCATCACGTGGACTGGGATATGTTTCGTATTGCGTCAGATAACAATATTGACGAATACGCTGATTCGGTGTGCGAGTTCATTAGAACGTGCGTTGAAGATGTCGTTCCCATAGCAACGATTAAAACATTCCCTAACCAGAAACCGTGGATTGATGGCAGCATTCACGTGAAACTGAAAGCGCGAACCACTGCTTTTAATCAGGGCAAGGTGACTGGTAATATGACCGAATACAAACAGTGCAGCTATTCCGTCCGCAAGGCTATCAAACAAGCTAAGCATCAGTACAGAGACAAAGTAGAATCTCAATTCAACGGCTCAGACACAAGAGGCATGTGGCAGGGTCTACAGTCAATCACGGACTACAAGAAGAAATCCAGCCCAGTCACGGACCAGGATGTCTTGCTCCCAGGCAGACTAAATAACTTTTTTGCCCGCTTTGAGGACAATACAGTGCCACTGACACGGCCTGCAACGAAAACATGCGGACTCTCCTTCACTGAAGCCGAGGTGAGTAAGACATTTAAAAGTGTTAACCCTCGCAAGGCTGCAGGCCCAGACGGCATCCCCAGCCGCGCCCTCAGAGCATGCGCAGACCAGCTGGCCGGTGTGTTTACGAACATATTCAATCAATCCCTATACCAGTCTGCTGTTCCCACATGCTTCAAGAGGGCTCCATTGTTCCTGTTCCCAAGAAAGCTAAGGTAACTGAGCTAAACGACTACCGCACCGTAGCACTCACTTCCGTCATCATGAAGTGCTTTGAGAGACTAGTCAAGGACCATATCACCTCCACCCTACCTGACCCCCTAGACCCACTCCAATTTGCTTACCGCCCAAATAGGTCCACAGACGATGCAATCTCAACCACACTGCACACTGCCCTAACCCATCTGGACAAGAGGAATACCTATGTGAGAATGTTGTTCATCGACTACAGCTCGGCATTCAACACCATAGTACCCTCCAAGCTCGTCATCAAGCTCGAGACCCTGGGTCTCGACCCCGCCTTGTGCAACTGGGTACTGGACTTCCTGACGGGCCGCCCCCAGGTGGTGAGGGTAGGCAACAACATCTCCACTCCGCTGATCCTCAACACTGGGGCCCCACAAGGGTGCGTTCTGAGCCCTCTCCTGTACTCCCTGTTCACCCACGACTGCGTGGCCACGCACGCCTCCAACTCAATCATCAAGTTTGCGGACGACACAACAGTGGTAGGCTTGATTACCAACAACGACGAGACGGCCTACAGGGAGGAGGTGAGGGCCCTTGGAGTGTGGTGTCAGGAAAATAACCTCACACTCAACGTCAACAAAACTAAGGAGATGATTGTGGACTTCAGGAAACAGCAGAGGGAACACCCCCCTATCCACATCGATGGAACAGTAGTGGAGAGGGTAGCAAGTTTTAAGTTCCTCGGCATACACATCACAGACAAACTGAATTTGTCCACTCACACAGACAGCATCGTGAAGAAGGCGCAGCAGTGCCTCTTCAATCTCAGGAGGCTGAAGAAATTTGGCTTGTCACCAAAAGCACTCACGAACTTCTACAGATGCACAATCGAGAGCATCCTGGCGGGCTGTATCACCGCCTGGTACGGCAACTGCTCCGCCCACAACCGTAAGGCTCTCCAGAGGGTAGCGAGGTCTGCACAATGCATCACCGGGGGCAAACTACCTGCCCTCCAGGACACCTACACCACCCGATGTTACAGGAAGGCCATAAAGATCATCAAGGACAACAACCACCCGAGCCACTGCCTGTTCACCCCGCTATCATTCAGAAGGCGAGGTCAGTACAGGTGCATCAAAGCTGGGACCGAGAGACTGAAAAACAGCTTCTATCTCAAGGCCATCAGACTGTTAAACAGCCACCACTAACATTGAGTGGCTGCTGCCAACACACTGACACTGACTCAACTCCAGCCACTTTGATAATGGAAATTGATGGGAAATTATGTAAATATATCACTAGCCACTTGAAACAATGTTACCTTATATAATGTTAATTACCCTACATTATTCATCTCATATGCATACGTATATACTGTACTCATCGACTGCATCCTTATGTAATACATGTATCACTAGCCACTTTAACTTTGCCACTTTGTTTACATACTCATCTCATATGTATATACTGTACTCGATACCATCTACTGTATCTTGCCTATGCTGCTCTGTACCATCACTCATTCATATATCCTTATGTACATATTCTTTATCCCCTTACACTGTGTATAAGACAGTAGTTTAGGAATTGTTAGTTAGATTACTTGTTGGTTATTACTGCATTGTCGGAACTAGAAGCACAAGCATTTCGCTACACTCGCATTAACATCTGCTAACCATGTGTATGTGACAAATACAATTTGATTTGATTTGATTTGATCCCTGTTAGTAAGCATTTCTCCAAGATAATTAATCCACCTGACAGGTGTGGCATATCAAGAAGCTGATTAACCTGTTAATCCTACCCCCTACTTTTTTGAACATTCTGTTAAAAATTGTGCAACATTTCAGCGTCCTGCTACTCATGCCAGGAATATAGTATATGCATATGATTAGTATGTGTGGATAGAAAACACTCTGACCTTTCTAAAACTGGTTAAATCACGGCTGTGACTATAACAGAACGTCCGTTTCATCGAAAAGCGCAGGAAAATCTGATCAATGAAAATGGGAAAATATATCAATGCGCCACTTGCATGTATCGTTGAATGGAAACCGAATTACCTGGAGCCGAGATTGCAATTCCTACAGCTTCCACACAATGTCACCAGTCTTGTCATTTGCCTGGGCTTTGTTTCTTGGTCAAACGAACAAGAGACAGCCCATTTCTTCCGGTCTCCGACAGGATGTTTTGGTCTTGAAACATCCGGACATTATTTCACGTGGAGCTATTGAATATACATCGCCCCGTGATCAATTTGATAGATTGTTAACGTTTACTAATACCTAAAGTTGCATTACAAAAGTATTTCGAAGTGTTTTATGAAAGTTTATCATCGACTTTTTTAATTTAAAAAAATGACATTGCGTTATAAAACGCTGTTTTTTCCTTGATCACACAGTCTTCATAGATCGATATCTAGGCTATATATGGACAGATTTAATCGAAAAAAAGACCCAATAGTGATGTTTATGGGACATCTAGGAGTGCCAACAAAGAAGATCGTCAAAGGTAATGAATGTTTTATATTTTATTTCTGCGTTTTGTGTAGCGCCGACTATGCTAATTATTTTGTTTACGTCCCCTGCGGGTCTTTTGGGGTGTTGCATGTTATCAGATAATAGCTTCTCATGCTTTCGCCGAAAAGCATTTAAAAAATCTGACTTGTTGGCTGGATTCACAACGAGTGTAGCTTTAATTCAGTACCCTGCATGTGTGTTTTAATGAACGTTTGAGTTTTAACGAGTGCTATTAGCATTTAGCGTAGCGCATTTGCATTTCCAGATGTCTAGATGGGACGCCTGCATGTCGGGTGGACGTAAGAGGTTAAACAGCATGGGTCATTACACAGACAATAAAAGGCCACTCTAAAATGCACACAACACAATGCTGACTGCAACTGGCATGCTGACTGCAGGAATGTCCAGCATGTTCATTTCTCTACCATAAGCCACTTCCAACTTTGTTTTAGAGAATTTGGCCAACCGGCCTCACAACCGCAGACCACGTGTATGGCGTTGTTTGGGCTAGCGGTTTGCTGAGGTCAACGTTGTGAACAGAAAGCCCAATGGTGGCTGTGGGGTTATGGTATGAGCAGGCATACGGACAACGAGCACAATTGCATTTTAACAATGGCAATTTGAATGCAGAGAGATACCATGATGAGATCCTGAGGCCCATTGTCATGCCATTAATCCGCTGCCATCACCTCATTTTTCAGCATGATAATGCATGGCTCCATGTCGCAAGGATCTGTACACAATTATTGGAAGCTGAAAAGTCCCAGTTCTTCCATGGCCTGCATACTCACCAGACATGTCACCCTTTGAGCACGTTTGGGATGCTCTGGATCGATGTGTACGACAGCATATTCCAGTTCCTTCTAATATCCAGCAACTTCGCACACCCATTGAAAAGGAGTGGGACAACATTCCACAGGCCACAATCAACAGCCTTATCAACTTTATGAGAAGGGTGATGTGTCGCGCTGCATGAGGCAAATGGTGGTCCCACCAGATACTGACTGGTTTTATGATCCACGCCCTACCTTTTTTTAAGGTATATGTGACCAAGAAATGCATATCTGTATTCTGAGTCATGTGAAATCCATAGATTAGGTTCTAATGAATTTATTTCAATTGACTGATTTCTTAGATGAACTAGCTCAGTAAAATCTTTGAAATTTTGGCATGTTGCTTTTATATTATTGTTCAGTACATATAAATATATGTATTTCTTTTACACATATTTAACCCCTTTATTTGGAGCACAAAATACTTCCAAACTTCCTGGTACTGGGAGAACACCATCGTGTTTGTTTGAGTCTCATCTTTCCATCAAGTGGTTATATTAATTTGTAGGCCAAACCTTTCGCACGCTACAAACATTTTTGTGAGAAGACTACCGGTCTGTCAAACAGCACTGTAGCTCTGCCACTTTCCACCACAGATGCAGAACGCCAACATAGGCGGAAGCGGTGCCCATATCTCTAGCTGAAACAGACAAATTGTTATGGGGATTTTCTTATTACGTTAATTGGATTGACGCAAAGCAGCCAATCCATAAACATTCAAATGTCAAACAGTAACCAGTTTCTCAAAGATCATTCTGGTTTATACATGTTGATTCCACTTAGATACATGGAGCTAAATCAGGTATGCTGCAGCAATGTTAATGACAGCCTAATAAACAGTCTAGCCCACTTTTTTCCTACATCCTGTACACACAGACACAACACACACACATGCATGCACGCACACACACACACACACAAACACAAAAATACTAATTGTGCTTATGAAGGTCTATCAATCCCTATATTGGTAATTCATCATTACCATTGATGTTTTGCGGTCTCCTGCTGCTCAGTAAATGTCAGATGAGGAGATCCAAAGGGTTTTCTTTTGAGCTCAAAGCATAGTTAAGCAGCATTAGCACAGATTCTCTGTTTGGGCCTCAATCCAAGTGGGAAAATAGATATTATGACTAACAGTCATTCAGTGGACCTACAAGTTATTAGTGATTGGGGGAAATCGATACAGTTACATATCACAATATTATTTTGTAGGTAGCATTAGCTACCGCTATTTGGCTGTACCTGCGCCCAAAACTCCGGTATTTTTCATCCTATAGCTTGTTCTCCATCTTATTTGTTAAATAGTGTGCCCTTTAATAATGTATTTGGCTGATTGAGGACTAGAGTGGTCCTCAGTAACAAGTCCAGACATGTTGCCAGCAGGTGCATTTAAAGGTCAGGACAATCTAGCTCTCAGACATTCCACTGATTTGTATGACAAGAGAATGTACAAATACACCTATCATTTGTCCATAACAGAACATCTTGTGACATTTGCAGAAGTCTTGTCTCTCACCTTGGAGCTGTCGTCATGTGAACGCTGGTAGCGTTTCCAGCGGCAGCCATAGATCCCAGTGAGGAAGGACAAACACAGCTGCTTCTCATAGACCTGCTGCAAGGGTTGGTGCTTCACCATGCTCCTTCAGCCTCGGCTCGCCACCGGTCCGCTAGCATTCCACACTGAACAAGGAAGCCTGCAGGAGAAGAAGACCGAAACATCTTGAAGATAATTAAAAACTGGAGAGATCATTTGGAGAGAATAAAGTAACTTGAAGGAAGATAAAGGAGTGATTGTGTGGAATACCATTTATTATATTTTCTAGCTACTCAACATGCTGACTGTCTTTCCAGTAACTGAACTCCATGGTGATTGTTGTGATGAACAACAGGAACCCTATAAATCCTAAAAACATGCATGAATATTCTGTGCCTTAGTCGTGTAACTGGGGTAGCCGGATTGTGGATCAGTGGATTGGTTTCTTTATCTTTATCTTTACTCATGGTAACTCTTCCATCTGAAGCCTCCAACCATCCTATGATTAATGAGTTCTTGGCAACCAAGCACACATCAGCACATTTCAAAATGGCCTGTTAAAAGAATAGCCTGCTCGAGAAAGAGACCCAGTATATTCAGCTCCCATTTGCCTCATGCTTTTTAAAATGCTGGTTGTCTTGGTTGCGTTTAAAAATGTCCTCTTGGCAAAGATAGCTTTTTCATGCCCCTTTGGAGAACAAGGAAACCTTTCCTCAAATTGCTGACACCTCTGTTCTGGAGTCACTGTCTATCATTTGTTTTATTACTCTCTCGTTCAACATTTTCATCTTGACAGTCATTTAAACAGCAGTATTACATAAACAATACCTTTGAAAGTGTCTTAATGCAACTACTGTAGTATGAACCTTCCTCATGGCTTCATAATACTTAGACCAAAACCATTGGTTGTGTCCACAGTTGCAAAACAAGAATCGATTTTGTGAAACATTGCCCTTCAGTTCTCTTTCTAACCGCTTTCGATGGTGCAGCTGCAGAACCTTTTAAGGATCTGAGGACCCATGACAAATCTTTTCAGTCTTCTGAGGGGGAATAGGCTTTGTCGTGCTCTCTTCACTACTGTCTTGGTGTATTAGGACCATGATAGTTTGTTGGTGATGTGGACACCAAGGAACTTGAAGCTCAACCTGCTCCACTAAAACCCTGTTGATGAGAATGGGGGCATGCTCGGTCCCCATTTTCCTGTAGTCCACAAACATCTCCTTTGTCTTGATCACGTTGAGGGAGAAGTTGTCATCCTGGCACTACATGGGCAGGTCTCTGACCTCCTCCCTAAAGGCTGTTTCATCGTTGTCGGTGATCAGGCCTACCACTGTTGTGTCATCGGCAAACTTAATGATGGTGTTGGAGTCGTGCCTGGCCGTGCAGTCATGAGTGATCAGGGAGTACAGGAGGGGACTGAGCACACACCCCTGAGGGGCCCCCGTGTTGAGGATCGGCGTGGCGGATGTGTTGTTACCTACCCTTACCACCTGGGGGCAAATAGGATACAGTATATACATTTGAAATTAGTAAAGCAATGAGAAACTGGAGAGGTGCCCTGAGATGGTAGGTAAAATATATTCACATTAATTATGAACAAAAAGCTGGATAAAGCAGCCTGGTCCCATAATAAAAGAGTGAACAGCAAAGGACTAGCAAAGGACATTATACTGTATATCTGTAGGACTGAAACACATCATCCATCCTCTGGCAACTCTCTTGATACTGAGGACCAATACCATGTTTTAAATGGACAAAATGACAAATCAATGTCCTTTCAATTCAACACATATCAAGCCAAACCCAACCTCAGCACCCAGAACGAAATCAGCTGAGGCTGTCATGAGAGACGAGGCCTAACCACATGTGATGCACTTTCCAACATTCAATGAAAGTATTAATTACATGTAAAACAGAACAGGATTGAACTTTTTGTCTATTATCTCATCTACAGTGTACTCGGAAAGTATTCAGACCTCTTGACTTTTTCCAAATGTTTTCCTAATCAATCCATACATACCCCATAATGACAAAGCGAAAACAGGTTTTTAGATTTTTATGTACAAATTTATAATAAAAAATAAAAAAGTAATATATTATTTACATAAGTAATCAGACCTTTTACTATGAGACTCGAAATTGAGCTCAGGTGCATCCTGTTTCTATTGATCATCCTTGAGATGTTACTACAACTTGATTGGAGTCCACTTGTGGTAAATTCAATTAATTGGACATGATAGGGAAAGGCACATGCCTGTCTATATAAGGTCCCACAGTTGACAGCACAAGTCAGAGCAAAAGGAATTGAGGTCAAAGGAATTGTCTGTAGAGCTCCGAGACAGGATTGTGTCGAGGCACAGATGTGGGGAAGGTTACCAAAACATTTCTGCAGCATTGAAGGTCCCCAAGAACACAGCGGCCTCCACTCTTAAATGGAGGATGTTTGGAACCACCAAGACTCTTCCTAGAGCTGGCCGCCCGGCCAAACTGAACAATCGGCCTTGGTCAGGGAGGTGACCAGAGTTCTTCTGTAGAGATGGGAGAACCTTCCAGAAGGACAACCACTTCCGCAGCACTCCACCAATCAAGCCTTTATGGTAGAGTGACCAGACGAAAGCTACTCTTCAGTAAAAGGCACATGACAGCACGCTTGGACTTTGCCAAGAGGCACCTAAAGACTCTCAGACCATGAGAAACAAGATTGTCTGTTCTGACGAAACCAACTCTTTGGCCTAACTACTAAGCTTCACATCTGGAGTAAACTTGGCACCATCCCTATGGTTGTGGCAGCATCATGCTGTGGGGATGTTTTCAGTGGCAGTGACTGGGAGACTAGTCAGGATCGAGGGAAATATGTACTTTGCTCCGTTCATAGACATCCTTGATGAAAACCTGCTCCAGAGTGCTCAGGACCTCAGACTGGGGCGAAGGTTCACCTTCCAACAGGACAACAACCTTAAGCACACAGCCAAAACAACACAAGAGAGGCTTCGGGACAAATCTCTGAATGTCCTTGATTGCCCTAGCCAGAGATCGAACTTGAACCTGATCGAACATCTCTGGAGTGATCTTAAAATGGCTGTGCAGCAACACTCCCCATCCAATCTGACAGAGCTTGAGAGGATCTGCAGAGAAGAATGGGAGAAACTCCCCAAATACAGGTGCGCCAAACTTGTAGTGTCATACTCAAGAAGACTCAAGGCTGTAATCGCTGCCAAAGGTGCTTCAACAAAGTACTGAGGAAAGGGTCTGAATACTTATGTAAATCTGATATTGTATTGACAGCTGACCCTTACCTACTGACTCTTACCTTAATGCAAACAAATTTGGAAATTATATATCAGTTTGCATGTCAGCCACATCCCCTTAGTTTTTCCCTACCTCAAGCTGTAAATCAATTTTACACGAGAACATACGGTATCAATCATTGCCAAAAGCTACATTTCCACTATCTCCTCCACCCCGTTGATTTATCAAATCAATGCTACCATGCCAACCTAAACGAGATAAGCACGGAAATATTGATTGGTCTTTTTAATCACACCAGCGGTCCGGGTGAGCGTCAGTGTTCTCTCAGTGAATGGCTGTCAGATGAAGAGATAGAACAGTGACAGGAGCCCATTTCCTGGTTAATCTTCCCAGACAAAGAGAGCAGTGAATTTCCCCCTGTTCTTTATCTCCTAACAGACTGACCGATTCTCAGAACGGAGAGATAGAGAGAGTGAGATTGAAAACGTGAGTGGCTGGCAGCTCCAGCTGTATTATCTGGTTTCCTCAGCTCAGCTGTGTTTGTGTAAAGCTACTGTGCCAGGCCCACTGTTTCCATGACGCTGGAATGAGCTCCTTATCAGCCTTTCACAGATCTAGCCTGGTCCTGGAATAGGGTTTTTCAAGAAATAAGATTGATGCTTTATTGAGTAATGACCATATAAACCAGTGGAGGCTCTTCAGATGAGAATGTGGAGGAGCATTCTCCTCAGTGAATTTCATAAAAATAGTTAAACATTAAAAAAGTATTCATTTTTATAAAAACTATACTAAATATATTCACGTCACCAAATAACTGATTAAAACACACTGTTTTGTAACAGTCTACAGTAGCCTTAACAGCACTTTGTAGGGTAGCGCCATGGTTTAGCCGGAGGAAAGCTCGTTTCCGTCCTCCTCTTGGTACATTGGCTTCAATACAAAACCGAGGAAGCTCATGGATATCACCCCTTCCATAAACTTACACAGTAATTATGACAACTTCCGGAGGACATCGTCCAACCCATCAGAGCTCTTACAGCATGAATTGACATGATGTCCACCCAATCAAAGGATCAGAGAATGAATCTAGTACTGAAAGCATAAGCTACAGCTAGCTAGCACTGCAGTGCATCAAATGTAGTTGACTAAGAGAGAGAAAGACAATAGTTTAACCGTTTTGAACAAATTAATTAAATTGAAAAATGAAGGAGAAGCAAGAGCGAGAGATACATGTATTTTTCTTTTCACTTTGACTTAGCTAGTGAATGCAGCTAGCTAGTTTAGCCTACTCAAAAAAACGGCAGAGAGGGATGCTATGTTAGCTAGCTGGCTATGGCTATCCAACACTGGAACCCTTCCAAGTCAAGGTAAGCTTTTGGTTTAATTCATTATTGCCACTGGGGCCCACAGGTGCAACTGCTAAACTTTTTGCTGACTGTACACTGTACTGCATGATTGTAGCGGGTTTACTAACGAGTTAGTTCTAGTGGCTAAGTTGACTATGAAGTTAGCTAATATAGAGACAACAATGTAGGCTGTGTGTAGCGGTCAGTGGTTATGATATGAAGGTTTGGCTTCGAAAGGTTTTTTCACCTGGTCACAGACAGCTGATGTGTTTGTTGTACACTGAAGTCTACAAGCGAAGGGAAAAGGTAAGAGGAGGAAAGCATGTAGATGTGAGAAGGAATTACACAATTAGTAAAATGAGTATGCTGTTTGTATGTGGCTGCTATGAAAGTGAACTGTGTTTGCGTGTGATCAGGGGTGTATTCATTCCACTGAGTTTGTTGAAAAACATACCTTAAGCGGAAGCAAACAGAACAAAACAGAGATAAACATATACTGAACAAAAATACAAAACGCAACATGCAACGATTTCAAAGATTTTACTAAGTTACAGTTAGTTCATAGGAGGAAATTAGTCAACTGAAATAAATGCATTAGGCCTAATCTATGGATTTCACATGACTGGGAATACAGATATGCATCTGTATTCCCATGACTGTACCAGATAAGGTATCTGTATCTGTACAGACACCATAAGACAAAGGGCTTCACAATGAGCCTCAGGATCTCATTGCGGCATTTTTTGTGCATTCAAATTGCTATTCGATAAAATGCAATTGTGTTCTTGTCCGTAGCTTATGCCTGCCCATATCATAACCCCACCGCAACCATGGGGCACTCTGTTCACAATGTTTACATCAGCAAACCGCTTGCCCACACAATGCCATACACATGGTTTGCGGTTTTGAGGCCAGTTGGACGTACTGCCAAATTCTCTAAAACGATGTTGAAGGTGGCTTATGATAGAGAAATGGAGAATCAATTCCCTGCCAGTAGCTCTGTTGGACATTTTTGGAGTCAGCATGCCAACTGATACTCCCTCAAAACATACTCCCTTGACATCTTTGGCATTTAGTGTGGCCTTTTATTGTCCCCAGCACAAGGTGCACCTGTGTAATTATCATGTTGTTTAACCAGCTTCGTGATATGCCACACTTGTTAGGTGGATGGATTATCTTGGTAAAGGAGAAATGCTCACTAACAGGTATGTAAAATCTCATTCCGCTCAGCCACAAGAGCATTAGTGAGGTCGGACAATGATTTTGGGTGATTAGGCCAGGCTTACAGTTGGCTTTCCAATTCATCCCAAATGTTTCGATGGGGTTGAGGTCAGGGCTTTGTGCAGATCAGTCAAGTTCTTCCACACCGATCTCGACAAACAATTTCTGTATGGATCTCGCTTTGTGCACAGGGGCATTGTAATGCTGAATCAGGAAAAGGCCTTCCTCAAATTGTTGCTACAAACTTGGAAGAACAGAATTGTCGAGAATGTAATTGTATATTGCAGGGTTAAGATTTCCCTTAACTGGAACTAAGTGGTCTAGCCCGAACCATTAGAAACAGCCCCAGACCTTTATTACTCTTCCACCAAACTTTACAGTTGGCACTATGCATTTGGGAAGCTAATATTCTCCTGACATCTGCCAAACCCAGATTTGTCTGTCAGACTGCCAGATGGTGAAGTGTGTTTCATCACTCTAAAGAACGCGTTTCCACTAATCCAGAGTTCAATGGTGGCGAGCTTTACAGCACTCCAGCCGATGCTTGGCATTGCGCATAGTGATCTTAGGCTTGTGTGCGGCTGCTCGGCCAAGAGTTCTTGTGCTGACATTGCTTCCAGAGGCAGTTTGAAAGTCGTGAGTCTGTATTTATTTTTACGCGCTACTCGCTTCAGCACTCGCCGTTCCCATTCTATGAGCTTGTGTGGCCTACCACTTCGCAACTGAGCCGTTGTTGCTCCTAGACATTTCCACTTCACAATAACAACACTTACAGTTGACCGGAGAAGCTCTAGCAGGGCAGAAATTTGACAAACTAACTTGTTGGAAAGGTGGTATCCTAGGACGGTGCCCCGTTGAAAGTCATTGAGTTCTTCAGTAAGGCCATTCCACTGCCAATGTTTGTTTAAGGAGATTGCATGGCTGTGTGCTCAATTGTATACAGGTGTCAGCAACAGGTGTGGCTGAAATAGCCAAATCCACAAATTTGAAGGGGTGTCCACATACTTTTGCATATACAGAGCATTTGGAAAGAATTCAGACCCCTTCACTATTTCCACAGTTATTCTAAAATGGAATACGTTAAAAAACAAAACCTAATCTATTTACACACAATACCCATAATGACAAAGTGAAAACAGGTTATTAGAAAAACAAATGCACATTCATAAAAAATAAAGATGACCTTATTTACATACAGTTGAAGTTGGAGCTTTACATACACCTTAGCCAAATACTTTAAAACTCAGTTTTTCGCAAATCCTGATATTTAATCAGAGTAAAAATTCCTTGATTTAGGTCAATTAGGATCACAACTTTGTGTGAAATGTCAGAATAATAGTAGAGAATGATTTATTTCAGCTTTAATTTATTTCAAGTATACATACACTCAATTAGTATTTGGTAGCATTGCTTTTAAATTGTTTAACTTGGGTCGAACATCTCAGATAGCCTTCCACAAGCTTCCCACAACAAGTAGGGTGAATTTTGGCCCATTCCTCCTGACAGAGCTGGTGTAACTGAGTCAGGTTTGTAGGCCTCCTTGCTCACACATGCTTTTTCAGTTCTGTCAACACATTTTCTATGGGATTGAGGTCAGGGCTTTGTGATGGCCATCCAATACCTTGACTTGCTTGGGGTCAATGTCCATTTGGAAGACCCATTTGCGACCAAGCTTTAACTTCCTGACTGATGTCTTCAGATGTTGCTTCAATATATCCACATAATTTTTCTGCCTCATGATGCCATGTATTTTGTGAAGTGCACCAGTCCCTCCTGCAGCAAAGCACCCCCACAACATGATGCTGCCACCCCGTGCTTCATGGTTGGGATGGTGTTCTTCGGTTTGCAAGCCTCCCCCTTTTTCCTCCAAACATAACGATGGTCATTATGGCCAAACAGTTCTATTTTTGTTTCAGCAGACCAGAGGACATTTCTCCAAAAAGTGCGATATTTGTCCATATGTGCAGCTGCAAACTGTATTCTGGCTTTTTTATGTTGGTTTTGGAGAAGTGGCTTCTTCCTTGCTGAGCGGCCTTTCAGGTTATGTCGATATAAGACTTGTTTTACAGTGGCTATAGATACTTATGTACCTGTTTCCTCCAGCATCTTCACAAGATCCTTTGCGGTTGTTCTGGAATCGATTTCCACTTTTTGCACCAAAGTACGTACATCTCTAGTGGTATGACGGCTGCTTGTCCCATGGTGTTTATACTTGTGTACTATTGTTTGTACAGATGAACGTGATACCTTCAGGCATTTGGAAATTGCTCCCAAGGATAAACCAGAGTTGTGGAGGTCTACCATTTCTGAGGTCTTGGCTGATTTATTTTTATTTTCCCATGATGTCAAGCGAAGAGGCACTGAGTTTGAAGGTAGGCCTTGAAATACATCCACATGTACACCTCCAATTGATGTCAATTAGCAGTGGGGCAAATAAGTATTTAGTCAGCCACCAATTGTGCAAGTTCTCCGCCTGTAATTTCCATCATAGGTACACTTCAACTATGACAGACAGAATGAGAAAAAAAATCCAGAAAATCACATTGTAGGATTTTTAATGAATTAATTTGCAAATTATGGTGGAAAATAAGTATTTGGTCAATAACAAAAAGTTTCTCAATACTTTGTTATATACCCTTTGTTGGCAATGACAGAGGTCAAACGTTTTCTGTAAGTCTTCACAAGGTTTTCACACACTGTTGCTGGTATTATGGCCCATTTCTCCATGCAGAACTCCTCTAGAGCAGTGATGTTTTGGGGCTGTTGCTGGGCAACATGGACTTTCAGCTCCAAATATTTTCTATGGGGTTGAGATCTGGAGACTGGCTAGGCCACTCCAGGACCTTGAAATGCTTCTTACGAAGCCACTCCTTCGTTGCCCGGGCAGTGTGTTTGGGATCATTGTCATGCTGAAAGACCCACGTTTCCTCTTCAGTGCCCTTGCTGATGGAAGGAGGTTTTCACTCAAAATCTCACAATACATGGCCCCATTCATTCTTTCCTTTACACGGATCAGTTGTCCTGGTCCTTTTGCAGAAAAACAGCCCCAAAGCATGATGTGTTCACCCCCATGCTTCACAGTAGGTATGGTGTTCTTTGGATGCAACTCAGCATTCTTTGTCCTCCAAACACGACAAGTTTTTACCAAAAAGTTATATTTTGGTTTCATCTAACCATATGACATTCTCCTGATCTTCTTCTGGATCATCCAAATGCTCTCTGGCACTGCAGTTAAGAACGTCTGGCACTGCAGGATTTGAGTCCCTGGCGGCGTAGTGTGTTACTGTTGGTAGGCTTTGTTACTTTGGTCCCAGCTCTCTGCAGGTCATTCACTAGGTCCCCCCGTGTGGTTCTGGGATTTTTGCTCACCGTTCTTGTGATCATTTTGACCCCACGGGGTGAGATCTTGCGTGGAGCCCCAGATCGAGGGAGATTATCAGTGGTCTTGTATGTCTTCCATTTCCTAATAATTGCTCCCACAGTTGATTTCTTCAAACCAAGCTGCTTACCTATTGCAGATTCAGTCTTCCCAGGCTGGTGCAGGTCTACAATTTTGTTTCTGTTGTCCTTTGACAGCTCTTTGGTCTTGGCCATAGTGGAGTTTGGAGTGTGACTGCTTGAGGTTGTGGACAGGTGTCTTTTATATTGATAACAAGTTCAAACAGGTGCCATTAATACAGGTAACGAGTGGAGGACAGAGGAGCATCTTAAAGAAGAAGTTACGGGTCTGTGAGAGCCAGAAATCTTGCTTGTTTGTAGGTGACCAAATACTTATTTTCCACCATAATTTGCAAATAAATTCATAAAAAAATCCTACAATGTGATTTTCTGGATTGTTTTCTTTTTAAGTGGGAGAACTTGCACAGTTGGTGGCTGACTAAATACGTTTTTTGCCCCACTGTATATGACGTAATGACGCCATGGAAAACACATGCAACACAGCATTTCTAACCCAGCCCACAATGTCTGCTGTGTGGATCGAGCAGTAAACAAGTTGAGCAGTCATTTGAAAGAGTAATAAAATTCAGTGAGACAACTCTAATGCAATTCATTGCCCTTGACAATCAACAGTTCTCTGTCATGAGCGATGTTGGCTTTCCCCGACTGGTCGATCACCGGTACACACTACCAAGTGCGTTATTTTTCAGATGTTGCCCTACCGGAGTTACACAGTGATGCAGAAGTTTACAATTGGTGGATAATGTTAAAAAAGGTTGGAATGTGAAACAATGAAATGGGATATCAGTCTACTCGGTGACATCCACAGAACACAACTGTGAAGAGTTCACGCAAATTTTAGCATTGTAGCTCTAATCGCGAGACTGACTGTGAAATCACCTCCCCAGTCAGCCCATTATGTGTATTGACATTCATATTGCTCTGTACAACTTACCTAAGGATTGGGGATCAATGAAATGGGGTTTCAGTCTACTCAATACATTTTTCCCCAACGTCGTCCTCAGAGGTATCAGACTCCAAAACATCCACTCAGTATTGTTTTTCCTCTGGAATAGTGTTCAATACACATAGGTTGACAATAAATGTGGCTCAATTCACAGTTGTTTCAGAGTCCCGCAATATGCCCACAGTGCAATTCTAAAGTATAATACATCCAGTGTGATTTCAACAGATTTTTGCAAATTAAACAATTATTGTCTTCTGTTAATTTTATATAAACAACATTCCAACCTCGTTTAGCATGATCTATTCAATTATGGCATAATTCTACTATTTGTATTCATTTGTATCACATTCAATTTTAAAGGCTAACCGCAAAGTCCACTATTGTGGCTAATCCTTATTGTGGTTAGCTTCACATAGATGGGTCCGACCACCATTGATCAAATAAGACCTGTCTTATAAATTTGTTTTTTTTAAAGATGACACCAACTGTAGCTATATAGTTTGCTAACTTTACCAGCATCAGAGCATACATATTGATGAATCATTATGACATATGAAATGTGAGTGATAGTGTAATCAATGTGTAATAACTACGTAAAAAATGTATGAACACATTAAATTATTATGTGGCATGCAGTCATATTCAGGTCCTGATTGGTCAACAAGCTTATTTGACACGTCAAATAGTGTTATATACTGTATATATCTTGTGTTTGTGTTATTGGTCAAATAGTGTTATAGTGTTATATATTTTTTGACACACAAAGACCCAAATGGTGTTCCATAGAAATCCTGATTGAGAATGAAAAGACTGAACAAAGCAACAGCACAGCAAGTAAGTGAAAGAAATAAGTTTTGATTATGTTTTTCTGGTAATGGGGACATACGTAAATGACAACAAAATTATTTTTTGGTCAGTGGTGTGTGTGTGTGTGCGTGCGCGTGTGTAACCATTATTTAACTAGGCAAGTCAGTTAAGAACAAATTCTTATTCACAATGACGGCTTACCCCGGCAAAACCCGGGACAAAGCTGGGCCAATTGTGCGCCACCTTATTGGACTCCCAATCACGTCTGGATGTGATACAGCCTGGATTCGAACAAAAGACTGTAGTGACGCCTCTTGCACTGAGATGCAGTGCCTTAGACCACTGCGTCCATATGTTGTGTTAGCTTTTTAATTGTACTAGAATGCAAAAAAAGGCCGCAAGAACGTTTAATATTGGTTATCGGTATTGGTTTAATTTGGCAATGAAAATATCAGATATAGGTATCGACCAAAAATGTCATATTGGTGCATCACTAATTCAGACCCTTTGCTATGAGACTCGAAATTGAGCTCAGGTGCATCCTGTTTCCATTGATCATCCTTGAGATGTTTCTACAACTTGATTGGAGCCCACCTGTGGTAAATTCAATTAACTGGACATGATTGGGAAAGGCACACGCCTGTCTATATAAGGTCCCACAGTTGACAGCACAAGTCAGAGCAAAAACCAAGCCATGAGGTCGAAGGAATTGTCCGTAGAGCTACAACACTGGATAGTTTTGATTAACAGATCTGGGGAAGGGTTCCAAAAAATGTCTGCAGCATTGCAGATCCCCAAGAACACGGTGGCCTCCATCACTCTTAAATGGAAGAAGTTTGGAACCACCAGGACTCTTCCTAGAGCTGGCTGCCCGGCCAAAATGAGCAATCAGAAGAGAAGGGCCTTGGTCAAGGAGGGGACCAAGAACCGATGGTCACTCTGACAGAGCTCCAGAGTTCTTCTGTGGAGATGGGAGAACCTTTCAGATGGATAACCAGCTCTGCAGCACTCCACCAATCAGGCCTTTATGGTAGAGCGGCACAACGGAAGCCATTTGTCAGTAAAAGGCACATGACAGCCTGCTTGGAGTTTGCCAAGAGGCACCTAAAGGATTCTTTGGTGTGATGAAATCAAGGTTGAACTGTTTGGCCTTAATGCCAAGCGTCACGTTTGGAAGAAACCTTGCACCTCCCCTACGGTGAAGCATGGTGGTGGCAGCATCATGCTGTAGGATGTTTTTCAGCGGCAGGGACTGGGAGACTAGTCAGGATTGAGGGAAAGATGAACAGAGCAAAGTACAGATAAATGCTTGATGAGGTCCTGCTCCAGTGCACTCAGGACCTCAGACAGGGCTACGGTTCACCTTCCAACAGGACACCGACCCGAAGCACACAGTCAAGACAATGCAGGAGTGGTTTTGGGACAAGTCTCTGAGTGTTCCTGAGTGACATCTCCGGAGAGACCTGAAAATAACTGACGTTCCCATCCAACCTGACAGAGCTTGAGAGGATCTGCAGAGAAGAATGGGAAACTCCCCAAATACTGGTGTGCCAAGCTTGTAGGGTCATACCCAAGAAGACATGAGGTTGTAATCGCAGCTAAAAGGTGCTTCAACAAAGTACAAAGTAAAGGGTCTGAATACTTATGTAAATGTAACATTTCAGTTGTTTATTTTGAATAAATTTGCAAACATTTCCAAAAAAGTTTTTGCTTTGTCATTATGTGGTATTGTGTGTAGATTAGAGGGGGAATAAACAATTGAATCAATTTTAGAATAAAGAAAAGTCAAGGGGTCTGAATACTTTCCAAATGCACTGTATAGTGTGCCTGAATTTGTCCAATAGAACCTCTCGTTTGCAACCCTATATCAGCTAGATGTAGGCAAGAGTGTGCAAGGCAGTATTGAATTAGTCACTGTCTGTCACCTTGATTACTCCAAATTTTCTCTCGCCCTGTGCACCTACAGTACGTTGTAAACTTTAAATCAGAGCCCTAGCCTAGAGCAGCTCACCATGCTGGGCGAGCTGAGCCGTGGGCACCCTGCCAGAGTCCACACCCTGGACGGGCCCCCAGGAGAGGGTTATGCAGGGACGCCCAGCCCTCCATCACAAGGGAAATATTTTACCCAGGTCAGGTCACCCATCCCCCTATTGACACACTGTGCCTTTTCAGAACAAGAAATCTGATGACAGATTAAATGTTTATCCCTGTTAGGCTGTTCCATTCAAATGAATAGTTGAACACAAAAGGAAAAGCCAGCAGCTAGCTGCAAAAGGAATGAAGTTTTTTAAAAACACTCATACCTTTCAATAAATCAAACTGCCTTGAACAGAGACAAAGTCAGACAGATAATTATTTCTGTCAATATTCCCTTAATGAGTTCAAATCAAATGTTATTTGTAACATGCGCCGAATACAAAAGGTGTAGACCTGACAGTGAAATACGTACTTACAAGCCCTTAACTAACAATGCTGTTCAAGAAATAGAGTTAAGAAAATATTTACTAAACATCTAAATCACATCAAAAAGTAACAAGAAAATGACATAACAATAATGAAGCTATATTTATTTTATTTGACTTTAATTTAACTAGGCAAGTCAGTTAAGAACAAATTCTTATTTACAACAACGGCCTACCAGAGGGCCTCCTGCAGGGACGGGGGCCTGGGATTTAAAAATAAATACAATATACATATCGGACAAAACACATCACAACAAGGAAGACAACACAACACTACATAAAGAAAGACCTAAGACAACAAAATAGCAAGGCAGCAACACATGACAACAAAACATGGTACACACATTATTGGGCACAGACAACAGCACAAAGGGCAAGAAGGTAGAGACAACAATACATCACACAACCACAACTGTCAGTAAGAGTGTCCATGATTGAGTCTTTGAATGAAGAGATTGAGATAAAACTGTCCAGTTCGAGTGTTTGTTGGAGCTCGTGAAAAGAGGAGCAACCCAGGGACCCAGGGATGTGTGTGCTTTGGGGAGCTTTAACAGAATGTGACTGGCAGAACGGGTGTTGTATGAGGAGGATGAGGGCTGCAGTAAATATCTCAGATAGGGGGACTGAGGCCTAAGAGGATTTTAAACATAGGCATCAACCAGTGTGTCTTGCAACGGGTATACAGATATGCACAGTTTACAGAGGAGTATAGTGCAGTGAAGGGACCTACAAGGAGCATTGGTGACAAATCTGATGGCCGAATGGTAAACCGTTCGAGAGCACCTTACCTGCCAATCTATAAATTATGTCTTCAAAATCTAGCATGGGTAGGATGGTCATCTGAATCAGGGTTAGTTCAGCAGCTGGGCTGAAAGAGGAGTGATTACAATAGAGGAAACCAAGTCTAGATTCAACTTTAGCCTGCAGCTTTGATATGTGCTGAGAGAAGGACTAGCCATACTCCCAAGTACTTGTATGAGGTGTCTACCTCAAGCTCTAAACCCTCAGAGGTAGTAATAACACCTGTGGGAAGAGGGACATTCTTCTTACCAAACCACATGGCCTGTTTTGGAGGTGTTCAGAACAAGGTTAATGGTGGAGAAAGCTTGTTGGACACCAAGAAAGCTTTGTTGTAGAGGATTTAACACAAAATCCGGGGAGGGGCCAGTTGAGTATAAGACTGTATCATATGTAAATAAATGGATGAGAGAGCTTCCTACCGCCTGAGCTATGTTGTCGGTGTAAATTTCTACCGTATCAAATGCTTTGGCCAATATACAGGGGGTACCGGTAGCAAGTCAGGTTAGTCGAGGTAAATCCTGGATGTCAGAATGCTTGGCCCCAGTGATTTACTGGGCTGTATGCACTATCCTCTGTAGCGCCTAATGGTCAGATGCCAAGCAGTTGCCAAACCACGTGGTGATGCAAGTGGTGATGTCAGGATGCTCTCGATGGTACAGCTTTCAAACCTTTTGAAGATCTGGGGATCCATGACAAATATTTTCAGTCTCCTGTATGGGAAAAGGTGTTGTCGTGCCCTCTTCACAACTCTCTTGATGTGTTAGGACCATGATCGTTTGTTGGTGATCTGGACAGTAAGGAACTTGAAACTCTTGACCCCGCTCCACTTCAACCCCATCGATGTTAATGGGGGGCCTGTTCAGCCCTCCTTTTGCTATAGTCCACGATCAGCTCCTACATCTTGCTCACATTGAGGGAGAGGTTGTTGTCCTGGCACCACACTGCCAGGTCTCTGACCTCCTCCCTATAGTCTGTCTCATCGTTGTCTGTGATCGGGTCTACCACTGTTTTGTCGTCAGCAAACTTAATGATGGTGTTGAGCGGCGTGCTTGGCCACACAGTCGTGGGTGAACAGGGAGTACAGGTGGGGACTAAGCACACACCCCTCCTGTACGAAGCACGCACCCCTCCTGGGTCTCTGACCATTCTTTCAAAGCACTTCATGGCGACCGACGTGAGTGCCACGGGCGGTAAACATTTAGGCAGGTTACCTTTGTTTTCTTTAGCACAGGGACTATGGTGATCTGTTTGAAACATGTAGGTATTACAGACTCGGTCAGGGAGAGGTTGAATGTCAGTGAAGACACTTGTCAGTTGGTCCACACATGCTTTGAGTACACGTCCTGGTAATCCGTCTGGCCCCGCAGCTTTGCGAATGTTGACCTGTTTAAAAGGTCTTGCTCACATTGGCTACGGATAGGGTGATCACACAGTCGACTGGAACAGCTTGTGTTCTCATGCATGCTTCAGTGTTGCTTGCCTCAAAGCAAGCATAAAAAGCATTTAGCTCGTCTGGTAGGCTCGCGTCACTCGCGGCTGTAGTCCGTATTATTTTTCAAGCCCTGCCACATCCGACAAGTGTCAGGGCTGGTGTAATAGGATTCAATCTTAGTAATATATTGACATTTTGCCTGTTTGATGGTTTGTCTGAGGGCATAGCGGGATTTCTTATAAGCGTCCGGATTAGTGTCCTGCTCATTGAAAACGGCAGCTTTATCCTTTAGCTCAGTATGGATCTTGCCTGTATTGCATGGCTTCTGGTTGGGAAATGTACATACGGTCACTGTGGGGACAATGTCGTCGATGCACTTATTGATGAAGCCGGTGACTGAGGTGGTATACTCCTTAATGCCGTTGGATGAATCCCGGAACGTATTCCAGTCTGTGCTAGCAAAACAGTCCTGTAGCGTAACATCCACGTCATCTGACCATTTCCATATTGAGCAAGTCACTGGTACGTCCTGCTTTTGCTTGTAAGTAGGAATCAGGAGGATGAATGTCAGATTTTCCAAATAGAGGACGATGGAGAGCTTTGTATGCGTCTCTGTGTGTGAAGTAAAGGTGGTCTAGAATTTTTTTTCCCTCTGGTTGAACATGTGACATGCTGGTAGAAATTAGGTAAAAAGGCCAGCATTAAAGTCCCTAGCCACTAGGAGTGCCGCTTCTGGATGAGGATTTTCTTGTTTGCGCATGGCCTTATACAGCTTGTTGAGTGCAGTCTTAGTGCCAGCATCGATTTGTGGTGGTAAATAGACGGCTATGAATACTATAGATGAGAACTCTCTCAGTAGAAAGAGTGGTCAACAGCTTATAATGAGGTATTCTACCTCAGGCGAGCAATACCTTGAGACTTCTTTAATAATAGACATCGCGCACCAGCAGTTATTGACAAATAGACACACAACCCCGCCCCTCGTCTTACCAGACGTAGCTGCTCTGTTCTGCCAATGCACGGAGATTCCGATTCATTGTTTAGCCACGTCTCGGTGAAACATAAGATATTACCGTTTTTAATGTCCAGTTGGTAGGATAGTCTTAATCGTAGATCATCCAATTTGTTTTCCAATGATTGCACATTCGCCAATAATACGGAGGGTAATGTGTGGTTTACCTACTCGTCGGGGAATTCTTCAAGCACTCCTTGGGGTTCAACATACAATACTGCCAATGGTTGATTCAGTTAACTGGAGAAATATCTATAACAAAGCCCTTTAAGCTTTTTGGAATGTAACTTTTACCCTGGGCAGGAAAATATCCCAGGTAGTAAGACTTCAGAGGCCTTTAAGGGATTGCTGCAGGGAGTTTCATAACTGGCGCCTTACTGTAGCTGAGGAACAAGTGTCCCAGGGGCAAACAGAGAAAAGCAAAGCAACCCGAAACAAGACAAAACTAACAAAGCAAAACAACCTGAAACAAGACAAGAGACAGGGCGGTGTGTATCACAAAACAACTGGCAAATCAAATAACAGAGAAGGGCGTAGTCCCCTTTGGGAATTAGTCCTAAATTGTATAAATTGTTAAAAACTAGAGAAACAGTCGCAGGTGTGGGGATGCTGTGCAATGTTGGTTTCTCTATTTTTCCATGGAAAAAGATACAACAATTCTATAAGCCACTGCAAATGTCTGTCAACACACTATCAGACGGCACTGTCTAGTTCCACCTGTGAGAGATGGAGAAATCAGTCTGGTTGTCTGTTTGTTGACCGGAGTGTCTTCAACACCCGTTGTTTTAACGCGTCCCCCTAGCAACTTGTAATAACCATGCAAAAGAGCCACCCAACTGACTGGCCCCTAAATGTCTTGTGACATCTTTCATCAACAGTCTCCTCTCAGCTGTTTGTGGTTATCTGTCCATAGCCAGAGGGACTGAACTGAAGAGACAGGACTTCCTTCCTGTTGGGGTGTCATTATGTCTTTCCTCTGAGTCTGGCTTTCCTGGTCAAAATATCTACCACACTCCATCTCAATCATCTCAAGTTGCTTCCTCTGCTCATCTCCTGTTTGGGTCTGCTTTCTTTGAAGCTACCAACCAACACTGCTACATCTCAATAATCTAAAGTGGCTTCCTCTCCTTGTCTCCTTTTTTAGTTTGCTTTCCTTGATGCTACCTACCAACATGGTTGCATCTTAATCATCTAAAGTGGCTTCCTCGTCTCCATCTGCACTAGTATGAGAAGACAAGCCAAGTAAAATCCTTACAGCAGAGGGACTTGTTTTCTTCTGTCCAGCATGCGGGTAAAGGAGGGGAGACAAGGAGAGTGAATCTGTTTAGATTATTTGAGAGGCTGCCCACAACAACCTGATAAGACTTCTCTAGGTTTCTCTCTCTGTGTCTCACTTCTTTGCCAAATCTGTTCTAGAACCATCCTCTCAGACGATAGCATTGTTCTAGATTTGGCTTCTCAGATGAGAGCACATGTCAAAGTTACCGTTGTCATTAGAATCATCAGCTCATGGTTATTCATAGAATAATCCACCGAGTCTCTGCCATGGATATATATAAAATTAGCTCTTTATATTGGTCAGTGTTACTTATCTCCAGGCTCCCTCATCATTCATTCATTCCCTCATGAAAAATATATTACATTAGTTATTCATTCCTGGATCTCTCATTCAGTGTATTCACCTCCCCACAATAGGGTTTTCATTAGAGCAATGTTCTCATGATAGCTACTCATCAAAGGGGTGGGAAGACATTGAACATTTACTAACACTGCCCTCATTAAAACCATAGGTTCAAATATGACTCCATGTGAAATCAATCATCGCTGAGGTTGCTGGTGCCAGAAATAGACTTTGCTGACGCTGTGTTATGTACCTGACATTATCAGGTAGTGGGTGGATGTGGCTTTAAGCTGATTGAGATGTCCCTTAGTAGCAACGCTGTGTAACCTCTTGGCCTTCATTTGATCATTCATGCAGAGTCTGCCACGTTGAGGCCAAATCATTGTTTCATTAATGATGATTCAGACCTGACAGATAATAACCTCATGATGACGTAGGTTGGGAAAGGCAGGGTAAGATACAGACTGGAAAGTGTTGTTACAAAAGCACTGGCTCTACACTCTTAGAAAAAAACGGTGCTATCTAGAACCTAAAGGGTTCTTTGGCTGTCCCCTGAGGAGAACCCTTTGAATAACTATTTTTGGTTCAAGGTAGAACCCTTTTTGTTCCAGGTAGAACCATATTGGTTCCAGGTAGAACCTTTTCCACAGAGGGTTTTACATGGAACCCAAAATGTTTCAACCTGGAACCAAAAAGGTTCTCCATGGAACCAAAAAGAGATCTCATATGGGGACAACCAAAGAACCCTGTTGGAACCCTTTTGTCTAAAAGTATAGTCTCTCGACCAGATTCTCAAAGGCAAAAATGTCAACTTAATTAACCCAATGAATTAAAATGGAGATCCTAGAGTTGCTTATGACTGAGATGTGCCCTGGTGCAATTTGTTGCTGTGATTACTAGAGCCCATCCCAACCTTCTCTCTAAAACTATTGACGGATCTGGTACAGGACAAAGATAGGAAGAGATCCATATCACAACCTGGTTGGCCAACACCTGCTGAAAATATTTCAGGCAGTCTTCGGGCTCCCGAGTGGTGCAGCGGTCTAAGGCACTGCATCTCAGCGCTAGAGGCTTCACTAGAGACCCTGGTTCGATTCCAGGCTGTGTCACAACCGGCTGTGATTGGGAGTCCCATAGGGTGGCACACAACTGGCCTAGTGTCGTCCGGGTTAGGGTTTGGCCCGGGGTAGGCAGTCATTGTAAATAAGAATTTGTTCTTAACTGAATTTCCTAGTTAAATAAAGGTTCAATAAATATAAATAATAACCTGTCAAAATAGGTCTCAATATTCATTGTATTAAAACACAAAGCTAAATGTGTGCATTCACAAATGTTGATCTTCTCTCAGAAATCATAATCTCTATGACAGGCCCAAGCTAGACAGACAGATAATAGCAGCCCAGAGATGTCTTTGCTGGCCCAATCCTATATGGCAGAGGACCCAAATGTAACTATGAGCCATTTCTTCATTTGGCCTTGAATTTAACTCTCAATCAAGAGATATGAGTTGGGAAACAGTTTGCATAAAGTTGCCCTTCTGCAATCTGTAACTATATAGTCTAATTACCCAGCTAGTACTACACTGTAATTGCAGACACAGTGTATGAAACAACTAATTAAACTAGAATTGAAGCAAGTGGCCAAGTACTTTCTGCATTGGTCACTAGTACAGTTACTGTGTAGTTATTTGGTAATTACGCAAGTTAATTCAATTTCTATTTAACTAGGCATCAGTGCAACTTAATGTAAGGATGACCAGGAATTTTAGGCTACAGTGAGAAATAATACTGTAAGGTATGATGATGTTGATGTGATAGAGAACAAAAATCATATTTAAACTGTCCAGGTCTGGTCAGCCACTGTGAGCTACTTTACCTGTGCCAATTAACATGTTTTATATACATTATACAGATATATATTTTATCTACCCAGTTAGCCAAAAATAAATACAACTTTCTGGTCATCATGGTCTCATTGCGTCTCATGAAACGATAGCAGGGAAACAAGGCACTTCACACAGGTCAAGAGACTATGTGACAGCGATCGGATTATATGAAACGTAATCCGTTAACCTGCGCACAATGTCAACACTCACCTTCCCTCCACGGCGGTGTATCTTCTCCAAAGCAAAACGTATAAAACAGGTTCCTGTCTGTCACAGATATGTTCTTGTGAGATTAGGCTACACCAATACTTGTCCCCTCTTTGAAGTTATTACAGATTCAAACTTCAAATGATACGCAAATGTGTGGTTTCTGGTTATGTTGGCAACCCATCTAATGGCAAAGCATCACACGAATTAAACTAAACGCAGCGAGAATTATATTTCAACTGACAATGTCCGAAGTTATTTTTCCTTAAATCCCAAGAAAATTACTCACAGGACTGTGACTCACCGACACACTTCGCAGATCAGGAGAGAACCTTAATCCATTCGACACGGTGTGGGTGGAGCTACAGTGTATCCTCTGCATTTGCCCTGGTTCGGAGTAGAGGGCGTTAGAAACTAGTGACACAATGAGCATCGGAGGTATGATCAACTGAATCAGGTCTACACGTTGGATAGGTAAATAAAAGTGCACACTGTAAACGTCATATTCCAATAATGACTAAATAACGCAATTATTTTTTCCATAGGTTCCCTACAAGGATCATATTCCTAATCAGGTCCAGATTAATCCAGGCCCGTGGGAGGCCCAAAGAGGCAGCTAAAAATAAAAATAAATGTTAAACTAATACATCAAGAATATAACAGTGAGTGTAAAAAAAACATTACAAACATGCTATTTCCATGGAATAAACTGAGCAGATGATTCCAGGTGAAAACGAGAATCCCTTATTGATGTCACCTGTTAAATCCACTTCAATCAGTGTAGATGAAGGGGAGGAGACAGGCTAAAGAAGGATTATTAAACTTTGAGACAATTGAGACATTGGTTGAGAATGTGTGCCATTCAGAGAGTGAATGGGCAAGACCAAGGATTGAAGTGCCTTTTCACACTCAACAGTTTCCCGGGTGTATCAAGAATAGTCCACTTCACACAACTGTGGGAAGAATTGGACTCAACATGGGGCAGCATTAATGTGAAACGTTTCCAGCACCTTCTAGAGTCCATGCCCGATGAATTGGGGCAGTTCTGAGGGCAAACAATGTACAACTCAATATTAGGAAGGTGCTTTGAACACTTAGTGTATGTATCATATACAGTTGAAGTCAGAAGTTTACATACACTTAGGTTGGAGTCATTAAAACTCGTTTTTCAACCACTCCAACAATTTCTTGTTAACAATCTATAGTTTTGGCAAGTCGGTTAGGACATCTACTTTGTGCATGGCACAAGTAATTTTTTTCAACAATTGTTTACAGACAAATTATTTAACTTACAATTCACTCCATCACAATTCCAGTGCATCAGAAGTTTACATAAACTAAGTTAACTGTGTCTTTAAACAGCTTGGCAAATTCCAGAACAATGCCATGGCTTTAGAAGCTTCTGATAGGCTAATTGACATCAATTGAGTCAATTGGAGGTGTACCTGTGGGTGTATTTCAAGGCCTACTGTCACCACTCGTGGTCGTTGTCACCGGCCTACTAGCTACCACCGACCCCTTTTCTGTTGTTTTTGTCTGATTAGTAACACCTGTTTCTTGTTTAGGTTTAGTTGGGCTTTTAAGCTGCTCGTGGGCCTGCCTGCTCTTTGTGCGGGCTTGTTTCGTTTCCCACTGGTTATTTTGTGTGGTTGTGCTGGTTGTTTTGGATTTTCCCTCCGGACTGTTGCGGTCCTGGTTTTGGGCAATTGTATATGTGCGCCCAGTTTCTTGGTGAGTACATTTTCCCCAGTGCGTAATAAAGCGCTACTCTGTATCTTCTGCCTCCTGCGTCTGACTCCGCACCCACTACGCCCAGTGCGTTACACCTACCTTGAAACTCAGTGCCTCTTTGCTTGACATCATGGGAAAATCAAAATAAATAAATAAATCAGCCAAGAACTCAGAGAAAAATGGTAGACCTCCACAAGCCTGGTTCATCCTTGGGGGCAATTTTCAAACACCTGAAGGTACCACCTTCATCTGTACAAACAATAATACGCAAGTATAAACACCATGGGACATTTAAGTCATTTAAGTCATTGGGACCACGCAGCCGTCATACCTCTCAGGAAGGAGACGCATTCTGTCTCCTAGAGACAATTCGACCACCTGGAATGATGTGTTCCACACAAACAGAACGCTCCAGCGAGCAGAACAACTGAAAACGTGCCACAACCTTCACCAGGGTCTTTTGAATGAAATTGAATCAAACATATTACCATTACGTTGCAAAGTCGTGTATTAACATACACATTCCTATTGCTTTGCAAATCCATTTGCTATTCAGATCTGCCTCCTTATTAAGAAGCTAATCTGATGCTCTTTCTGTTCGGAGAGGAGAGGAGATATTTTATAGTACATTTTTCAAAGGAAATTGATTGATTTGCTGCCACCCTCTACCCCAACCTCTACCCCACCCTCTATCCCAACCTCTACCGCTCAGGAAGGAGATGAGTTCTGTCTCCTAGAGAGGAATGTACTTTGATGCGAAAAGTGCAAATCAATCCCATAGCAACAGCAAAGGACCTTGTGAAGATGCTGGAGGAAACCGGTACAAAAGTATCTATATCCACAGTAAAACAAGTCCTATATCGACATGACCTGAAAGGCCGCTCAGCAAGGAAGAAGCCACTGCTCCAAAACCAACATAAAAAAGCCAGACTACGGTTTGCAACTGCACATGGGGACAAAGATCATACTTTTTGGAGAAATGTCCTCTGGTCTGATGAAACAAAATTAGAACTGTTTGGCCATAATGACCATCGTTATGTTTGGAGGAAAAAGGGGGAGGCTTGCAAGCCGAAGAACACCATCCCAACCATGGAGCACGGGGGTGGCAGCATCATGTTGTGGGGGTGCTTTGCTGCAGGAGGGGCTGGTGCACTTCACAAAGTACATGGCATCATGAGGCAGAAAAATTGTGGATATATTGAAGCAACATCTGAAGACATCAGTCAGGAAGTTCAAGCTTGGTCGCAAATGGGTCTTCCAAATGGACATTGACCCCAAGCATATTTCCAAAGTTGTGGCAAAAAAGGAGGTCTACAAACCTGTCTCAGTTACACCAGCTCTGTCAGGAGGAATGGGCCAAAATTCACCCAACTTATTGTGAGAAACTTGTGGTAGGCTACCCGAAACGTTTGACCCAAGTTAAACAATTTAAAAGCAATGCTACCAAATACTGATTGAGTGTATGTAAACTTCTGACCCACTGGGAATGTGATGAAGGAAATAAAAGCTGAAATAAATAATTATCTTGTAACGATCCTCTTCCTGTGAATGACTGGACCAAGGCGCAGCGTGAGACGTGTTCATTATATTTTATTAAAATCAGAACTGGAACAAAAAATAACAATGAGGAAACAAACATTTCTGTAAAGAACCTAACAATACAGAAAACATAGAAAAATAACAGAATTCCTAGTCACAGAATAAAAGCCTCTCTATGGCCAGGGCGTGACATCTCTCTACTATTATTCTGACATTTCACATTCTTGAAATACAGTGGGGATCCTAACTGACCTAAGACAGGGAATGTTTACAAGGATCAAATGTCAGGAATTGTGAAAAACTGAGTGTAAATGTATTTGGCTAAGGTGTATGTAAACTTCCGACTGCAACTGTATTATACAGTATATACAGTATATATCAGTGTTCCCCAACTGGTGGCCCGTGAGCCGAATTTGGCCCACGGGTGGTTTTATTTGCCCCCTTATATTTTCTGAGCAAAACATACCATGGCAATTTCACTGTTAAATGTATGGGTGTGCTAACAATGGCTGCCAGTCCTGACTGCCATCTATGGATTATATTTCTATGGTTGTTCTCAAGAAAACCGTACAGTTTGGAAAGCAAATGTTTAAAGCTGAAAAGAGAAGACTAATCTGTCTCTAGAACCAACAGAACATTTTATTTTCTCAACAACTCCCAATTTTTAACAGCACTGTTTTTCAAAGTAGCTCATCTTTAGAAAGGCTATTGCCACGATGATGGCATCAGCTGTCACGCCTTGGTCTTAGTGTTTTGTGTTTTCGTTGATTGTTTGGTCAGGCCAGGGTGTGACATGGGTTTGTTTTGTTGTATTTCGTATTGGGGTTTTGTGGATATTGGGATTGCGGCTGAGTAGGGGTGTTGTATGGGCTTGGCTGCCTGAGGCGGTTCTCAATCAGAGTCAGGTGATTCTCGTTGTATCTGATTGGGAACCGTATTTAGGTAGCCTGGGTTTCGCTTTGTATTTCGTGGGTGATTGTTCCTGTCTCTGTGTAGTGTTCACCAGATAGGCTGTAATTAGGTTTCACGTTCTGTTTGTTGTTTTTGTTTTGTATAAGTTATTTCATGTATCGCGATCTCTTCATTGAAGACATGAGTAACCACCACGCTGCATTTCGGTCCGACTCTCTTTCAACAAACGAAGAACGCCGTTACATCAGCCATCACTGTGAGGAGCCTATGACTTAATCTTTGTTATTAGGTGAGTCAGTGCACCATTGGAAATGTTATTTAGTAGCCTATAGTATCCTATATTCAGACCCCTTGACTTTTTCCAAAAGTTGTTATTTTACAGCCCTGTTCTAAAATGGATTAAATCGATTTTTCCCCTCGTCAATCTACACACAATACCCCATAATGACAAAGTAAAAACAGTTTTTTATTTTTTATTTTAGCAAATGTTAAAAAAAATACAAAACTGAAAAATCACATTTACATAAGTATTCAGTACTTTGTTGAAGCACCTTTGACAGCGATTACAGGCTCAAGTCTTCTTGGGTATGACGCTACAAGCTTGGCAAACCTGTATTTGGGGCGATTCTCCCATTTTTAGTCGCTGCACAGCTATTTTCAGGTCTCTCCAGAGATGTTCGATCAGGTTCAAGTCCAGGCTCTGGCTGGGCCACCCAATGACATTAAGAGACTTGCCCCGAAGCCACTCCTGCATTGACTTGGCTGTGTGCTTAGCGTCATTGTCCTGTTGTGAACCCTTTCCCCAGTCTGAGGTCCTGAGCGCTCTGGAGCAGGTTTTCATCAAGCATCTCTCTGTACTTTGCTCTGTTCATCTTTCCCTCGATCCTGACTAGTCTCCCAGTCCCTGCTGCTGAAAAATATCCCCACACCCTTCACCTTCGGGATGGTGCCAGGTTTCCTCCGGACGAGACACTTGGAATTCAGGCCAAACAGTTCAATCTTGGTTTCATCAGACCAGAGAATCTTGTTTCTCACAGTCTGAGAGTCTTTTAGGTGCCTTTTGGCAAACTCCAAGGGGACTGTCATCTGCCTTTTGCTGAGGAGTGGCTTCAGTCTGGCCCCTTTACCATAAAGGCCTGATTGGTGGAGTGCTGCAGAGATGGTTGTCCTTCTGGAAGGTTCTCCCATCTCCACAGAGGAACTCTGGAGCTCTTGTCAGAGTGACCATCGGGTTCTTGGTCACCTCCCTGACCAAGGCCCTTCTCCCCTGATTGTTCAGTTTGGCCAGCTATATGAAGAGTCTTGGTGGTTCCAAACTTCTTCCATTTAACCTCTATGGGATCGGTGTCCATAAACCGGGACGGTTGTCACTAATGTGTCCAATTTACAGTTGCTATTACAGTAAAAAGATACTACGCTATTGTTTGGGGAGTGCACAACAACAAAATACTTTTATCACGTCAACTTGTTTGATACATTCACCTCTGAGGGTAAATAATGTACTTACGTTCAGTAATCTTGCTCTGATTTGTCATCCTGAGGGTCCCAGAGATTAAATGAAGAATAATTTTGTTTGATAAATCAATTTTTATTTTCAAATGTAGGAACTGGGTTCTACAGTTTGAACCCCTGTTGTCTCTGGCCCCACACCCACCCCTAGACATGTGAAGATTAGTGTTGTTTCTGTAGGGAAGCTAATTGTCCATCATGTATGACATTCCTGGATGTGTGTAAACTTACATTTTTCATTACCATAGCATGTTTGTGTGTTCTCTATACTTAGGCACTTGAAAATATATCAATTGACCAATTCGTCACATTTGGGCAAACTCCTGGCAGACTAAAGTGTAGGAATGTAATACTTCTCTGGATCAGTCTGAAACTTTGCACAACCCTGCTACCACCTGGTGGTCAGAATCTACAATTACACAAATTCCTTTCTCTTCAATTTCAAAAATCATGGAACAATTAAAAAAAAATTGAAAACGCATGTTATTTTGTTTTATTATCTTTTACCAGATTTTTTGTGTTATACTCTCCTACATTAATTTCACATTACCACAAAATGCAAAGTGTTTCCTTTCAAATGGTATCAAGAATATGCATGTCCTTGCTTCAGGTCCTGAGCTACAGGCAGTTAAATTTGGGTATGTAATTTTATGCCGAAATAGAAAAGAACGGGTCCGATCCTTAGAATGGTGGAAGCCACTGTGTTCTTGGGGACCTTCAATGCTGCAGATATTTTTTGGTACCCTTCCCGTGCTCTGTGCTTTGACACAATTCTGTCTCAGCGCTCCACGGACAATTCCTTCGACCTCATGTCTTGGTCTTTGCTCTGACATGCACTGTCAACTCTGGGACCTTATATAGACAGGTGTGTGCCTTTCCAAATTATGTGCAATCAATTGAAGGATGATCAATGGAAACAGTATGCACCTGAGCTCAATTTCGAGTCTCATAGCAAAGGGTCTGAATACTTACGTAATTGAGGTATTTCTGTTTTTTCTGTTTTATACATTTGCAAAAATGCCTAAAAATGTGTTTTCGCTTAGTCATTATGGGGTTATTTTGTGTAGATTGCTGAGGATTTTTTTCTATTTAATCCAGTTTAGAATAAAGCTTTAACGTAACAAAATGTGAAAAAAGTCAAAGTGTCTGAATACTTTCCGAATGCACCGTACATGTATATAAAAAATGAAAAGTTCTGGGGCCCATGATTTCTTAATCCGGCCCTGTTCCAAATCACGGTAGTTGGTGATTTTCACTGCTGGATTTGATGTCCATGCCTTAATCGACTGTACTATTTGTGTATGGTACCTCCAGTAATCAGGATGGCTGGCCTACTACAGGTGCCATCAAGCACCAACCCCTGATACAGCTCGGAGGCATTGAGCCAACACCAGGCACAGGGAGTGACTTCCAACCGTATATCTATTTCAGGCCTAACAGCCACAGATTAACTCCTGGCTTGGAAGATGATTGCGTCAATTCCCTCTAATCTTGTGCAACTGACAAGTGAAGTTCATTTACTTTAGCATACTGTACAGTAGGTGACCAGAGACTCTGTGAATCTGTGTCTGTCTCTGAGAGCACTCTGCTGGAGATTGACTGCAATAATTTACAAGGCGTTTTTTTTAGGAGTTTATAAACTGTAACTGTTAATTACTGTTACTTTTAAATATATAGATAGTTTCTAAGTATATAACCAATAGTTGAAATTGTGTGACTGTCATTGGATTTAAAAAAAAACTGATATCTAAATGCTATAATCAAGTGGAGATAAAAAAAAAATATATATATATATATAATAATTGTGCAACAGAGCTCATGGCTGAACATTCCCTAGCATTTGGTAGTCCCTGGTGGTGAATCATAATCGTCTCCTCTCTCTATAAGTCCCTGATCCCTGCTCTGTCATGATCATGGCACATTAGCAGATTTTCATCCACCAGAGAATGCTATTGCCAGCTGTAGCTCACTTTGGTCACTTGAGGGCCTCTCTCTAAAACATTTGTCCAGTTCCAAATGTACACTAGCCCCTACTCCTACGCACAACGCCTGAAAGTATTGTCAATATGTATGTCAGCAATATGACCAAAAAATTACAAAAGATTCTGTATGATACAAATCTTCTACACAAACTCTACTCATTAGTGCAGTGGTCTTCAATCATGGGTCGAAAGACCCACAGTGTGTGCAGGATTTTGCTCTAGCCCAGCAGTAACACACCTGATGTCAACTTACCCCCTGATTAACTGACTCAGATTCATTAGTATGGGGCTGGAACAAAGGTCTGCTCACCTGGCCATGGGTCTTCAGGAACATGATTGAAGAACACTGCATAAATGGGATCAGAATAAACTGTAACAGTATATCTCTGCATACTTCCACTCTTTCCAGACAGGCACTAAACTACTGTACCAGAGTTTAAGTAAATCACATCTTTGAGTGGGTTTGGCAGTAGTTGGTGAGAGTTAAACAGCTGAAGGTTGCATCAGCATGCTTTGCAACATTACTGAGGTCTTACATCATGAGAATATCAGGTCAATTTCTATTTCTAAAGGAAGAAACCGACTGTGACCATGCTTCTTCCTCTTACAGAGAGCTCGTATTTGAGAGAAAAGTCAAAGTTTGCTGAAAAAAGTTCCAAAGAATAAGAAGGTATCTTGAGGATGCTCCTCGGCTTCAAAATATGGATGAGCTATAGGCCTAAGATATGGAAGTTGTCTTTCACTTGATTTTATATGATATACAAAACATTCTCTAAACCCCCTCATAAATTACTTTAAAAAAAAGTTAAGCTGAAGTGCTGAACGAACTGTAGGGTAACTGAAACCAGATGTCTTTGGCAGTTTTTCACATGAATGCTTATTTTTCCCCCTCCATGATCAGCACCTCCATCCCTCTGCTACATGGTATTTCTGGATGTGGAACCAAGGCAGGTCATCACAGGAAGCTGGACAACATGGAGACGGATATACGTTCTGTTCCACTGTCCCTTTTTCCTACTGTTTGTTGATGGGATTCCCATACCGCCATCGTTGCTATTGTTACATGCATCTTGACATGCAGTATTGTGCAGGCAATAACCAACGTGAGCTATTAAGTCCTCAGTGAAGGTATACAATACAGTACAGCATAGGAGGTTGGTGGCACCTTAATTGGGGAGAACAGGCTCTTGTTAATTGCTGGAGCAAAATAAGTGGAATGGCATCAAATACATAAAACACATGGTTTCCATGTATTTGCCATTCCATTTGCTTCGTTCTGGCCATTATTATGAGCCGTTCTCCCCTCAGCAGCCTCCTGCGCAATACAGTCATCTATTAATGACAGAGAACATTGTGTTTCGCATTGCCTATAAGATCTTAGTTGGAGACTGCACTATATAGCCCTTTATATACTGTACACAATTAAACCATTACCACGATTAAACCATTAATGGATTGGTCTGTAAACATTTGTAGAAATATGCAGAAAAGGCACAAGATGTTTAAAGCCATTACAATATCTTATCTTAATATCAATTTTACCATTATGTCTCTCCTACAGATGCAGGATGGATCTTAATTTGACCCGTTTCTCACAAAAGGAAAATAAGCCTGCAGAAACAGGAAATTATAATTATTGTGTGGATTATAATTCATGGGCATTTTTGTAGGGGTTGATACATTTTTTAGTTAGGGCAAAACTTTAGAAGCCTTGAATACACTACAAATGTGCATTTCCAGCTGTGCAGGACATTTCCTGCAACAACAGGGTGACCAAATTGAGATCCTACTTCTGTATCTGCCGTTAATCAGTGACAGTGAATTTGAGTTTAATAAAAAATATATCTGAACTGTATAGATGTTCGAAGTGCCATCTCTTGGCTAGCTGAGCTGCAGCCTTAGCAGCAGAGTTCATTGAAGCTGCCTAGCCCTATATGCACGCAAAACTAAACCAATGCTGCCCTCAGGCAGTATATCAGGCCAACCTATTCTTCTGAGACAAAGAGCCAGTTTGGAATTTAGCTATGTAATACAAAAGCATGTAGCCAAGTGCTATGCTTTTTCATGTTGAGGGTGGAGATGTGGTGTGGGTGAGCGGGGATACTTCTTTTGTACTCAGACCAATGTTGGCTCTATGTAAATTGTCCATTTATCTAAACATCAACAGAACATGTGTCTTATGCATAGCCTTTTCACTCTAGCAGTGCTGAGGCATAGCCAATGTAATGTGACCTAATTTCTAACATGATGTCACAAATCCCTTGGCACCAAACACTGGGCTGCTGTGGCATGTTGAGTGATTTCCTCAACTTTATTGCTGTTCAGCAGAAACACTCCATGTTTTAGAGTGCCTGGATAGATTTTTCGACAGAGAATAATCAGATACACTGCATGCATGTCCACAATGACATGTTGTTCATTTTGGGGAAAAGTGAGTCAGTCAGACACCAGGGGATAATTTAACAATTTGGCATGGCTAGGCAGACCAGGTAGGGGGCTTGAATGGACACATCCTGCATCCCACGCTATCAGTCTCTCAAATCAGACAGACACAGCCACAGACGTGGCACTAAGAAGGGGGAGGAAGAGGAAGAAAACTGTAAAATCTTCAAATTATTATTCTTCGGTCTCGTGGAATTTTGGATTTTCAATGACCTAGTTAGAAAACTTCCCAGCAACTCTGTTTGCAGTAGGTAACCCAAACTATTATTCATTTGATGTTGTTTGCCATCTGCGTCTGACATTAATGTACCCAGCCCGCTATACACTCGTGTCCACCAGGGACCAGCTCATACATAAAGCATCATCCATTCAGGCTGCAAAGGCCTCAATTTCCTCCTTAACTTGATTTAATGTCACACACAAACACTAGGAAAATATGTGTACTGTCTTAAGAAAACACAATTTCCCACCACTATTTTCTGACAATTTATAGATGTTGCACACTGTCTTCAGTCCAGCAGTCTGTTGTTTACCCCTGGCTCAAAGCGGTGTGCAACATCTAGAAGTTGTCAGAAAATCCGAAAATGGAAGTGGAAAATGTTGTCTAATTAAGACAGCATGCATATGTTCCCCGCTTTGTTAGGCAGGAGGGCCATAAATACAAAATAATGTTGCTCTATGATGCATGGTCTAAAACTGTGTACAGTATATTACAGTAGCAACATTTGAGAATACAGAACGATGAACTTTATAGAAACTCTGCCAGATGTCTGTCTGCAGTGTGAATGTGCTTTCAGTGTGTCTCAGGCTTTAGGACCTGGAGGGGGAAAGTCCTACTCACATAGCTGCTCAACAGATACTGTGGGAGTGCCCAGTGCAGCTCACTGTGCATTGAAAATCACTGTACGTCATTAACATTTTTCACTCTCCAACTTCCAGAATATTTCCCCCGTGGTTTGTAGACCAGCTGAAGGATCGTGTGGAAGCTGAGAGAGAAATTAGAGGAAAACTGCTGAAAGAGCCTGGTAAGTTAAAAAGTGTGGGGGGGTGGACTTGTGTTAACTGCAGGAAAACTTCTGACCAGGAATGTGAAAGTCCCTCCATTTCGGGCTTATAACATTATGTTTGCTAATTTAGTTCTGTATTACAATACAGCTTCATGTGATTGAGCATGTGCAGGCCAGTTGAAAGGAAAAAGTTGTCAGGCTAAAACATACTTCTTCCTCCCAACTTCACTGTTAACACTTAATGAATGGGTCATATGACAGTGAAAATGCTATGATGATCAAATAAAGTGATGGTCAATTAACAGTGGCAATGCTGCTTTGAATTGTGCCATGTCTGAGGAAGCCTATCTTATTAGTAGCGGTCCCACCCAGCAACAGACTCTTGTGCTCTTATCTGAGTCTCAGTTGCCTCTGCCAGGGGGCATCTCACTTTACTTGGTCAATTGAACACATGCTGTGTGGTGGTAGAGAGTGTAGAGAAAGTATCAGATAGATTATCAGAAGAAATGAGCTGTGTAATTTATAAACATATGTTCAGACAGATATTAATGACGATGCACGGAACTGTAAACTTTCTCTCACAGTGGTTTCTGTCCAATAAGATGAGACCGTCATTGCCGGTATTTGTACGTGCCAGGATGTTTCTTTGTTATGACTTATAAGGGCATTGAATTACGCCCGATGTCCACCAGATGCATATGCATTTTGTTTTGCCGGATGTCTGGCCCACATTTTCCGTACTTGACACACATGTGTTTCGCTTTTCAACTAGCTAAAACCTAGCTAGTTGGAGTCAGTGTGTTTACCTCCATTTGCACCACCGCATGGAAAAGCAAAGCACAAGTTGAAAATATTGAAAACATGCAGTACACAGACAGTTGTGGACTGCTCCATTCACAATGAAGAGTTTGATGCATCTGGTGGACATGAGGCGTTAGCTTGTGTTGTGATTTGTAATTATGCGTGCAGAATCAAAATAATAGGTCATGCAAATTTAGAATGTACTGAAATAATTTGTAGTTCCAACAAAACTTTTAAGGGCGTCATTGTTACATTAGAGATCAAACTTTCTGTTTAATACTGAAAAATGTGAAGCCTCACGCCTGCTTAAGGTCACTCATTCCAGGCCTCAGAGGATGCATAGCATCCTTTTGTTTAGACTTCATGGCTTAGCCTGATCATGTTGCTACTTGTCTGCTACCGAAAGCCTCCTGCAGGGCAACACAGAGCAGAGAGAGATAAATAAAAAGTGTTTGGTCCCCAAAATGAAGCGAGAGCTTGATTTAAATGTCCATTGTTCTTCTTAAGAGAACTTGTATTCTTTATTCAGTGGCCCTCATTAGTTGCTGTAGAATTATTCCACTGAGAATGTTGGCCACTGTTTCATCTTCTAGTCGTTTTACAGCTGCAGTGTCAACGTGGCTCTTGAGTCTTGCCTTGAATGTCTACTTGGAGACTCTCCAATGGCACGGTCAACCCTGCTCTCAGATTCTCTACCAATGAATTCAGGTCTATAATTACATTACAGACTGCATAATGAAAGCTTAGTATACCACACAGCATGTCCATTCTGCATCATCCAGGTTGAATAAAAGAGAATGTGGTATTCCTCTTGAATCTCAGCGAAGTGTTTGAGAAGTGCATTATCTCAGTAACTTATGCTATCACTGGCAAGAGCAAGGAGAGAAATCAAATCAAATCAAATCAAATTTATTTATATAGCCCTTCGTACATCAGCTGATATCTCAAAGTGCTGTACAGAAACCCAGCCTAAAACCCCAAACAGCAAACAATGCAGGTGTAAAAGCACGGTGGCTAGGAAAAACTCCCTAGAAAGGCCAAAACCTAGGAAGAAACCTTATGTGGGGTGGCCAGTCCTCTTCTGGCTAACACGGGTAGAGATTATAACAGAACATGACCAAGATGTTCAAATGTTCATAAATGACCAGCATGGTCGAATAATAATAAGGCAGAACAGTTGAAACTGGAGCAGCAGCACAGTCAGGTGGACTGGGGACAGCAAGGAGCCTTCATGTCAGGTAGTCCTGGGGCACGGTCCTAGGGCTCAGGTCAGTTGAAACTGGAGCAGGAGCATGGCCAGGTGGACTGGGGACAGCAAGGAGTCCTCATGTCAGGTAGTCCTGGGACATGGTCCTAGGGCTCAGGTCCTCCGAGAGAGAGAAAGAAAGAGAGAAGGAGAGAATTAGAGAACGCACACTTAGATTCACACAGGACACCGAATAGGACAGGAGAAGTACTCAGATATAACAAACTGACCCTAGCCCCGACACATAAACTACTGCAGCATAAATACTGGAGGCTGAGACAGGAGGGGTCAGGAGACACTGTGGCCCCATCCGAGGACACCCCGGACAGGGCCAAACAGGAAGGATATAACCCCACCCACTTTGCCAAAGCACATCCCCCACACCACTAGAGGGATATCTTCAACCACCAACTTACCATCCTGAGACAAGGCCGAGTATAGCCCACAAAGATCTCCGCCACGGTACAACCCAAGGGGGGCAACCCAGACAGGCCGACCACAACAGTGAATCAACCCACCCAGGTGACGCACACCCCCAGGGACGGCACGAGAGAGCCCCAGCAAGCCAGTGACTCAGCCCCGTAACAGGGTTAGAGGCAGAGAATCCCAGTGGAAAGAGGGGAACCGGCCAGGCAGAGACAGCAAGGGCGGTTCGTTGCTCCAGAGCCTTTCCGTTCACCTTCCCACTCCTGGGCCAGACTACACTCAATCATATGACCCACTGAAGAGATGAGTCTTCAGTAAAGACTTAAAGGTTGAGACCGAGTTTGCGTCTCTGACATGGGTAGGCAGACCGTTCCATAAAAATGGAGCTCTATAGGAGAAAGCCCTGCCTCCAGCTGTTTGCTTAGAAATTCTAGGGACAATTAGGAGGCCTGCGTCTTGTGACCGTAGCGACGTGTAGGTATGTACGGCAGGACCAAATCAGAGAGGTAGGTAGGAGCAAGCCCATGTAATGCTTTGTAGGTTAGCAGTAAAACCTTGAAATCAGCCCTTGCTTTGACAGGAAGCCAGTGTAGAGAGGCTAGCACTGGAGTAATATGATCAAATTTTTTGGTTCTAGTCAGGATTCTAGCAGCCGTATTTAGCACTAACTGAAGTTTATTTAGTGCTTTATCCGGGTAGCCGGAAAATAGAGCATTGCAGTAGTCTAACCTAGAAGTGACAAAAGCATGGATTAATTTTTCTGCATCATTTTTGGACAGAAAGTTTCTGATTTTTGCAATGTTACGTAGATGGAAAAAGCTGTCCTCGAAATGGTCTTGATATGTTCTTCAAAAGAGAGATCAGGGTCCAGAGTAACGCCGAGGTCCTTCACAGAGAAGTCCCACAAGAGGTTTTCTGCATTCAAAATACAGGACAAATTTCATTTAATTTGCCTCTAACACATGGGATTTGAGACTCTGTTGCTCTGTAATCGCTATGATAATCCATAAGAAAGTCCACTGTATACATCTAACACCTTTTCCATGTCCCCTCTCAAGTCTCTACTGATATGGTTGACACCATGTGGGTGACTAACCTGGTAGCCATGGCCCTATTGGCCACTGCAGCCTCCGCTGCCACCGCTGCCTCAGCAGACAAGGTCTTGAGCAACCACGCCACCCTGCTGGCTGACAACAGCGCCAGCCTGGCCTTCAGCCTCTACCAGATCATAGCCAAGGAAAAGGACCTGGAGAACATCCTCATCTCCCCGGTGGTGGTGGCCTCTTCCCTGGGCCTGGTGGCACTCGGGGGCAAGGCATCCACTGCCTCCCAGGTCAAGACCGTGCTGAGCGCTAACAAAGTGAAGGACGAGCAGCTGCATGCTGGTCTGGCCGAGCTCCTGGAGGAGGTCAGCGACTCCAAGGCCCGTAACGTCACCTGGAAGATCAGCAACCGCCTATACAGCCCCAGCTCGGTCAACTTTGCAGATGCCTTTGTCAAGAGCAGCAAGAAGCACTACAAATATGAACACACAAAGATAAACTTCAAGAACAAGAAGAGCGCTGTGAAGTCCATCAACGATTGGGCGGCCAAATCCACCGATGGCAAGCTGCCCGAGGTAACCAAGGATGTGGAGAAGACCGATGGGGCCATGATCATCAACGCCATGTTCTTTAAACGTGAGTTCTCTCTTACAAAGGACCAGAATTTTGTAGATGCACTCTTCTCTCTTTCGCTTAGTTTTTTTACTCATTCACATATTTACAGTATAATTGTATTTTACTTTATATCTGAACAGCCCATTGGAATGAACAGTTCCACCATAAGATGGTGGACAACCGTGGCTTCCTGGTGTCTCACACTCACACTGTTGGTGTACCCATGATGCACCGCACAGGTCAGCCCTCATTATAATTTCATAAAGTACCTTTGAACTGAACTGGGGTGTTCTCATTTCAAAGTGAAGGAAGATGTAAAGAAATGCCCTAGAAATGTCTCTTGAGTCTGTATCCATACTGACTGTACCTGCAGGTATCTATGGCTTCCACGAAGACACAGTGAATAAGCTGTTCATCCTGAGCATGCCCCTGGCCCATAAGAAGTCCAGCCTGGTGTTCTTCATGCCCTACCACGTGGAGCCCCTGGAGAGGCTGGAGAAGCTGCTGACCCACAAGCAGCTGGAAGACTGGATGGGCAAGCTAAAGGAGACGGCTGTTGCTGTGTCTCTGCCCAAAGTCTGCATGGAAGTCAGCCACAACATCCAGGTACTGGAAAAACCTAGAGATGACACAGGTCATTGTTTAAAACAACATTTATTAAAAATGTTGTTAACTGTTTATAAGATACACATTTGAATAACAATCATTTTGTTAACTGTTTATGAGATCCAGATTTGAATAACAATCATTTTGTTAACTGTTTATGAGATCCAGGTTTGAATAACATGTTAGGATACAGCACACATCACTGATGCTCTTTTTTATTTATTTATTTTACTAGGCAAGTCAGTTAAGAACAAATTCTTATTTTCAATGACAGCCTGTTCAGGGGCAGAAGTACAGATTTGTACCTTGTCAGCTCAGGGATTTGAACTTGCAACCTTTCGGTTACTAGTCCAACGCTCTAACCACTAGGCTACCCTGCCGCCCCAGGTGGCTGAGAGTTCATGCTTCAAACTCCTTCACAATAAAGATCTCTCTCTCTCTCTCTCAGAAACACCTTGGGGAGCTGGGTCTGACTGAGGCTGTGGATAAGACCAAGGCGGACCTGTCCAACATCTCTGGGAAGAAGGACCTGTATCTGTCCAATGTATTCCATGCCTCTGCCATGGAGTGGGACACCGATGGGAACCCCATAGACATAAGCATCTTCAGCACAGACAAGCTGAAGAACCCCAAGCTGTTCTACGCTGACCATCCCTTCATCTTCCTGGTGAAGGACACCAAGACCAACTCCATCCTCTTCCTCGGCAGACTGGTGCGACCTAAGGGCAAGAAGATGAGAGATGAATTATAACACTTTGGAGTCTTATGCGAAGTGTTTGTGTATTTGTGCGTGTTATGGTGTTTATGTGTCTGTATTTTTCTATTCAAAGAGAGGAAAGGGAGAAAATGAATTGTATGTTTAATACCTCAAGAGTACATTCCCATTTGATCATCAATGTGCCAACATTTGTTCCTGTTGTTCACTATGCATGATTCAGAATGATATGTTTGTGTTGTAAGAAACAAAGCATTGTGTACTCTAACTTCACCTGGACATGGTACTATCATCAAGCCTGGTTTCAAAACTGAATATCGCCACATTTCACAAAAGAGAGTGATATTGGGTTTGGTCACCCTCATGTTTGAGTATTTAAATTAAGATGAGATCACAGGATGGATACTTACATTAACTATTGCTTAAATGTCAAATAAGCATTCCTCTGTTTTCCTCTCCTGTCTCCAGTTGGGATCCCAACTCATTGCACACTCTTTCACTTCACTTTGGATTATAGGCTATTTTTCTGTTGTAGTTGTTTATTTTAATTTCACCGAATCAACATCAACTTACTTTCAATAACTAATTGAACCTTTATTTTACTAGGCAAGTCAGTCAAGAAAAAAATATTATTTTACAATGACAGCCTACCCTGGCCAAACCTAACCCAGACAACACTGGGCCAATTGTGTGCTGCCCTATGGGACTCCCGATCATGGCCGGTTGTGACACAGCTCAGGATCAAACCAGGGTCTGTAGTGACAATGTTAGCACTGAAATGCTGTGCCTTAGACCACTGCACCACTTGGGAGCCCACTCATCCACTTGATAGTCATTCAAAGGTGCTGAGAAAATGGCTACTTTTTGTTTTTTTTGCCAGGATTACCATGTACCTTTCACCAAATATCAAATTGTGAGTTTGTGAAATTTGTGTGGGCTCTTCCAATACCTTTAATGTTTAAAGTACAAACAATTTTTTCACAAGCTTTTTCACAGGTTTACAACCTGGTGCTAGCCTTTTGTTCACTCCCCCAAAGAACATTCATCTATGACCCAAGGGTCACGCCTCTGTCTGCTACTCTGCTTGGCTTTTTACTGATCCACACTGAAGACACTGCACAGCACTCTATAGCTAACTTACTAGTGAAAGAAAAAAAGTATCAGGGATCAAGGTAAGACCCAGATGCAGACTGTCGAAGTAACAATGTTTATTGTAGCAACAGGGGCAGGCGGACTCAGGGTCAGGGTCAGGGACAGGCAGAGTTCAGTAATCCAGAGGTGGAGCAAAGGTACAGGACGGCAGGCAGGCTCAGGGTCGGGCAGAGAGGTCAGGCGGGCGGGTACAGGGTCAGGACAGGCAAAGGTAGAAAATCAGGAGGACGATTAAAGAGAGGCTGGGAAACGATAGGAGCTGACAGGAAAAATGCTGGTAAGCTTGAATGAACAAGACGAACTGGCAACAAACAGAATGAGAAAACAGGTATAAATACACAAGGAATAATAGGGAAGATGGGCGACACCTGGAGGGGTTGTGGAGACAAGCACAAGGACAGGTGAAACAGATCAGGGCGTGACAGAAAGGCCATGTCTGTGGAAGGCTTTTGACTAATCAGTCTTGTCTCCAACACTATCACCTTTTGCCACAATGAGAAATGAGATATTTACAAGTTTCCTCTTTTTCCCATAAAATGGTAATACAAAGAAAGTTGTAATGTGACTTTGTTTGATAGTGGGCTGTGGGTGACTACTAAGATGAAATGATAGCCATAGGTAGTGTGGCTAGCATTTGTGATGTCATGCAAAGTAGCCAATAGGTTTTTCCAACTGGTTGGCTGTAAAGGAATTCTAGCTATGGGGCTTTAAGACTACACAAGGAAGGACAGATACACTATATATAAAAAGTATATGGACATCACTTCAAAATAGTGGATTCGGCTATTTCATTGTATGCTGTAGCGTTAAGATTTCCCTTCACTGTGCATGGTGATCTTAGGCTTGTGTGCGGCTGCCTGGCCATGTAAACCCATTTCATGAAGCTCTCGACGAACAGTCCTTGTTTTGATGTTTCTTCCAGAAGCAGTGTGGAACTCGGTAGTGAGTGTTGCAACCGAGGACAGATGATTGTTACGCACTACTCGCTTCAGCACTCGGTGGTCGCGTTCTGTGAGCTTGTGTGGCATACCACTTAGCAGCTGAGCCGTCATTACTCCTACACGTTTCCACTTCACAATAACAGCACTTACAGTTCATCGGCGCAGCTCTTGCAGGGCAGAAATTTTACAAACTGACTTTTTGGAAAGATGTCATTCTATGATGGTGCCACGTTGAAAGTCACTGAGGTTTTCAGTAATGCCATTCTATTGGCAATGTTTGTCTATGGAGATTGCATGGCGGTGTGCTCGTTTTTATATACCTGTCATGTCAGCAACGGGTGTGGCTGAAAAGCCAAATCCACTCATTTGAAGGGGTGTCCACATACTTTTGTATATATTATTGGACCCAAGTAAGTCAGGTTCGTATCCTGTTGCTCTTGGTAAGATTGCCAGGTCAGCCAATTGTTGGCATTCAATGAGTTGCTCTTATACCTGGGTATTAAAGAGATTCTCATGTACTTTTGTATTCTTTTTAGCCAGTAGTTCTGAAAGTAGTGCTCCCGAGACAAAAGTGGTAACCAAAACTTGCACACTGCGTCAAAAACGAGTATATATGTGCTATATGTCATTGCTCTCTCTTTCACTCTGCTATGTGTGCATCTTGATAGCTGTAACTCAAATGGTGAGGGGCTGAAGCTCATTGGATAGAAATCGAATTGATTGGGGGCTGGCCCACATGGGAGAAAAAGTAGGGCAAATAGCGCATCACAGCTTCCAGAAAAACAGTTGCTTTAAATCTTGGGATTTCATGGCTAATTAAGTAAAAGTTTTTTTCTTATAGATTATACATGTATGAACTACAAATTGAAACATCCAGTTGCCAATGTTCCAGAACATAAAATATATGTTGTTACTGTAGTAATTAATTACACAGGTATAAGAGCAAGTGTTACCCAGTTGGTCAAAGGAGTAAGCCTAAATCTAAATCCATGTATTTTGTCATAGGCTTCATGCATGGTATGCCTATCTCTAATGAAGTGGCACTGTGGATAATTTAAGTATCTCTCACCAGCTAGTGGTTTACATTGCAGGCCTACCAATGGCCGCGCGACAGCTTCATTCACAGAGCGCCCGTGACAGCCGTGCTCCTGCCGTTTTCCTGACACAGCCCAGCCGCCCTTCACCCGCCCTTCTCCCAACCAACGACACTATTACAGCTGCCAGTTGGAGACAAGACGCTAATTTAGCATCAAGCCAGCAGCATGCCTACTACCTGTCACCACTTATTTTTTATATTTATAGATTTGTATTATTTAAGGTACATTGGATGCCATGTCCATTTGAAAAAACGTTGTAAATGATTGTGTGTGTGCAAAACATATCAGATAACGAATGTCAATCGTAGTCACCTGGATCCAATGGTGACGACTAATCAAATGTTATTGTCATGTACTTGTCGTGTCTTGGCTATGCCGGATTAAGTGATATGACATGCTTTTCTATAAAATAATTTCTCTGTAATTAATATTACCTGATTGAACTAATTATGTAAATGTAATTAACTAGAATGTCGGGGAACCACGAAAGAATGTTTATAGAGCTGTTATCTTCCGAATAAACTCTTAAAGAACTGGTAATCTTTTACATCAATAGCATTCAAATCAAATCAAATCAAATGTATTTATATAGCCCTTCGTACATCAGCTGATATCTCAAAGTGCTGTACAGAAACCCAGCCTAAAACCCCAAACAGCAAGCAATGCAGGTGTAGAAGCACGGTGGCTAGGAAAAACTCCCTAGAAAGGCCAAAACCTAGGAAGAAACCTAGAGAGGAACCAGGCTATGTGGGGTGGCCAGTCCTCTTCTGGCTGTGCCGGGTGGAGATTATAACAGAACATGGCCAAGATGTTCAAATGTTCATAAATGACCAGCATGGTCGAATAATAACAAGGCAGAACAGTTGAAACTGGAGCAGCAGCACAGTCAGGTGGACTGGGGACAGCAAGGTGTCATCATGTCAGGTCGTCCTGGGGCACGGTCCTTGGGCTCAGGTCCTCCGAGAGAGAGAAAGAAAGAAAGAGAGAATTAGAGAGAGCATATGTGGGGTGGCCAGTCCTCTTCTGGCTGTGCTGGGTGGAGATTATAACAGAACATGGCCAAGATGTTCAAATGTTCATAAATGACCAGCATGGTCAAATAATAGTAAGGCAGAACAGTTGAAACTGGAGCAGCAGCATGGCCAGGTGGACTGGGGACAGCAAGGAGTCATCATGTCAGGTAGTCCTGGGGCATGGTCCTAGGGCTCAGGTCCTCCGAGAGAGAGAAAGAAAGAAGGAGAGAATTAGAGAACGCACACTTAGATTCACACAGGACACCGAATAGGACAGGAGAAGTACTCCAGATATAACAAACTGACCCTAGCCACCCGACACAAACTACTGCAGCATAAATACTGGAGGCTGAGACAGGAGGGGTCAGGAGACAATTCAATTCTTAATTGTCACCTTATTCAGTCTCATCTGAAGTAATTGAATTCTTGGTTATCTTCAGGAACCCTGGCTAACAAGTTGAGTCAGCAATACCAAATTTGGTTTAATAATTTATTTACTAAATACCTAAACAATCACACAGAATTACATATACACAGGATGGGTCATACATTGATTACTAATTATGTCATAAAAGAAAACGTCCCTAGCGGACAGAACAGATATGACGGCTGGTTACACAAAGAAAGGGGTTTGGGGTTTGAATGAAAGCGTGGGAAGACTGAGGATGTAACGGATGTTGGTGGAAGAAGGTGAGGACCAAGGTGCAGCATGGTAAGTGTTCATCATTTTAATGGTAAAACTGAACACTATCAATCAAGCAAAAAAAGAACAACCGAAACAGCTCCGTCAGGTGTAAACACACTAAACAGAAAATAACTACCCACACCACACAGGTGGGAAAAGGCTACCTAAGTATGGTCCTCAATCAGAGACAACGTTAGACAGCTGCCTCTGATTGGGAACCATACCAGACCAAACACAGAAATACAAAACATAGAACAAAACATAGAATGCCCACCCCAACTCACGACCTGACCTAACAAAATAGAGACATAAAAAAGGAACTTAGGTCAGGACGTGAAAGAGGAACACAGGATTTGGTTTCTGATCGGACCTTGTAAAGCTATGCTATCGTAAATACAGAATCTTATGCATTCTAAATAACCGCCCATTTGGAAAAGGAAAATGCAATAAATATTTACTCTGAGCTGTGCTTCAATAGGTTGGTCGTAGATGGAAGGCCGTGTTGCCCAACAGAGATCTTCCTGTCCTCTGAAGAATGTCTGGTAGAACGGGGGCGTTGTAATACCATCGTGTGTTTGGTAGAAGAGATACTTTGTCCGTCCTTTCCTAGCCCACGTTTACAGCTGCTGCTGCTCACTCAACGGCTAGGAGGTATCACTTCTTTAGTGTATAAGAGTTCAAAGTTCATACCAAGTTGCCATAATTTAAACTGTCGCTGAAGTTGGCTTAGTTCTGTAGTTTGATATTAGCCCTTTTAACGTATGGACCGTTGTCCTCACGTCCTCGGAACACAAATGTAACATTTTCGTAAAGGGCTTAGGTAGTAAGAAGAGAAAGGCGTGTTTCATAGTTCACAACCAATGTCTGTTCACATGGGCGGGGCCACTGAGTTGAGCCTAGTTCACTTGTGAAAACCAATTCTCTCATTTAGAAGCTAAAATTACATTTAATCTGTTCACAAATTGTTTCATATTTAAACATTTAAACAATTGCACAACAATTCCATGTGAATCTGATAACTATAATGTGTAGACTTTCCAAGGTACCATTTTTGTCATCCTATCATCAGTAATAATGTCTCAGATGACAACTGATCTGATATCATATTCTTTAAGAACCAACGCATATTTTCAACTGGTTGGATTACCGAAATATTTTTCTGTTCACCACCCTTTGGATGTTAACAGACTCTGTCTTTGTTTACAAAGGGCTTTCCAAGAGTCACATCTGCAGAGTAGAGAGAGGAAAGGGGGAAAGGTAAACCTCACCAACAGGGCAACGTCATGACACAGGCTTCTCACCAAAGTAACATAGTCATCAAATAAATAACATAGGAAAGCAATCAAATAAGTGACAGAGTAAATATACTGTATAACATACTACTAAAAATACTAAATAAAATAAATCAAGTACAAGAGGCATGCAGAAAAGAAAATAAGATAAAGTAAAATACGATTTTCTTCAAATAGCCTATAGTGATATATTAGACTATGGACATTGTTTGCCCATGTGCATTATGAGTGGAATAAGTTCAGTGCAGTTGCAGCATAGCATTATATGAAAGTATATTCATTAGTAGTACTGGAAGATGACATAACTATTGCAATGGTCCGGTCTACAAAACTGATTTTGGTGTGTATGGAATATAAATAAATGCTAAGAAAAGTTTTATTGCAATTAAAGTCAAACACCAATCTCATGAAATGTGTTAATTCAAGGACTACATTTATTTGTGTTGTTGAGCCTCCGTCCCAGGCTGGATTTTGACTGCGGTCAAGCTATCCTGCAAACGAAAATGATCGCTCAAGCCATCCGCGCTGTAGAATTTGTGTAAGCATGCACTGCACGTTATGGTATCAAGCGTAATATGTTTGACAGAAGAGAGAACCTATTCTTAACAGATTTATTGTCGCCAGATAACTATGTTATGTTGATGTGAAATATTATTTTCTTTTTTCACACTTTTCTTTTGTTTGGTTTCGGTACCAACATGCATCAAATGCTGAAGCACATGCCTCCCAGTCAGTAGTTCGTTTAGACACTATGCAGTGAATATTGGGGGATCTGGGCTTGTTTTCATAATGTCCATGGCATTTCTAGGACAGTGAGATGTGTTTCACACATACAGTGCATTCAGAAAGTATTCAGACCTTCAACTTAACTTTTCCCACATTTCACATTTGGTTATGTTACAACCTTATTTAAAAAATGATTAAATTTTTAAAAATCCTTATCGATCTACACACAATACCCCATAATGACAAAGTGAAAACTGTTTTTTTTAGGTGCAAAGTAATATTTAAAAAACAAACATAAATACCTTAACATTGATCGTCCTTGAGATTTTCTACAACTTGATTGGAAGCCACCTGTGGTAAATTCAATTGACTGGACATGATTTGGAAAAGCACACACCTGTCTAGATTAGGTCCCACAGTTGACAGTGCATGTCAAAGCAAAAACCAAGCCATGAGGTCGAAGGAATTGTGCTCCGAGAAATAACTGTCTCGAGGCAAAAATCTTGGGAAGGGTACCAAAAAATGTCTTGAAGGTCCCCAAGAACACAGTGCCCTCCATCATTCTTAAATGGAAGAAGTTTGGAAACACGAAGACTCTTCATAGAGCTGGCCGCCTGGCCAAACTGAGCAACCGGAGGAGAACGGCCTTGGTCAGGGAGGTGACCAAGAACCCGATGGCCACTCCTTCAGAGCTCCAGAGTTCCTCTGCGGCGATGGGATAACATCCCAGAAGGACAACCATCTCTGAAGCACTCCACCAATCAGGCCTTTATGGTAGAGTGGCCAGACGGAAGCCACTCCTCCTTAAAAGCCACATGACAGTCCGCTTAGAGTTTGCCAAAAGGCACCTAAATGACTATCAGACCATGAGAAACCAGATTCTCTGGTCTGATGAAACCAAGATTGAACTCTGGCCTGAATGCCAAGCATCACGTCTGGAGGAAACCTGGCACCATCCCTACGGTGAAGCATGGTGGTGGCAGCATCATGCTGTGGGCACTTTTTTCAGTGGCAGGGACTAGTCAGGATCAAGGGAAAGATGAACGGAGCAAAGTACAGAGAGATCCTTGATGAAAACCTGCTCCAGAGCGCTCAGAACCTCAGACTGGGGCAAAGGTTCACTTTCCAACAGGACAATGACCCTAAGTAGACAGCCAAGACAATGCAGGAGTGACTTTGGGACAAGTCTCTGGATGTCATTGAGAGGCCCAGCCAGAGCCAGCACTTGAACCCCATCAAACATTATCTGGAGAGACCTAAAAATAGCTGTGCAGCGACGCTCCCCATCCAACCTGATAGAGCTTGAAAGGATCTGCAGAGAAGAATGAGAGAAACTCTCCAAATAAAGGTGTCCCAAGCTTGAAGTGTCATACCCAAGAAGACTCAAGGCTGTAATCGCTGCCAAATGTGCTTCAACAAAGTCTGTGTAAAGGGTCTGAATACTTCTGTAAATGTGAAATCAGGTTTTTATTTTAAATACGTTTGCAAAACTGTTTTTTTAATATGTTTTTATGGGGTATTGTGTGTAGATTGATGAGGGGCGAAAAGCCAATTTCATCAATTTTAGAATAAGGCTGTAACGTAACAAAATGTGGAAAAAGTCAAGGGGTCTGAATACTTTCCGAATGCACTGCAGTTATGAATGTGTCTCCCTCTGCCATATGGAAGAATTGTATGAGAGCAAATGGCGGCAAAAGAGCTGACCACAGAACTTGGAGATATACAGCAGCAGGTAACTTCAATTGTAAACTAAACCACATCCACTGCGCACCTGCCTTTTCACAAAGCGATGCGAAGATATGGGATCAGAGCCTGACAATGTTCTACTTCACACAAAGGTTTGGTGGTTATCGAGGGGGAGTGTTGGAAAGATATTTTGCATTGAGAGAGGAACTGTTTATTTTACAATCAATGTCAAAATAAAAACAAACACCTGGTTGACTTTCTGTGTAAGAAAATGTGTCTCCTTGCCTATGTAACAGACATATTTGGTCAACTGAACAAACTGAACGCAAGCATGCAGGGGAAATACAAAAACAGTCTACAGATGAGAGACCAAATCAGAGTATTCAGATCAGAGGAAATCATTTTTTAAACGCAAACTATGCCCATTTCCCTCGGCTGTGCACGTTTCTTACATAAGACAGCATCAGTAAGTGTCCCACACGAGTGACTGCTCATCTCCAATGCTTGGAAGAACACTTTAGGACCCACTTCCCAATTTGTTTGATCCTGTCTCAGTTGACATGCCGGTAAGTGATCAAGCTGGATGTGACCGAATGCTGCAGACAACGCATTCATGGGTCACAATGCAGAAGTTTTGGTGTCAGACTCAAAGGGAATATCCTGCAGTCTCCCTCTGAGCATAAATGTGGCATTCAAAACAACTGGGAACTCAGAACTTAGAAATCTCAGACTTCCGACTTCAGTGCATTCAAGACAACTGGTGAAAAAACTAGCTTTGAGTGGGAAAAATCATTTTGAACGGTCATCCCAACTCGGGAATTCCAACTCAGGAACTCGGGCCTATTTCTCCAACTTTCCGACCTGAAGATCACTGACATCATGATTTTACCATGTATTTTTCAGCGTTCCCAGTTGTCTTGAAAGCACCATAAAACTCATGGTACCCTTCGTCAGCTAATATCTGTATGAAGCTGGATTCAGTGCACTCGTCTGCATTAAAACCACATTTCCAGGTTAGATGTGACAGCAGAAATGGGGTGCGCACTGTCGACTATGCCCTCTGACTTTGAGAAGGTCTGACGCGACATGCTTCATGCACACCCATCTCATTGGTGATGGTGAGATAAGAGACATTATGTCAGACTAATTTGCAATTGACTGTCATTGCCCCACATTAAAAGTATGTGACGTTGAGCTTTGATAGCCCAGCCCCCAGGACTCTCTCACCATAGCAGACAGAGAGCTGGTATGTTGTTCTCACTGACCGTGTCCGCTCCACATAGGCAACCAGTGCCCTCAGAGAGCACAGCATGTCGGAGGGAGGCCCAGACCCTCCCGCCACTGGGAGCAGACAGGTCAGAATGGATGTTCACATGCCTGTCTGACAGAGCCTTCAGAGGAATGAAGTGTTGGGGCAGAGAGATATATCCCCCTCCAGTAGCCCTCAGAACTTACCGAAAGAGCATGGAGCTCACACCCACCCTCTTCATGGAATTAATTGCTACCAAGAAAGCCACCTTCATAGAGAGGTGTTTCAGGGAGGCAGGCTCCAACGGTTCGAATGGCGGCTTTGCCAAAGCTGCCAAGACCACATCCAGATCCCAGCTCACCACAGAGCGGATCTGGACACAGGCGACGAACCCCATTCCTAAACCTGGAGACCAAGGGATGGTTCCCCCCCTGGCCTGTCCATCCACCCCACATGGCAGGCTACAGTCTCAGTGTAGAGGCTGCTAAGCCCTCATCCAAGTGAGACTTCAGGTATTGGAGGTCATACTGCACCCCACATGGCTCGGGCAGCACCTCAATACCAGTGCACCAAGAGCAGAACAACCGCCAGCGCAACTGGTATGCAGAGGTTGTAGTCGGTGCCCTTGCACTCTGCATGGTGTTCATTACACCCTCCTGTAGTCCTAACATGGACCATTGGTGCAGTGGCCAAGCCTGAGGCGGTGCTGCCTCGGATGCCACAGAGTTCCCCCAGTCTGAGACAGCAGGTCCGGTCTCAGGGGAAGTTGCCATGGTGTCCCAGACAACAGGGACAGGAGAAGGCTGAACCAGGGTCACCTGGGCCAGTATGGGACCACCAGAAGCGATTCTCTGCCATCCTGGTCCTGTCCAGCACAGCCTGGATCAGGGGAAATGGGAGGAATGTGTAAAGCTCCAGTCCTGGCCAATCGTAAGCCAGAGCGTCCAAGCCCAGAGGCCCTGGTGGCTCTGACATGGAGTACCACAGGGGGCAGTGCGCATTGTCCAGGGAGACAAAGAGGTCCACCTGTGCCCAATCGAACTTGTCCCACAGGTGCTCCACCTGGGGATGTAGGCTCCAGTCCAAAGGTGGCGGGCCCTCCCTTGAGAGAATATCCGCGGCCACACATTCAGGATGCCAGGTATGTGCGCTGTGCGTAGAGACGCTAGACATTCCTGAGCCCAGAGAAGGAGATCCCGTGCCATAAGATGGAGGCGGTGGGACCTCAGTCCAACCTGATGGTTGATGTAAGCCACCACTGTGGTGTTGTCAGTTCTCACCAGGACATGTCTTCCCTTCAGATGTGGAAGGAAAGACTGTGGAGCATTGCAAGTTAACACCATGTTTAGCAATTGTTCTCTCTCTTACGTCTGGTCTTCACAAGAGAAGGCAACGGTTGTTTTGTACGGGTATCTTTCATTTATTTGGCGTGGGCTACAGCCAAACAGTAGCCTGTGTGGAGTTGGGTTAATAAACCGTGAACTCGTAAACTCAATCAACTGTAAACAAACATGGCGACGCCCAGTTTCCAATTGGGAAGCTTTTCATGCTCAGCTTGAACTGTTAGCTCATTTTGGGGGGTGGTTGAATGAAGATAAGGCACTGCAGTTGGCTTTTTGCCTCCCGGATGATGCTATGTCCTGTTTGATATTGATTAGCCCCGAGGACAGACAAGATTATGGGGCTTTAGTGGGAGCACTGAGGAGTCGCTTTGGACAGTGTGTACAGCCCGGGCTGCTGCGCTCCAAACTGAGTAATAAATGCAGGTGCTAGCTAATGACATTGAGAGCCTCTCTCTGTGGGCATAAGCTCACATGCCTCCCTCCGTGCAGAGCGAGATAGCACGGGACCAGTTCATCCAGCCGCTCTCTCCTTGACCCAGCTGGCTCATTCTGAGTCATTGCAGATAGCCTTGGAGATGGTTTGAAGAGGGAGCTCGTGTGGGCTGGTGCTTCGTTGGGGTTGCAGGGAAACAGACCCACTAAGCGGGCTGGGGGGCAGAGCAGGCCAGAACCGGAAAAGCCTGCATGGGTGGCTGAAATGACTCAACTCATTCGTGCTGTGTTGCTACATCCTGGTCCCAGGGTCTGCTGGAGGTGTGGCCAGCCAGGCCATCTGCCCCATGTCCCCCAAAGCTCAGGGAAACCGCTCAGGGTCTGCATAGTCGGGGCAGTGCGGACCCCTGGCTCTCTTTCCCAACCACCACCATCTTCAGGAGGAGCCCACCGACATGGACGGGTGAGCAAGGCTCCACATCCCCCAGATGCAGACGAGGGCAAGCGGATGAAACCTGTTGTTGTGGTGGGCCTGACCTGTGTTGGGGACTTTTGTCATGTCCCTATCCATGTCCCTGTCACTGTGGAGGGGGTGTCTAAGAAGGGGGACCGTATCACGCTGGCACGCCAGGAGGCAGCAGACAAGGCTGTGTTGGAGATGCAGCGGGCAGACTTCATCGAGCCCTCAGATGGCCCCTGGGCGGCGCAAGTCGTCATGGGATCTAAGAAAGCTGAGGTTCTGTGCGGACTACAGGCGGCTGAATGAGGTAACCAGGAAGGACTCATACCCCATACCATGTATCGATGAGTCGCTGGACTTCGTTAGGGGAACCTCCTGATGCTCCTCACTAGACCTCTGCAGTGGCTTCTGGCAGTGGCCCCTCTCCCCAGAGGCTAGAGTCAAAACAGTGTTCTCCACTAACCGAGGACACTGGAAGTTCAAGGTCCTGTGCTTCGGCCTGTACAACGCTCCAGCTACTTTTGAGCATTTGATGGACAGGGTGACCTCACCTTGCCCTTTATCCTGGACACAGACGCGAACAATGTAGGCATGGGTGGAGTGCTGGCCCAGGTGGGGCCAGAGGGGGAGAGAGTGATGGCGTACTTCAGCAAAACATTCAACAAACATGAGCGCTGCTACTGTGTCACCCGGCGGGAGCTCCTAGCTGTTGTGGCTTCCATCAAACACTTCAAGTACTACCTGGTTGGCCTGCCCTTTACAGACTGACCACTCTGCTCTCCAGTGGCTCATGTCTTTCAGAGAGCCAGAGAGCCAGGTGGCACGCTGGTTGGAGGAGCTTCAGCCGTACGACTTCACAGTGGTACACAGGGCAGGGTCACACCATTTCAGCGCAGACGCCATATCCCGTCGGCCCTGTACTGCAGAAGGGTGCCGCCACTGTGAGTGAAGAGAGGGCCGTGAGAGAGAGCTGTGTGCAGAGGAGGTCTGTGCCTCAGTGTGTCGGGCGAGCGGGCCTGTCTGCTGTGAGCTGCAGACTGTCGACGTGGCTGAATGGGGGCAGCAGCAGGGACGGGACACAGACCTATATCTGGTGCTACAGTGGGTAGAAGCGCAGCTGAGGCAATCAGGGGAAGAGGTGGCATGCTCTCACTCCCAACCAAAGGGTTGTTGTCAAAGTTTGAGAGACTGATGCTGGCTGATGGCGTGCTACAATGGGCATGGAAGGAGGCAGCTACGGGAGAGGAGATGTGGCAGGTGATGGTCCCAAAAGCACTATGGGAGGCTGTGCTCCAGAGCACTTAATATATAATATAATAATATATGCCATTTAGCAGACGCTTTTATCCAAAGCGACTTACATTCATGTGTGCATACATTCTACGTATGGGTGGTCCCGGGGATCGAACCCACTACCCTGGCATTACAAGCGCCAGGCTCTACCAACTGAGCTACAGAAGGACCGTATGGGGGGGTGGGGACTAGACACTTTGGGGTCACAAAAACACGGCGCTGCCTCAGTCAGGGCTTTTACTGGGGGCAGCACAAGAGGGATGTGGAGGAATTTTGCTCCTGCTGTGACAACTGCACAGCGAGAAAGGGCCCTCCAGGCCACTCTCATGCTCAGCTCCAACAGATCCCAGTTGGGGCTCCCAAGTGGATGTAGTTGGACTGTTCCCCACCACAGACAGTGGAAACCTCTGGATGCTCACGGCTATGGACAATTTCACAAAATGGTCCGATGCCTATGCTCTGCCTGACCAGGAGGCAGAGACCATCTTCGACGCCCTGACAGTGGGGATGTTCAGCAGATTTGGAGCTGTGGAGTCCATCCACAGCGACCAAGGCAGAAACTTTGAGTCCCGTGTATTCGCCACCACGTGTGAGAGGCTGGGTATTCACAAGATCCGCTCTACTCCTTTCCATCCTCAAAGTGATGACCTTGTGGAGTGCTTCAACAAAACGCTTGGACTGGCCATCGTCTCTGCCAAATACCAGCGTGACTGGGACAAGTACCTGTCTATGGTCCTCATGGCATGCCGCTCCGCTGTCCAAGACTCTACCTCCTGCACACTTGCCCTCCTCATGCTGGGGAGAGAGATCCGTACCCCTGCAGAGATGGCGTTTGGTCGGCCCTGGGATAGCCTTCCTGTTCCCCAGGGGCCGGAGTATGCCCGGAGACTCCATTGCAATTTAAGACCATGTTTAGCCATTGTTCTCTCTCTTACGTCTGGTCTTCACAAAAGAAGGCCAAGGTTGTTTTGTATGGTTATCTTTCATTTATTTGGCGTGGGCTACGGCCAAACAGTAGCCTGTGTGGAGTTGGGTTAATAAACCGTGAACTCGTAAACTGTCTGGACAATTGTTCCTTTATGATTTAACCAGGTCATTACAATATGTTTTCATCCGTTAGGTTTATTCCTTGTATTGCTAATAAAAAGATAATAATTTTAAAGCATTTCAAACTGAGGTACTTCTGTCACTCATATTTATTGAGTGTTTTAATAATTTGTATGAATCTGTTGCAATACTTATCATTTAAGTTTAGTTATACTTTCTTTCAAGCGTTGTAAAAATTCTTTATATAACAAACTTCTCCTCAGGGAAAACCAAGTTTAGCACATTTCATCTTTTCATGTATATTTCCATATGTGTTATCGCTTATTTAACCTATGATAATTTGCAAATAAAGTCATTAAAAATCCTACAATGTGATTTTCTGGATTTCTTTTATTCTCATTTTGTCTGTCATAGTTGAGGTGTACCTATGATGAAAATTGCAGGCCTCTCTAATCTTTTTAAGTGGGAGAACTTGCACAATTGGTGGCTGACTAAATACTTTTCCCCCCACTGTATATTATCAAGCATTTCACACGTTATCCAGATACTGACTGTTAGCACTTGGTGGTCTCTAGCAGCTTCCCACAACTATAAGGGCACAGAACGAGACTCAGATGCAGACAAGGGAGACAGATGGTTTGTGTCTCTGATATGTATTAGTATCCAAGAGAATGGTTGTGAACAGGTAAAAAGTTCATAACAAGGCCAGAGTCCAGGAGGTACAGGGTGGCAGGCAGGCAGAATAGTCAGGCAGGCAGGTACAGAGTCAGGGCAGGAAAGAGTCAAAACCGTGAGGACTAGAAAAAGAGAGATAAGAAAAAGCAGGAGCACGGGGAAAAACACGCTGGTTGACAAGACAAGACGAACTGGCACAAAGAGACAGGAAACACAGGGATAAATACACCGGGGAAAATAAGCGACACCAGGAGGGGGTGGAGACAATCACAAGGATAGGTGAAACAGATCAGGGCATGACAACAATAAAGGGCTTTAGGAGAGGCAATTGAACCTGTAGCCATATTACTTCAACAGTATTTAACATGAGATTCTGTCTAATATTTACAGCAATGTGGTTCTGAATGTTAACAGCAACACCTCCACCACTGGCATTTCTGTCTTTTCTGGAAATGTTATAGCCTTGTATTGCTATTACTGTATCATCAAAGGTATTGTCTAAGTGAGTTTCAGAGAATATGAATGTAATCAGTTACTAACAAGTTATTAATTTCATGTACCGTGTTTCTTAAGCTACATATGTTAATGTGGGCTATTTTTAGCACTTTTCTGTGATGCTTGCTTGTTTTCATTGCTTTACTGGGAAGCTTAGCAGAAGTAGATGTTATTTATGTTAGTGCAAGATGAGCTGCACACAGTGGACTTCATACTAGGCTTCACTACCTCAGTGTTAACAGCATAAATCTGGTTCATTGGCACGTGATTGCTGCATGCAATAGCTATAGAATCAGTAGAGGCATTCGGGGCATTTGGAGGGACATAAATTAGGTGTACCAATGCCCCTGTTATAAGCATTATGATGACTCAGTGACACAATGGTAGGGATTAACTGAGCTGGGTTTGGGTCATTGATAAGACAGTCTCAACACAGCCTTATAATGCTGTGAAAGGATCCAGGAACCCAAATGATTTGGGTGGATCCCATCCTCCTAATAAAATGTGTTTTGTTTCCAAAAAGCATCAAAATTGTCAACAAAAGTTACACCCTTTGAGCTGCAATAATCAGAGAGGGAACAAGGCCAGATATGATGAGTCTTAAATTAGTGTATAGCAGAGAGTCAATCAGCTCTTTGAAATCCAGTTTCAACTGTTCAGAGCTGCCCTTCATAATGTCCACATGGACTATGATAGAATCAATGTCCATGTCCTGGTGTAGTACATTCAGGAGCAGCTTAGTAATGTAATTTACTCAAGCTCCAGGATAGGACATTGTCTTTGAAACAGGAACAGTCACATTTCTTACCATGGACCTGTCCAAAATCACGGCTGGCGAGAAGCATGAGAAAATCCACCCACTCCCACGCTTCACAGGATGGTGGAGGTCTCCGACAGATGGAGAAAGCCCGCTCGATTCAGAGCAGGGACGGAAGTTTGCCAATGTCAACTTCGAAATCGTATTGGGAAGGAGTAGGAGTAGGCACAGCGGCCACAGACACTGGTACCCCCAGCGACGAAGGTGCAGGAAGATCAGGCTCTAGGATGGCGAAGCTAGTCGTTGTTTGTATCCACTCCGGGCCTCTCGTTGGGAGTGTAGATTGCTTTGCGGTAGGCCGCTGTCTTCGGCTTCCACGGTTTGGGACATGTAACCATTGTTGATTGCCATGCTCCTCTTGCTGTGCTCTTTTGATTCCGCTATCGCGGTCAAGCTATGGGGGGGGAGAGGCAGGAGATGGATCCCCTGGTGAATGGACTCCAGGCAACACAGGCCAGTCGGATAACAACAAATGACAAGACGGAGATGCATCCAACATGCGCAAACACCTTCCAGCCACCGGCATAGAAAAGGTAAACATTCCACTCTTCGTTTTCCCCAGTTTCTTATGTAGGCTGGCTACCTGTGTGATAAAGGAAGCCACCTCAAGCCTAAGATCCTTGGCAAGCAAATAATTTTCCGCATTGGAACTCTGAGTGATCCAGTTTGCCCTGAAACAAAGCATAGTGGATACAGCTCCTACAGGGCTGGAACCGTTCATTTACTTCTCCAGACAAAGAGGGTTCCGTTGGAAAACTCATCTGGGACTAACTTCGTTAGCTTGATGGCTAACATTAGCAGCTTAGTGGCTCTTTCAAGCAGACTTTAACCTGTCAGTTAAGCAGGATTCCGGGATGAGAAATAGCGGTCCTAGCGGTTATAAGCTAACTGCGCTGAGGAATCCATGTAAAAACAGGTTTGGTATTTATGTGTAACAAATTGGTTATGTTTTAGTTAAAATAACAAATAGAGTGTTTCCAGCATACAGTGTTCAGTTGCGCACTCGGATGGCGTATGATTAGGACTGTTCCAGGTTGAAAAGTAGGAATGGTGTTAGGTTTCCTCCAGATGTAACGCTTGGTATTCAGGCCAAATAGTTCAATCTTGGTTTCATCAGCTCAGAGAATCTTGTTTCTCATCTTCTGAGTCCTTTAGGTGCCTTTTGACAAACTCCAAGCGGCCTGTCATGTGCCTTTTACTGAGGAATGGCTTCTGTCTGGCAACTCACAGAGGAACTCTGGAGCTCTATCAGAGTGACCATCGAGTTCTTGGTCACCTCCATGACCAAGGCCCCTCTCCTCCGATTGCTCAGTTTGGCTGGGCGGCCAACTCTAGGAAGAGTCTTGGTGGTTCCAAGCTTCTTCCATTTAAGAATGATGGAGACCACTGTGTTCTTGTAGAACTTCAATGCTGCAGAAATGTATTGGTACCCTTCCCCAGATCTTTGCCTTGACACAATCTTGTCTCAGAGCTCTACGGAAAATAGTTTTGACATCATGGCTTGGTTTTGCTCTGACATGCACTGTCAACTGTGAGACCTTATATAGACAGGTGTGTGCCTTTCCAAATCATGTCCAATCAGTTGAATCTACCACAGGTGGACTCTATTCAAGTTGTAGAAAGATGTCAAGGATGATCAATGGAAACAGGATGCACCTGAGCTCAATTTCGAGTCTCAGAGCAAGTGGTCTGAATATTTATGTAAATAAGGTGTTTCTGTTTTTATTTTTAATACATTTGCAAAAACAAAAAATAAACTGTTTCACTTTGTCATTATGGTGGTATTGTGTGTAGATTGATGAGGATTTTTTCATTTTTAAAATCCATTTTAGAATAAGGCTGTAACGTAACAAAATAAGGAAAAAGTGAAGGGGTCTGAATACTTTCCAAATGTACTGTATTTGAAAAGGTCCTTTAATTGAGTCTCCAACATGGGATAAATGCCATTATAAACCGGGTAGTTTGGGTCCTGGATGCTGATTGACTGAAAGCCGTGGTATATCAGACAATACACCTCGGGAATGATGCAAAAATACATGTTTACTGTTCTATTCATGTTGGTAATCGGTTCATAATAGCAATAAGGCACCTCGGGGGTTTGTGTTATATGGCCAATATACTGTACCATGGCTAAGGGCTGTATTCAGGCACTTCACTTCACGTCGTGCCCAAGAACAGGGCTTAACCAGGGTGTATTAGCCATATACCACACCCCCTTGGGTCTTATTGCTTATTTATTAAGTATGTCATGTATGTGTATTTTCTAAATTATACATATTTGAAAAAGTATGTTAAACTTTCATTGAGTCTCCAATATGGGATATATATTTTTTGGGAATATGAGATTAATTAATTGTATTGGCAATCTATTTGAATTAGCTCTTCAAATAAAATCATGACCATCCAAATCTTATACATGATTATATTTGACAATAGGTAAATTATCATTAAAAACAATCCAATCATAGCTTTATTAATCAGGAAATGATTTTTATCAAATTTGTGCCTTCATAAAGTGCTGTTTCCTTGCTTCGAGACCGTATTTCTGACCTATTTCAAGAGATCCAAAAGCAATCCTAGTTCTGTGGAATCTCAATCACTGAATAGGATCTAACCGAACTACTGCCTAGGAGGCATGTGCTTCCGCGTGTGATGTATGCTGTTACCGAAACCGAAACAAAAAAGTGTGAATAAAGTCAGTATAATTTGCCTCAATTATTTAAATGAAGTTACTGGGTATAAACATATCACATAATCGTCACACAATTCACTGGCGACACTAAATCTGAAGAGGTTCAGAGATCGGATCGTCTTCCCTGACAAACATAGGTTATTCCTCGTGATACCATAATGTTCAGTGCATGGGCGCATTCATATTCTACAGCGTGGATGGCTTGACGGAGGATTTTTGTTTGCAGGATAGCTTGACTGCAGTAGATTTTGCATCGTGAGCCATGGCACGAGTTTTTCCGCAAAAGTAATCTGAGAAGAACGAGGTTAGAAATAGGTTAAAATGGGCGGCACACTTCTGCTTGCGTGAAAGTCGTTACATGGACTGTACTGGTGAAAAGTTATACGGCAGATGGGGGAATCAGACAAAGAGGAAAACATGTAAACGACAGTCTGTTTTAACATAATACTGTCTCTTGCCATCGCAAAGGGATCTATCTTAACATATCGGCTGAATAAGTGCCACAAACGTGGTACAATTCTTCAAGAAAGGTGAGCAGTTTACATTGCATTCAAATCACCCATAGAATGTGTCCTGAACTTTTCAAAAGACAGTTCACACAACTTTTTTCTGAGGTTATTATGTCTGGATGAAAGTACAATTGTTGTTGACTTTTGAAACATTGTAACATATCACAACGATAACATTGCTGTCTATGTGATTCCTGGCGGACTAAACTTGGTGAAAAAAGATTCTGATGAAGTTCATCAAACTTCCTTCACCATGGAGTGGAGTTTAGTCTGCTATGTGATTGATTCACTGTTGTAGTATAGGCTAATGATCTGAACATGAGAGATTCAAAAGCATACATGGCTAATCAGAAGTCCAATCATGCAATAAATCATTTAGATTTGTTTCGTATCATGTAAATACTTTTATTCAGAACCCCCAAACTTCTCTTTTATTTGATGACCAAAAAGTAACATCCATCTGTCAAGATAATAATACAATGGCCTTTACACACCGTTTGCTCCTCAAAGAAAGGATAAAGGGTGTAGTTTTAGTTAGTGATGCTTTGAACAGTGAAAGCAAAAGGGTGGTGGGTGGTGAGGGTGGTGAGAGAATGGTAGAGCAGAGAAAGGAAAGGGATGTGATAATTGTAGTTGAGGTGATAATAACGGGTCTCCTCTATTTTGGTGAATTATTGGCCAACTCCACATCTGTGGCTGTGAGAGGAGAAATGTTGTCAGGACAGGAAATACACGCAGTATATGCACTCAGTTTCAAATAAGTCTGTTAATTAGTTCATTTAAAAAAACTTCAAAGACAGTGGTGTAAAGTACTTAAGTAAAAAATTATTGAAAGTAGTAATTAAGTAGTTTTGGGGGTATCTGTACTCTACTTTACTATTCATATTTTGACAACTTTTACTTCACTACATTCCTAAAGAAAATGATGTACTTTTTACTCCATACAGTTCCCCTGACACCCAAAAGTACTCGTTACATTTTGAATGCTTATCAGGACAGGGAAATTGTCTAATTCAAACACTTATTAAGAGAACATTCCCTGGTCATCCCTACTGCCTCTGAACTGGCGGACTCACTAAACACATGCTTCGTTTGTAAATTATGTCTGAGTGTTGGACCGTGCCTCTAGCTATCCGCAAATAAAAAATAAAATGGTGCTGTCTGATTTGCTTAATATAAGGAATTTGAGTAGCATACTCAAGTAGGATTTTCTGGGTGACTTTTACTTTAGTCATTTTCTAATAAGGTACGTTTACTGTTCTGTTGATCTAATATGGAACCTAATTAGAGGTCGACCAATTATGATTTTTCAACACCGATACCAATTATTGGAGGACGAAAAAAGCCGATACCGATTAATCTGACTATTTCTATTTATTTATTTGTAATAATGACAATTACAACAATACTGAATGAACACTTATTTTAACTTAATATAATACATCAATAAAATCAATGTAGCCTCAAATAAATAATGAAACATGTTCAATTTGGTTTAAATAATACAAAAAATACAAATAAAAAAATACAAATAATACAAAAAAGTTTTGGAGAAGAAAGTAAAAGTGAAATATGTGCCATGTAAAAAAGCTAACGTTTAAGTTCCTTGCTCAGAACATGAGAACATATGAAAGCTGGTGGTTCCATTTAACATGGGTCTTCAATTTTCCCAGGTAAGAGGTTTTTAGGTTGTAGTTATTATAGGAATTATAGGACTATTTCTCTCTATACGATTTGTATTTCATATACCTTTGACTATTGGATGTTCTTATAGGCACTTTAGTATTGCCAGTGTAACAGTATAGCTTCCGTCACTCTCCTCGCCCCTACCTGGGCTCGAACCAGGAACACATCGACAACAGCCACCCTCGAAGCCGCGTTACCATTGCAGAGCAAGGGGAACAACTACTCCAAGTCTCAGAGTGAGTGACGTCACCGATTGAAACGCTATTAGTGCACACCCCGAGTTGATAGGCTTGAAGTCATAAACAGCGCCTACCATCGCTCAGTCAGACTGCTCTATCAAATCATAGACTTAATTATAACATAATAACACACAGAAATATGAGCCTTTGGTCATTAAAATGGTCGAATCCGGAAACTATCATTTTGAAAACAAAACTTTTATTCTTTCAGTGAAATGCGGAACCGTTGAAAAGTCTAAATATGGCTCTTACATTGTACAACCTTCAATGTTATGTCATAATTATGTACAATTCTGGCAAATTAATTACGGCCTTTGTTAGGAATAAATGGTCTTCACACAGTTCGCAATGAGCCAGGCTGCCCAACTGCTGTATATACCCTGAACGCAAGAGAAATGACACAATTTCCCTAGTTATAAGAAATTCACGTTAGCAGGCAATATTAACTAAATATGCAGGTTTAAAAATATATACTTGTGTATTGATTTTAAAGAAAGGCGTTGATGTTTATGGTTAGGTACATTGGTGCAATGACAGATCGTTGTCCAAATATACAGGTTACCGATTGTTATGAAAACTTGAAATCGGCCCTAATTAATTGGCCATTCCGATCGACCGGTCGACCTCTAAACCTAATAATACTCAAAATAGTTGTATTCCCAATGCAAAATACTAGGTGAATATAGATAGAGCTCATTCAAGTTCCAGAGTTCAGAAAGGGTGAGCTGTGCTTTGTACTGCACACCTGGAGCTCAATGCTCCCCCTTGGCAGGTATTTCACCATAACTCCATTGTCCGGGCACACACACACAAACACACTGCACAACTGATCCCTCCCCGGAGCAGAGGTGGGGACAGGTGTGACCCCTCCGGTTGACATGACACATCTGAGCAGTGTGATTTACCACAGAACACAGGGCCACAAGAATGTTCTGTGAATACTGAATAAACTCGTAGGCCTAGGATTCATCCGCAACATGTCCAATGTGCAAATGTAGCTTCTGAGAGAAAAGGAAGATGGTTGTTATAGTATTTGAGATGGTGTGCCGTAGCAGTTTATTGTACTTAAAGAACGACTGCCCCTAAAAAGCAAATAATTCCTTTGAAAACGGCCTATGTGGAATCGATATGAGTCAGAAACAAAATTGACAAAGTGTAAATAGGATCATTTGGGTCATAAAGTCAGTCTTGTCTAAAGCAGAGTTTGGAACCTCAGTGTATCAGTGAGTAAATGATTACAAATATATAAACAAATCATGGCCCATTTTGCCAAGCTCCATGTGCAATTCGCCCCTCCGCCCACTCTGCTTCCCTTCATTGAATGGGGCTCCGTTGTTTCATCGCCCCCAACGCGTTCCAAGGACGGCAGACTGAAAATCCTTATACGGATTGACCATGCCTGGTGAGTATAACCAGAGATCCTGGAATATAATGACATCTCTGGTATAATTTAGCTAGCTAACGACGTTAGATAACTCTATTGCTGGTTATGTAGTTAGCTGCAGTTGTTCGAGAGATGTCCAGTTTGTAGCCGAACATGCATCATAGAGAAGGTCAGCTAGGGGACCCTCAGACTCACGCAGACATCCCTCGCTGTGAGCCTTCCTATAAATGGAACAGGGAGAACACTTGAATTAGGTTGGTGACATTTGACCTGGTCAAAGGTCAAGAGTTTCGAGGTTTGTCCCAATTCACCTTTGTAACCTAGCCTGGTGGAACCAGCCTGATCGCTGCATTTACCATTCTATTTCACTTCACTGATCATGATATCTAAAGTGAAATAGAAAGGTGAATGCATCGATAAGGTTGGTTCCACCATACTAATCACCATACTAATCATAACCACCATTGATAATCTAATCAGTGTCTTTGATACGGGATCAGAAGCTGATCTATGCTGCCATGCCCATCAATGTGGGACTGAAGGTGATTACTAATAATACAGTACAGCAGAAATTCCAGTATTTGCAACACCCTTTTCATTCCATACGTCACTGATGAACTTTGCCTCAACTCTGCCTAGTTCTACAGATGGAGAGGACTGTAGATGCGTATGCCAGTCGCCAGTCTCGCTCGTTTGATGGGGAGACCATAATTGGGTAGGTATTATCTGACCTGTTCTAACTTTAACATAGTACCAGTTTGTGTGTCAGATATGACCTATCCTAACTCTAATTGGTAATAAAACAGTGACTATGTGTTCACAGAAACATGTATGGAGCCAGCACATACACTTGCAAGATTATGTGATGAAGTCGAGACTGACAGACGGGCTTGACACTGATGTCTCTAAATGGAGATACCTGGCACTCGGCATTAAAATGTTACTAGACACAACTTTTACTTGTATTGTCTTTATTATTACTATTGAATTGAATGGTATCAGTCAATATGGGGAGGGAGAAACCCTGTGTATTCTGCACCAGGATCAGGGAAGGAACTCCTGTTATATACGATACACCACACAGGGCGGTATGACCACTCTGACATGAGAGGTGCACCTTGTTATATTAGCAGAACATCTCTGGTATAACAACTGCAGCTACCTGCTTCAATGGTATTTTGTGAAGGGTTGTTTATTCTACATGGACCTGTTACTACATTTAAAAAATGATCAAAAACCTAAGTTTAGAATATCTACATAAATTCAGCAATTGCATTCTTCTCATATTGCTCTGTAGGCTACTGACCTATTCAAAGCTTCCTCCAGCATATCACCATACATCTGCATGTATATTATTTAACTCAACCTGCAGGAGGTTTGTTTGTGGGGATTGAGTGGGGTGAAACAGCTGCGGGAAAGGTTCTGACAGATGGGTGTGTCTTGATGGCGTGAAGGACACACCCAAGAAACACACACATCAAACCACACCCCCAAGCCGACTCATGTTTGGCTTCTGTCATGGGCGCCAGCATTTTTTGAGGAGCAAGCCAAAAAACTTGGTCAAATCAGTAGGGTTTGCTTTTGTTAATCAAAGGGAATGGGTCATTAATGATGATTTTTTTTTACTAATATGTGTTTTTTTTTTTTTAAATGAAGTGGCTCTAAATGTGGTCCCTCCATGTGTGATCATGATAGATGCATACATGGTGAATGAATGAACACAGAGATGGTTGTATGATTTACAACAGTCAAGCCAAGCCACAGAGAAAGTTATTTACTCTGACCAAAAACCATATCGCAATTTATACTGAAAATATACAGTACTTTCCTCAGTATTTCTCATCTCTCTTGACAACCGAAATAGAAAACGTGTTCATGTTAGTTATCTCTGTGCCTTTGAGCGTATGATTGAACTTGTCCTGAGGGACATTACATTAATTCTAAGAGGAAAAAAAGTTATTATTTGAAGACGTTAATAATATAGGTCTTCTAAATAACCAAATTCTTGATTAGGAATGTAATGAATTCATGAAATGAAAACATAATTTAATCAAACATGTTGCGTCTTCCTCAGGATTTGCTATGTCCAGTTTCCTGGGTGTGAGTGTTTGGTTCTTGCTTGTCCTTCACTATGTGGCTGCAGTGATGGACTGCCACCCGGGTTGTCGCTGTGAAGTCGAGAGCTTCGGCCTGTTCCACAGCTTCAGCCTGACCCGGGTCGACTGTAGTGGGGTGGGCCGTGGTCATGGCCTGGTGGTCCCCATCTCCATCCCCCTGGACACCTCCTCCCTAGACCTGTCCTCCAGCGCCATCCACACCATCGCTGACTCCATGCTGTCTGGGCCGGGCTACACCACGCTGGCCAGCCTAGACCTCAGCAACAACCTCCTCTCCAGGCTCAACAGCAGCATCTTCTCCAGGCTGCGCTACCTGGAGACCTTGGACCTGAGCCACAACACCCTGGAGGAGCTGGCCCCCGGCTGCTTCTCTGGCTTGCCCCTGGCCGAGGTGGACCTGAGCGGCAACAGGCTTCAGGAGGTCAACCTGGAGGTATTTTCCAACAAGGGCCACGGTGCAGGACCTCTCAATGTGGACCTGTCTAACAACCTGCTGAACACTGTCACGACTAGGGATCCACAGGTGCTAAGCCCTCCTAACATTCAGAGCCTCAGTCTGGCAGGGAATCGTCTGAGGGCCGTGCCCAAGCTGCAGGGCCTCCCTCTAAGGTCTCTGAGCCTGGACGGCAACCCCATCCTCAGCATCGAAAGGCACAGCTTCACAGGGCTAAGGGATCTGGCTTACCTGTCTCTCAGTGGACTGTCTGAGCTCACCTCCATCCAGCTCCAAAGTTTCAGTGAGCTGAGCAGCCTGCAGGTCCTGGACCTGTCCCACAACAGCAGGCTGAGACCACTTAACCCTGAGGTGTTTAGCGGACTGGCTGCCTTACAGGAGCTCAACCTGTCCAACTCAGGGGTGGTGTCTCTGCCCAGCAACATTCTCAACCTCCTGCCCAGCATCAAAAGCATCGTTCTCAGGGAGAAGGTAAACTGTTGGAAGACCCATAGACAGGTGCAGTTCCACAGACAGATAGGAGGGCAGTCAACAAGGGGGGAGGAATTGACCTGTGATGTCATAGGAATTGTTTTATGAGTCTGCCGGCCTTAACAGGTTGGTCAAAATGAAGAAGGTGGAGAAGCAGTGAGAGCCTCACAGTGAAATCAGCTTATACAGTAATCACACTATATTTCAAAATTCAGTCCTCAGATTTGTGCATCATCATCAAGGGTTGCACTCAATTTCAAAATATAGCTTTTGTTCCACTGCTTCAAGGGAGTGTGCAATAAAATGCCAGTGTAGAACAGTGGCCATGGGCTAATAAATTATGCTGGCAACTGAACTAACCATCTTGATAGCATGACAACGTGTGATGATTTACAAGGACAAAGTCAGAAATGATTACCTGAACTTGTTTTGTAGTTTTCAATCCCTTTTCTATTTTTTAACAAATTCAACTGAACTAAATAATGACAACTCATACAGTGTTATGATGCATTAATGTCCATCAGACTTATAATGTAATAAACTGTTTTAGAGGGCCTCATATTGTTAAACATTACAACAATTTCTGCTGGCAGATAATACCTTTTGATTACTTGACAAAAAATGTTTTTAATAACATTAGAAATTTGTTTTTGCAACATTTTCTACAGTATTGCCTTGGACATATATTGTGTTGTGTATGAAGTCTGTCAACTATTGTTAATGACTGAAACAGAGACATGTATTTTGAATAAAATGGCTGCAACACAATTTGTTCCACACCCTTTTCTGGTCCTGCAACACAAGGTCCAGTGTGTGACTGATTCACATAAGGTTTGTCTCATTCTGTACAGTCAATAGCACCATGTAAAAAATGTGAACGTAAGAGAGTCTTGTCACCGTTTACAGAGTTGAGGAGCGACTCACCAGTGAGCTGTTATGTGGTCACTGAGGAGGCGTTTTCACATTTTAATTGCACTGTCATGTAATGATGTCACACAGTTCAGCTCTTCTCACTGCTGTGGTTTAGTCACTGGATGTGTTGTGTCTGTCTTCAGATTGTGTTAAGAGCATGTGATAGACCTAGTTTTAGGATGAAATGTGGGCTCAAGACTCAAATGCAGTTCCACTAATGCGGGAAGTGGAGAACGGGGTAATGTAATAGTGAGACGGTTAAGAAAAAAAGACGAACAAGCTTATTCTTGTTATTACCTGTTCTTTGTGCAAATCAGAGGAAAGGTTGAAATAGTTTAGGTTCAAAAACTCTGACCCACTTGCCTCAGTCCAATCTTAAATAAAATCATCTTCACTATTTGGCTTTTGGCTAATAGAAACAGGCAAGCTGGCCATGTTTCACAATCATTTTGACACATCCCCTTAGTTGTAGAGATGAATGAAGAGTTTCATTCCAAAACACCATATATCCATTTTCAGAAATGTTGGTAAATTAGCTTTCATTGTTTAAGGAAATGAAATAGAGAGTGGAAAAAACACAATCTAATCATGGCAGGTTTTACACAGTCAAATGTAACAGATAATTACAATTTTAATAAACAACTGTACAAATGCTATGTTTCTGACACCAAAATGTAAATGTAAAAATAAATATATACAGTGCATTTGGAAGGTATTCAGACCCCTTGAATTTTTCAACATTTTGTTACATTACAGCATTATTATAAAATTGATGAAATAAAAAAATAAATCCTCATCAATCAACACACAATATTTACATAGGTATTCAGACCCTTTGCTAGGACACTAAATTAATCTCGGGTGCATCCTGTTTCCATTGATCATCCTTGAGATGTTTCGACAACTTGACTGGAGTCCACCTGTGGTAAATTAAATTGATTGGACATGATTTGGATGTCTATATAAGGTCCCACAATTGACAGTACATGTCAGAGCAAAAACCAAGCCACGAGGTCAAAGGAATTGTCCGTAGACAATTAGCAATGTCGGAGCAGCATAGACTTAAAATACTGTGAAGTAGAATAGAATACCGTATACACTCATGCAAATGAGTAATGCAAAATATGTAAACATTATTAAAGTGATTAGTGTTCTATTATTAAAGTGGCCAGTGATTTCAAGTCTATGTATATAGGGCAGCAGCTTCTAAGGTGATAGTGATGACTATTTAACAGTATGATGGCCTTGAGATAGAAGCTGTTTTTCAGTCTCTCGGCCCCAGCTTTGTTGCACCTGTACTGTACTTTTTGGCTTTCTTGTGACATTGGGTGCTGTAGATGTCCTGGAGGGCAGGTAATTTGCCCCCGGTGATATGTTGTGCAGACTGTTGCCGTACCAGGCAGTGATACAGCCCAACAGGATGCTCTCAATTGTGCATCTGCAAGATTTGTGAGGGTTTTAGGTGTCAAGACAAATTTCTTCAGCCTCCTGAGGTTGAAGAGGTGATGTTGCACCTTCTTCACCACACTGTCTGTGTGGGTGGACCATTTCAGTTTGTCAGTAATGTGTACGCCGAGGAACTTGAAGCTTTCCACCTTCTCCACTGCAGTCCCGTCGATGTGGATAGGGGGTGCTCCCTCTGCTGTTACCTGAAGTCCACGATGAGGTCCTTTGTTTTGTTGATGCTGAGTGAGAGGTTATTTTCCTGGCACCACACTACCAGGGTCCTCACCTCCTGCCTGTAGGCTGTCTCGTCATTGTTGGTAATCAGGCCTACTACTGTTGTGTCGTCTGCAAACTTGATCATTGAGTTGGAGGCATGCGTGCATGGGTGAATGGGTCATGGGTCATGGGTGAACAGGGACTACAGGAGGGGGCTGATCACACACCCTTGTGGGATCCCTGTGTTGAGAATCAGTGAAGTGGAGGTGTTGTTTCCTACTTTCACCACCTGGGGGGTGGCACGTCAGGAAGTCCAGGACCCAGTTGCACAGGGCAGGGTTCAGACCCAGGGCCCCGAGCTTAATGATGAGCTCGGAGGGTACTATGGTGTTGAATGCTGAGCTATAGTCAATGAACAGCATTCTTACATAGGTATTCCTCTTGTGCAGATGGGATAGGGCAGTGTGCAGTGCGATGGCAATTGCATCATCTGTGGATCTATTGGGGCGGTAAGCCAATTGAAGTGGGTCTAAGGTGTCAGGTAAGGAAGAGGTGATATGATCCTTGACTAGTCTCTCAAAGCGTAGCACTCACTAATGATGACATTAGTGAGTGCTATGGGGGGATAATCATTTAGTTCAGTTACCTTTGCATCCATGGGTACAGGAACAATGGTGGACATCTTGAAGCATGTGGGGACAGCCGACTGGGATAGGTGTAACCGGTGTGAAATGGCTAGCTAGTTAGCGGGGTGCGCACTAATAGCCTTTCAATCGGTGACGTCACTCGCTCTGAGACCTTGAAGTTGTTATTTCCATAGGTAGCGATGCTTCGAAGGTGTCAGTTGTTGATGTGTGCAGAGGGTCCCTGGTTCGAGCCCAGGTAGGGGCAAGGGCAGGGACGGAAGCAAAACTGTTACATAGGGAGAGATTGAATATGTACGTAAACACTCCAGCCAGCTGGTCTGCGCATGCTCTGAGGACACGGCTAGGGATGCTGTCTGGGCCGACAGCCTTGCGAGAGTTAACACGTTTAAATGTCTTACTCACGTCGGCCACGGAGAATGAGAGCCCACAGTCCTTGGTAGCTGGCCGCATCGGTGACACTGTGATATCCTCAAAGCGGGCCATTTTTTTTATAGGTTATCTGGAAGCAAGATGTCGACTTGGCTGGTTTACCCTTTGTAGGCCATGATCGTCTGTAGACCCTGCCACATACGTCTCGTGTCTGAGTCGTTGCAACTCCACTTTGTCTCTATACTGACGTTTTGCCTGTTTGATTGCCTTATGGAGCGAATAACTACACTGTTTGTATTCGGCCATATTCCCAATCACCTTGCCATGGTTACATGTGGTGGCGTATGCTTTCAGTTTTCAGTCATACCCAAGAAGACTCAAGGCTGTAAATGCTGCCAAAGGTGCTTCAACAAAGTACTGACTAAAGGGTCTGATTACTTATGTAAATGTCATATTTAATTTTTTTCTTTCTGATGTTTCCTTTTACATTATAGGGTATTGTGTGTAGATTGATGAGGGGGAAAACATATCAAGGCTGCAACCTAACAAAATGTGGAAACGTCAGGTGATCTGAATACTTTCCGAATGCACTGTATACTGTATATGTATGTAAAACATTTACATTTGAGATTTTAGTCATTTAGCAGATGGCCTTATCCAGATCAATTTGCAGTAAGTGCATTCACCTTAAGATAGCTAGATGAGATAACCACATAGCACAGTAAAATATACAAGATACAAACATTTCATTCCAGATAAACAATGGCTATAAACCCTCCACCTCCCAATCGATCCCGCTCCAGAGTATAGGCCTCGGTGTAGCGCTCATTCCTTCAACGAAAATTGCGAATCCGACCATCACACCTGGTGAGACATAACCACGACTCGTCAGAGAAGGGCACTTTCTGACAGTCATGTCTGGTCCAGCGACGGTGGGTTTGTGGGACGACATTGCTGGTGATGTCTGGTGAGGAACTGCCTTACTGGAGGCCTAGAAGCCCTCAGTCCAGCCTCTCTCAGCCTATTACGGACAGTCTGAGCAGTGATGGAGGAATTGTGCATTCCTGGTGTAATTTGGGCAGTTGTTGCCATCCAGTATCTGTCCTGCTGGTGTGATTTTTGGATGTACCAATCCTGTGCAGGTGTTTTTACACGTGGTCTGCCACTGCGAGGACGATCAGCTGTCCGTCCTGTCTCCCTGTAGCGCTGTCTTAGGCGTCTCACAGTACGGACATGGCAATTTATTGCCATGGCCACATCTGCAGTCCTCATGCCTCCTTGAGCATGCCTAAATCACGTTCACGCAGATGAGCAGGGACCCTGGGCATCTTTCTTTTGGTGTTTTTCAGAGTCAGTAGAAAGGCCTCTTTAGTGTGCTAAGTTTTCATAACTGTGACCTTAGCATGGGAAACCATGTTTAAACCCTTTACAGTTAAAATCTGTGAAGATATTTGGATTTTTTCAGATTATCTTTGAAAGACAGGGGCCTGAAAAAGGTCAGTTTCTTTTTTTGCCAAGTTTATATTGCGTTTTGCAAAAAAAAATACAATAATAAAAAATGTAAAATCGATTAATAAAAAAATCTGAGAACAGTAATATTTTACACATGCATAAGCAAAACAATATCCTCAGTGACACTATGACCACTGGCAAAGTGTTATAATGATCTTAGAGAATTTAAGAATTTTGTTTCCAGCTTAGGCTATTATTTGTATAACTGTTCTGTTTACAGAATAGCTAGATGCCTTACCACACAAAACAATGTCGCTACCCTTGTCATCTCAATGTAATAAACTATCTGTAAACTGGTATTATTATTTTATTTTTTTAAATTGTACTAGGCAAGTCAGTTAAGAACAAATTCTTATTTTCAATGACGACCTAGGAACAGTGGGTTAACTGCCTGTTCAGGGGCAGAGCAACAGAGGCATTGTACCTTGTCAGCTCAGGGGTTTGAACTTGCAACCTTCCGGTTACTAGTCCAACACTCTAACCACTAGGCTACCCTGCCACCCCATACTGGCTAGTATGTCACAGCTTCCTGCATCCTCTATTTGTACGGGTCCTCTAACCCTTTGTCAGGAACAAACCAGTGTATATTTCCCAATAAATAAAATGTAACCACTTTCAAATTCATAGACAGCTATGGATGCAAGGACGGACCGTCAATAATATAAAAATGATAGTTTTAACCATGTTTTGAGGCTATACAGTGTGTGTTTACAGTAAGTAAGGCCTGCATTGTTTACTAACAAAGTAAAACAAGCATATTTTGGGTTCTGATGAGGATGACAGTTGACCGAAGCCCTTGAGGAATTTTAAGTTATATTCTTCAAGAAAATTGTATATAAATCACCAGATTAAAAAAAGATACATGGTAAAATTATAATTACACAGTAATAACATATTAATACATTTAGTACCAGAAAGTGGGCTATTCCTTTGATACATTTATTTTCCAACTAAATATGCAGTAAGGAAATACTGTGGTGCCTGTAGGCATGTTTCTGCAGTAACCTGCCAAACCAAACCTCAACTGTGCTCAGGTTAACTGTAATTGAGGGAATGGAGGGAGCCTCTCAGTCATTAATCCATTAGTAGGCTACTAAAGATTCTGCACTCCTCCCTCACACACACAGCTCTACCGTTCGTTTTTTCCATCATGGCTCCCTCAACAGACAGACTGGGATATTGGGGGCGACCAACCTCAACGCTGGATTGGTGTGAGGAGAATTATGTCGTCTCTTTCTACATCGCAGAATTCTGTAAGTACATCTGACACCATGCGTATGGCTAAACTGGAGTTTTAGGACACGAAAACGAATGCAATAAACACGGATGTGGATCCTTGCAGAAGGCCGTCTCGGAATAGGTAAACATCATGACAACGAGCCTGGTGGTGACAACGACATTCCCTTACGCTCGCGTCAGTAGATCAAGGTGCTCTTATATTTTATCTTAATAGACCTATAACTATAACTGATACATTTTATCGGTGATGTTTTATACCGGTAAGTAAGTTGCGTGTGCGATGCCACGACGCAAACCTGCTGATGACTCAGAACTTCACTTGCAGCTGCAGCACTGCCCTTTCAAGCGCCGTTGCGATTACTGTAATAGGCTATCTAGTTAACGTTATATCAATGAGCTAGCTATACATTGATTCACTGGTGCGTAAAATTTACCGCACATTAAAGTCGCTACAAGACAGCTTCAGCTTCATACTGGGACAGCACAGCCTCTCACATAGACACCCGCAACGTGTTTTATATTAATGATAATTAACCTGAAGACTAAGAGTTCAATTCCAAGATAAAAAAAAAACTGGCTACTCGGCTTTCGTTCTTTTGCAAACCTTTCTGAATGATACATGAGAGCGATAAAAAAAATATGAGTGCAGCAGGCAGCACGAGGCTTTCTGAGGATACAACGCCCATTGACCTGTTCATGGAATTTTGCCAAAATGCACGAAGGTCTGATCTGGCTACAAATGGCACCTCATGATGCAACATTGTACTTAAAGTGGAACTATGTCAAGTGGGTCATAGTTAATTGTGTTGGACTACTGCTCTTTTACCTTTCTCTCTCTCTGATTTACACGCGACTCAGATTACACTGATTGACCCAACACCCCTCCCTCGTCTTTTCTCCTTCATGACCACAGGAAGGTGAAAACACTGGGTTGAATGACTATTTATATGCATGATGCATCATATGAAGAAAAAAAGCCATCGAACTGGGAACTGATAACAGAACACTTACATTGTTCTTATAAATGTGTAGTAACACAGTATTACTAAAGTGACCATGTAAATGAGCCATGGCTAGCTTTTTCAAACAGAAATTTGCATCCTGTAGCACTAATTCCAAAAGGTTTTGGGACACTGTAAAGTCCATGGAGAATAAGAGCACCTCCTCCCAGCTGCCCACTGCACTGAGGCAAGGAAACACTGTCACCACCGGTAAATCTACGATAATCGATCATTTCAATAAGCATTTTTTCTACAGCTGGCCATGCTTTCCACCTGGGTACCCCTACCCCGGCCAACAGCTCAGCATCCCCTGCAGCAACCTGCCAAAGCCCCCCTCCCCCACTTCTCCTTCACCCAAATCCAGACAGCTGATGTTCTGAAAGAGCTGCAAAATCTGGTTTCCTACAAATCAGCTGGGCTAGACAATCTGGACCCTCTCTTTCTAAAATTATCTGCCAACATTTTTGCAACCCCTATTCCTAGCCTGTTCAACCTCTCTTTCGTATCGCCTGAGATCCACAAAGATTGAAAAGCTGTCGCGTTCATCCCCCTCTTCAAAGGGGGTGACACTCTAGACCCAAACTGTTATAGACCTATATCCATCCTAGCCTGCCTTTCTAAAATCTTCGAAAGCCAACTAAACAAACAGATCACCGGCCATTTCGAATCCCACCGTATCTTCTCCGCTATGGTTTCCGAGCTGGTCATGGGTGCACCTCAGCTACGGTCAAGGTCGATATCATAACCGCCAACGATAAAAGACAGTACTGTGCAGCCGTCTTCATCGACCTGGCTAAGGCTTTCGACTCGGTCAATCACCGCATTCTTATCGGCAGACTCAATAGTCTCGGTTTCTCAAATGACTGCCTCGCCTGGTTCACCAACTACTTCTCCGATAGTGTGTCAAATCGGAGGGCCTGTTGTCCGGACCTCTGGCAGTCTCTATCGGGGTGTCACAGGGTTCGATCCTCGGGCAGACTCTTTTTTCTGTATACATCAACGATGTCGCTCTTGCTGCTGGTGATTCTCTGATCCACCTCTACGCAAATGACACCATTCTGTATACATCTGGCCCTTCTTTGGACACTCTGTTAAACAAACCTCCAAACGAGCTTCAATGCCATACAACACTACTTCCGCGGCCTCCAACTGCTCTTAAATGCTAGTAAAACTAAATGCATGCTCTTCAACCGATTGTTGCCCGCACCCATCCACCTGACTAGCGTCACTACTCTCGACAGTTCTGACTTAGAATATGTGGACAAACTCTCAAACTCTCCTTCCAAACTCACATTACGCATCTCCAATCCAAAATTAAATCTAGAATCGGCTTCCTTTTTCGCAACAAAGCCTCCTTCACTCATGCTGCCAAACAAACCCTCGTAAAACGGACTATCCTACCGATCCCTGACTTCAGCGATGTCATTTACAAAATAGCCTCCAGCACTCTACTCATCAAACTGGATGTAGTCTATCACAGTGCCATCTGTTTTGTCACCAAAGCCCAATATACTACCCACCACTGCGACCTGTATGTTCTCGTTGACTGGCCCTCACTACATATTTGTCGCCAAACCTACTGGCTCCAGGTCATCTATAAGTCTTTGCTAGGTAAAGCCCCGCCTTATCTCAGCTCACTGGTTACCATAGCAACATCCACCCGTAGTACTCGCTCCAGCAGGCATATTTCACTGGTCATCCCCAAAGACAACACTTACTTTGGCCGCCTTTCCTTCCAGTTATCTGCTGCCAATGACTGGAACGAATTGCAAAAATCACTGAAGCTGGAGTCTTATATCTCTCTCTCTAACTTTAAGCGTCAGCTGTCAGAGTATTTTACCGACCACTGCACCTGTACACAGCCAATCTGTAAATAGCACACCCAACTATCTCATCCCCATATTGTTATTTATCCTCTTGCTCTTTTGCACCCCAGTATCTCTACTTGCACATGACCATCTGCACATTTATCACTCCAGTGTTAATGCTAAATTTAAATGATTTCGCCTCTATGGCCTATTTATTGCCTTACCTCTCTACTCTTCTACATTTGCACACACTGTACATAGATGTATCTATTGTGTTATTAACTGTATGTTTGTTTATGTGTAACTCTGTTGTTGTTTTTGTCGCACTGCTTTGCTTTTTCCTGGCCAGGTCGCAGTTGTAAATGAGAACTTGTTCTCAACTGGCCTACCTGGTTAAATAATGGTGAAATTAAAAATTAAAAAATGTCAAGCGTTACTGCAACCTGGTCTCAGAGCACTTTTTATTATTCTGTACGTAAATCCGAGATACTCCATTTAGTATGATGTTACGTTTCAAATCAAATCAAATTGTATTAGTCACAATAGTCAAATTAGTCACATGCGCCGAATCACCTTACAGTGATATGCTTACTTATGAGCCCCTAACCACCAATGCAATTTTAAAAAATACATATAAGAATAAGAAATAAAAGTAACAAGTTATTAAAGAGCAGGTATGTATTATTATGGTATGTATTATTTTGGATGTCAAGCACCCATTTCGGATGATATGTTACACATTTTCAAAACAAACAATGTTATACATTTTAGCTAGGTGGCTAACGTTAGCTAGCTGGCTAATGTTGGCTAGGGGTTAGGGGAAGGGTTATCTCAAATGGTTAAGGTTTGGGTTAGGGGAAGGGTTAGCTAACATACTAAGTAGTTGCAAAGTAGAAAAAATTGTAAGCGTTTGAAAAGTTGATAATTAGCTAAAATGCTAAAGTTGTCTGTGATGAGAGTCAATGGTTGGTTTGGCTTTTAAATGGGTCCTAAATTGTAGAATAAAAGGCCTAGAATGTGCAATGTCCTGTAAATTTTATGTGGAAGACCGACAAAGAAAGAGGCCACCACAATGTTTGTGCTATTGTGTGTGTGCTAGAGCTCAGATTTCAAAACCTCAGCAGAGGAGAGCAATAGTAGGTCAGAGTACGTTAAACAGGGTAGGTCAGAGTACGTTAAACAGGAGATTCTCCTCATGTTTGCTAAATTCAACGTACGGAAACGTAAACAGGAATGTTCCTGGCATTTGACTGAATACAGCACCTGCTGTTATTTGATCTGAAGTCAGTCAGCCTAATGTACAACACAAGATTAAGATTACAATCACTTTATTGGTCAATTACACACAAGGTCCAACTGAAATTTGTCAGAATAATAGTAGAAAATGATTTATTTCAGCTTTTATATCTTTGATCACATTCCCAGTCAGTCAGATGTTTACATACACTCAATTAGTATTTGGTAGCACTGCCTTTAAATGGTTTAACTTGGGTCAAATGTTTTGGGTAGCCTTCCACAAGCTTCCCACAATAAGTTGGTTGATTGTCCCATTCCTCCTGACAGAGCTGGTGTAATTGAGTCAGGTTTGTAGGCCTCCTTGCTCACACACACTTTTAAAGTTCTGCCCACACATATTCTATAGGATTGAGGTCAGGGATTTGTGATGGCCACTCCAATACCTTGACTTTGTTGTCCTTAAGCCCCTTTGACACAACTTTGGAAGTATGCTTGCGACCAAGCTATAACTTCCTGACTGATGTCTTGACATGTTGCTTCATTATATCTACATCATTTTCCCGCCTCATGATGCCATCTATTTTGTGAAGTGCACCAGTCCTTCCTGCAGCAAAGCACCCCCACAACATGATGCTGCCACCCCCGTGCTTCACGGTTGGGATGGTGTTCTTTGGCTTGCAAGCCTCCCCCATTTTCCTCCAAACATAACGATGGTCATTATGCCCAAACAGTTCTTTTTTTGTTTCATCAGATCAGAGGACATTTGTCCAATAAATACAACCTTTGTCCCCATGTGCAGTTGCAAACCATAGTCTGGCTTTTTTATGGCAGTTTTGGAGAAGTGGCTTCCTTGCTGAGCGGCCTTTCAGGTTATGTTTATATAGGACTCATTTTACTGTGGATATAGATACATTTGTACCTGTTTCCTCCAGCATCTCCACAAGGTCCTTTGCTGTTGTTCTTGGATTGATTTGCACTTTTTGCATCAAAGTACGTTCCTCTCTAGGAGACAGAACGCGTCTCCTTCCTGAGTGGTATGATGGCTGCATAGTATGGTGTTTATACTTGCGTACTATTGTTTGTACAGATGAACGTGGTACCTTCAGGTGTTTGGAAATTGCTCCCAAGGATGAACCAGACTTGTGGAGGTCTACAATTGTTTTTCTGAGGTCTTGGCTGATTTATTTTGATATTCCCATGATGTCAAGCAAAAAGAGTACTGAGTTTGAAGGTAGGCCTTGAAATACATCCACAGGTACACCTCCAATTGTCTCAAATGATGTCAATTAGCCTATCAGAAGCTTCTAAAGCCATGACATAATTTTCCAAACTGTTTAAAGGGACAGTCAACTTAGTGTATGTAAACTTCTGACCCACTGGAATTGTAATACTGTGAATTTTAAGTGAAATATTCTGTCTGTAAACAATAGTTGTAAAAATGACTTGTGTCATGCACAAAGTAGATGTCCTAACTGACTTGACAAAACTATAGTTAGTTAATTAACAAGAAATTTGTGGAGTGGTTGAAAAACAAGTTTTAATGACTCCAACATAAGTGTATGAAAACTTCCGACTTCAACGGTACATTCCTGATTCTTGTACCTAGATCTGTAAGAATATTATTTTAAGAATCCTTTTCTTTTGTGTCCAACAGCGCAAGCAACACATACAATAGAGCAGCAAAGCTCCCTTAAAGGTGCTATCCAGAACCTAAAAGGGTTATTTTGCTGTCCCCATAGGAGAACCCTTTGATGATCCTGTTTGGTTCCAGGTAGAACCTTATTGGGTTCCATGTAGAACCCTTTCCCAGAGTGTTCTACATGGAACCCAAGAGTTCTTCCTGAAACCAAAAAAGTATTATCCTATGGGGATAGCTGAAGAACTTTTTTGGAACTCTTTTTTTCTAAGAGTGTTGGCAGACGGGTTGCCTCCCACAATGTAAACAATGCGCCACGTCTGAGATTTCCGAGACTAGGCTTCAAGCTCTGGATGCAGGAGGAACAAAGAACTGAGTTAGCCAGGGAGCTCTTTTAGTGTTTTACCTCTTGCATGCTGTATAAGTCCCATTAAGCACCATTCTAATCATTAGCATGTCCATTTCCCATCAGTCTATATGTTAAATGGTTTGATTGTTCCTAACTTGATCACTAACCATCACTGGGTGTGTTGAAATCTTTAAATGAATGACTAAATTAAACTAAATTTACCAGTCTAAATCTTGCTTACAGAATGTAAACACAATTCTTTCTCTAAAACCTTGTTTTCTGTCTGCTAAGAGACACTAGTCATATACACCAAATGACTGTGTTTGTTGTTTGCTGTCATACAGTACATGTTGTATTGTCTTCCGCTGACAGTTGCTCTGTCTTTTATCTTGTTGTACAGGGAACACTGTCAGTAACCTGATTATGATCCTGCCTCCTATCTACGGTGCCATCCAGACGTATAAAGACGGCCTAGAGTACCGCTACGTCTACTCCTTCCTTGGACTGGCAGGTAAGTGTTCCATAGACAAGGAAAGTCGCACACACGCTAGGATCTCAGTTGCAATAATTTAATAACCAATGTTTCATCAGGGTATAATTACAGGTGTCTGTATGTAATCATGGCCGGGTGTGCACGCCCCAAGGTGCTGTATTCAGATATAAATCGAACATATAAAAAGCATGAATGGATAACATACACTCGTAGATCAAATTTCGCTACATAGGCCTACAAACATTTACAATTTGTAGGCCTATGTAACCTAGTTGTATCTATGAACGTATGTTATCCATTCATGCTTTTTATATGTTCTATTTATATCTGTACATTAACCAATTAAATCAGGCCACACCCGGCCATGATTACAGACACCTGTGTGTCCTTTGAAACTATATAAACGAGTGACCCTAAGTGTTTGTCATTGTACCCTGATGAAGACAGCTTGTCTGTCGAGACGTTCTCCTTTTCTTTTTCAAGTGTTCTACTCCGCTAGCCAGGCTCTTGCCTAAACAGGTTTCTTTTGCCTCCAGATTTAAGTGTTCCATAGGGATCTGGAATTATTAGCATGATTGACTCATATCTGATAATACATATATGAGTCAAAGATGTATACGGTTTTCAAAGTAGTAAAAAAAGAAAACAGCAATTACAATTCCCTAAAATGCTTTATTATGTTCGTTGGAGTGTCACCTATGCCCTTATATTAGATATAAAATAAAGCCAATACTTTTTTTTGTGATTCATATGAATGTACCTTAGTAAAATGTAATTCAGTATAACACAAGTGTTTAAAAAAAAAAATAATAATTATGCCCATTTTTCATAATCACAAGGTTATATGTCCATGCTTAGACTGGCAGAAATATAACTACCCAGAAAAAATGACATTCTTTTATGTTGAATACACACATATTTGATGTGTCACGGGTACAATTCAAAGGTTTTTACAAAAACTTCCTGCCTTACACTGAAGAAAATGCTAAAATCTATGAAAATATCATTCATCTTTTGAGATTTGTTTTTTCACTCTGAGTCAACAAAACAAAGTTATTGTATTTTAATAGAAAATACTGCTGTTATACTGTATGACAATATTTTCTTACCCTGAATGACACATATCGCTACGGCCCACGAATATTGATTAAAAGGCATTCCTTCAGCAATAACAATAATGATCATATGAACTATTATGAGTAGCAGCAATAGTATTTTCTTGTAACGATTTTTAAGTTATAAAACTGTGTAAAAAACAGGATAAGATGTTTAAAATGTGCAGGCCAGCTGAACTTTGATCACTTCCATTATAGAGAGAGAGAGAGAGAAATATCCCATACTATGCAACATAGTTCAACTGACACATGAGGTACAATTTAATTCACATAGGATTAATGTTTTACTAGTACAAATTGTTCAGGGGGCTGCTCAAAATAGTTTATTCAGTGGATACTGGAGTTAAGTTCATCACCATATTCATTTGTTTGATTTTCTTCACGGTGCCTCCTCAGATTTAATCTCCATTTTCCCCCCTTTTTCAGCATCAGATTGTGTCATTGCATGGATCGGTGGATGATCAGGATTGACATCCTTCTTTCTTTCTGATAGCTAAAAAACAAAAATGTAATAGTAATGACACTGGCACAGAATAGAATTCACATCCATTAGATGTTATTAGTAGTCTATTAATTGTAGTTTAAAAAAGTTAAATAAACTCCCTCTCCCTTTATCTCTCAAACATGTTTTGTTACTATTTGATTGCTAATGTTAATAATAATCACTTTACTATAATTTGAGCCTGCGGCAACATTTTACGTTGCGTAAAGTTGCATTATTACACAATTATTATAAGATAGTTAATGTTGTAATTATGCATTGTTATTAACTGATATAATCCATCAGTTATACGGTGGTCACTGACCATCTCGAATCCCACCGTACCTTCTCCGCTGTACAATCTGGTTTCCGAGCCGGTCACGGGTGCACCTCAGTCACACTCAAGGTACTAAACGATATCATAACCGCCATCGATAAAAGACAGTACTGTGCAGCCGTCTTCATCAACCTTGCCAAGGCTTTCGACTCTTTCAATCACCATATTCTTATCGGCAGACTCAGTAGCCTCGGTTTTTCGGATGACTGCCTTGCCTGGTTCACCAATTACTTTGCAGACAGAGTTCAGTGTGTCAAATCGGAGGGCATGTTGTCCGGTCCTCTGGCAGTCTCTATGGGGGTGCCACAGGGTTCAATTCTCGGGCCAACTCTTTTCTCTGTATATATCAATGATTTTGCTCTTGCTGCGGGCGATTCCCTGATCCACCTCTACGCAGACGACACCATTCTATATACTTCCGGCCCGTCCTTGGACTCTGTGCTATCTAACCTCCAAACGAGTTTCAATGCCATACAACACTCCTTCCGTGGCCTCCAACTGCTCTTAAACGCTAGTAAAACCAAATGCATGCTTTTCAACCGATCGCTGCCTGCACCCGCATGCCCGACTAGCATCAATACCCTGGATGGTTCCGACTTTGAATATGTGGACATCTATAAGTACCTAGGTGTCTGGCTAGACTGTAAACTCTCCTTCCAGACTCATATCAAATCCAAATCAAATCAAGAGTCGGCTTTCTATTCCGCAACAAGGCCTCCTTCACTCACGCCGCCAAACTTACCCTAGTAAAACTGACTATCCTACCGATCCTCGACTTCGGCGATGTCATCTACAAAATTGCTTCCAACAATCTACTCAGCAAACTGGATGCAGTTTATCACAGTGAACCTTATACCACCCACCACTGCGACTTGTATGCTCTAGTCGGCTGGCCCTCGCTACATATTCGTTGCCAGACCCACTGGCTCCAGGTCATCTACAAGTCCATGCTAGGTAAAGCTCCGCCTTATCTCAGTTCACTGGTCACGATGGCAACACCCATCCGTAGCACGCGCTCCAGCAGGTGTATCTCACTGATCATCCCTAAAGCCAACACCTCATTTGGCCGCCTTTCGTTCCAGTACTCTGCTGCCTGTGACTGGAACGAATTGCAAAAATCGCTGAAGTTGGAGACTTTTATCTCCCTCACCAACTTCAAACATCTGCTATCTGAGCAGCTAACCGATCGCTGCAGCTGTACATAGTCTATTGGTAAATAGCCCACCCATTTTCACCTACCTCATCCCCATACTGTTTTTATTTATTTACTTTTCTGCTCTTTTACACACCAATATCTCTACCTGTACATGACCATCTGATCATTTATCACTCCAGTGTTAATCTGCAAAATTGTAATTATTCGCCTACCTCCTCATGCCTTTTGCACACAATGTATATAGACTCCCCTTTTTTCTACTGCGTTATTGACTTGTTAATTGTTTACTCCATGTGTAACTCTGTGTTGTCTGTTCACACTGCTATGCTTTATCTTGGCCAGGTCGCAGTTGCAAATGAGAACTTGTTCTCAACTAGCCTACCTGGTTAAATAAAGGTGAAAAAAAATAATTAAAAAATACCTTAATTGCAGTGCAATTAAACATTAACTACAGTGTAATAGTGCAATTTAATGTTAAGTGTTATCCACCCAGCTTTACATCCTATTATCCTATTATGTTGCTGACAGTAGCATGAAACCATGAAAACAATACCTTGCTAGTCTTTCCTCCCTAGCAACTGGATCTGCGTGAATATTTTGTCTATGCCGTGCAGCCCTCTCCTTATTATACGGTGGCATCTATATTATAAAGATAATGTGCCTTGAAATACCATCAAATGCCATGAAATAGTTTAAAATGAGAATATTCATTATTCATACAACAAGTAAATATGAATTGCATGATTAAATGTTGTAAACTAGTGAAAACATGGGATAACATAGGAACTGTCATTCAGCATAACGGGTGACATTGTGGTATAACATTAAACTTTTGTTGTGCTGAAGGACAAAAGCATGATACTGAAGGACGCATTTCATACATAAGCATATTTAACAGGCAGTTCATTGGCTATCTATATAAACCTTGACCAATAAAGATTATCCTTACTTTTCATATTTAATATATAGCTTTTTTTTGTGTTGTACTGAAGGATATGTGTTTTTGTTAAAAAGGTTACTAGAGGGTGAAGAGGTGAAATCATCAAATATTTCAGAGATTTACTCACCAAATCACATTGATAAAGGGTCTTCAAGGTGTCTTCTTTGTGATGTCACACACTGTCACATGATTACCATCATGTGATATGCTTTAAAATGTATTTTTACCTTTATTATACTGAATGACATTGATGAAGCGCCAAAGTCCAGACAAAAGTTATTCAAATTATAAAATATTTTTTTAGATACAGTATGTCACCCATTATTCTAAATTCAGAAAAAAAGAAACGTCCTCTCACTATCAACTGCGTTTATTTTCAGAAAACTTAACATGTGTAAATATTTGTATGAACATAACAAGATTCAAGAACTGATACATAAACTGAACAAGTTCCACAGTCATGTGACTAACAGAAATGGAAAAATGTGTCCCTGAACAAGGGGGGTCCAAATTAAAAGTAACAGTAAAGTGTAAAGTGGCTGGTGTGGCCACCAGCTGCATTAAGTACTGAGGTGCATCTCTTCCTCATAGCACCAGATTTGCCAGTTCTTGCTGTGAGATTGTTACCCCACTCTTCCACCAAGGTACCTGCAAGTTCCCGGAAATTTCTGGGGGAATGGCCCTTGTCCTCACCCTCCGATCAAGGTCCCAGACGTGCTCAATGGGATTGAGATCCGGGCTCTTCGCTGGCCATGGCAGAACACTGACATTCCTGTCTTGCAGGAAATCACGCACAGAATGAGCAGTATGACTGGTGGCATTGTCATGCTGGAGGGTCATGTCAGGATGAGCTTGCAGGAAGGGTACCACATGAGGGAGGAGGATGTCTTCCCTGTAATGCACAGCTTTGAGATTGCTTGCAATGACAACAAGCTCAGTCCGATGATGCTGTGACACACTGCCCCAGACCATGACAGACCCTCCACCTCCAAATCGATCCCACTCCAGAGTGCAGGCCTCGGTTTAACGCTCAGTGAAGAGCACTTTTTGCCAGTCCTGTCTGGTCCAGCGACGGTGGGTTTGTGCCCATAGGCGACATTGCCGCCAGTGATGTCTGGTGAGGACCTGCCTTACAACAGGCCTACAAGCCCTCAGTAGAGCCTCTCTCAGCCTATTGCGGACAGTCTGAGCACTGATGGAGGGATTGTGCGTTCCTGGTGTAACTCGGGCAGTTGTTGTTGCCATCCTGTATCTGTCTCGCAGGTGTGATGTTCGGATGTACCGTTCCTGTGCAGGTGTTGTTATACGCCACTGCGAGGACGATCAGCTGTCCGTCCTGTCTCCCTGTCTCCCTGTCTTAGGCGTCTCACAGTACGGACATTGCAATTTATTGCCCTTGCCACATCTGCAGTCCCCATGCCTCCTTGCAGCATGCCTAACACGGAACCCAAACCTGCTGCGCGCATGCGCCATCGTGCGCCATCGTGCATAAATGTATTTTGTTCCCCCACACCAAACGCAATCACGACACGCAGGTTAAAATATCAAAACAAACTCTGAACCAATTACATTAATTTGGGGACAGATCAAAAAGTATTAAACATTTATGGCTTGCTCTTCCTAGCTAATTTGTCCTATTTAGCTAGCTTGATGTTGCTAGCTAATTTGTCCTGGGATATACATTTACATTTAAGTCATTTAGCAGACGCTCTTATCCAGAGCGACTTACAAATTGGTGCATTCACCTTATGACATCCAGTGGAACAGCCACTTTACAATAGTGCATCTAAATCTTTTAAGGCGGGGGGTGAGAAGGATTACTTTATCCTATCCTAGGTATTCCTTAAAGAGGTGGGGTTGCAGGTGTCTCCGGAAGGTGGTGATTGACTCCGCTGTCCTGGCGTCGTGAGGGAGTTTGTTCCACCATTGGGGGGCCAGAGCAGCGAACAGTTTTGACTGGGCTGAGCGGGAACTGTACTTCCTCAGTGGTAGGGAGGCGAGCAGGCCAGAGGTGGATGAATGCAGTGCCCTTGTTTGGGTGTAGGGCCTGATCAGAGCCTGGAGGTACTGAGGTGCCGTTCCCCTCACAGCTCCGTAGGCAAGCACCATGGTCTTGTAGCGGATGCGAGCTTCAACTGGAAGCCAGTGGAGAGAGCGGAGGAGCGGGGTGACGTGAGAGAACTTGGGAAGGTTGAACACCGGACGGGCTGCAGCGTTCTGGATGAGTTGTAGGGGTTTAATGGCACAGGAAGGGAGCCCAGCCAACAGCGAGTTGCAGTAATCCAGACGGGAGATGACAAGTGCCTGGATTAGGACCTGCGCCGCTTCCTGTGTGAGGCAGGGTCGTACTCTGCGGATGTTGTAGAGCATGAACCTACAGGAACGGGCCACCGCCTTGATGTTAGTTGAGAACGACAGGGTGTTGTCCAGGATCACGCCAAGGTTCTTAGCGCTCTGGGAGGAGGACACAATGGAGTTGTCAACCGTGATGGCGAGATCATGGAACGGGCAGTCCTTCCCCGGGAGGAAGAGCAGCTCCGTCTTGCCGAGGTTCAGCTTGAGGTGGTGATCCGTCATCCACACTGATATGTCTGCCAGACATGCAGAGATGCGATTCGCCACCTGGTCATCAGAAGGGGGAAAGGAGAAGATGAATTGTGTGTCGTCTGCATAGCAATGATAGGAGAGACCATGTGAGGTTATGACAGAGCCAAGTGACTTGGTGTATAGCGAGAATAGGAGAGGGCCTAGAACAGAGCCCTGGGGGACACCAGTGGTGAGAGCGCATGGTGAGGAGACAGATTCTCGCCACGCCACCTGGTAGGAGCGACCTGTCAGGTAGGACGCAATCCAAGCGTGGGCCGCGCCGGAAATGCCCAACTCGGAGAGGGTGGAGAGGAGGATCTGATGGTTCACAGTATCGAAGGCAGCCGATAGGTCTAGAAGGATGAGAGCAGAGGAGAGAGAGTTAGCTTTAGCAGTGCGGAGCGCCTCCGTGATACAGAGAAGAGCAGTCTCAGTTGAATGGCTAGTCTTGAAACCTGACTGATTTGGATCAAGAAGGTCATTCAGAGAGAGATGGCGGGAGAGCTGGCCAAGGACGGCACGTTCAAGAGTTTTGGAGAGAAAAGAAAGAAGGGATACTGGTCTGTAGTTGTTGACATCGGAGGGATCGAGTGTAGGTTTTTTCAGAAGGGGTGCAACTCTCGCTCTCTTGAAGACGGAAGGGACGTAGCCAGCGGTCAGGGATGAGTTGATGAGCGAGGTGAGGTAAGGGAGAAGGTCTCCGGAAATGGTCTGGAGAAGAGAGGAGGGGATAGGGTCAAGCGGGCAGGTTGTTGGGCGGCCGGCCGTCACAAGACGCGAGATTTCATCTGGAGAGAGAGGGAGAAAGAGGTCAGAGCACAGGGTAGGGCAGTGTGAGCAGGACCAGCGGTGTCGTTTGACTTAGCAAACGAGGATCGGATGTCGTCGACCTTCTTTTCAAAATGGTTGACGAAGTCATCTGCAGAGAGGGAGGAGGGGGGGGGAGGAGGATTCAGGAGGGAGGAGAAGGTGGCAAAGAGCTTCCTAGGGTTAGAGGCAGATGCTTGGAATTTAGAGTGGTAGAAAGTGGCTTTAGCAGCAGAGACAGAGGAGGAAAATGTAGAGAGGAGGGAGTGAAAGGATGCCAGGTCCGCAGGGAGGCGAGTTTTCCTCCATTTCCGCTCGGCTGCCCGGAGCCCTGTTCTGTGAGCTCGCAATGAGTCGTCGAGCCACGGAGCGGGAGGGGAGGACCGAGCCGGCCTGGAAGATAGGGGACATAGAGAGTCAAAGGATGCAGAAAGGGAGGAGAGGAGGGTTGAGGAGGCAGAATCAGGAGATAGGTTGGAGAAGGTTTGAGCAGAGGGAAGAGATGATAGGATGGAAGAGGAGAGAGTAGCGGGGGAGAGAGAGCGAAGGTTGGGACGGCGCGATACCATCCGAGTAGGGGCAGTGTGGGAAGTGTTGGATGAGAGCGAGAGGGAAAAGGATACAAGGTAGTTGTTATTTTACCTGAAATGCCCAAAGGTCCTCTTCTCCGACAATTATTCCACACATAAAACTGTCAAACGAATCGTTTCTAGTCATCTCTCTTCCTTCCAGGCTTTTTCTTTTCTTCTTGACGTTATATTGCGATTGGCAACTTTCATAAATTAGGTGCTTCACCGCCACTGACCTCGTTCGTCTTCAGTCACCAACGTGGGTATAACCAATGAGGAGATGGCAGGTGGGTACCTGTTTCTACAAACCAATGAGGAGATGGGAGTTGCAGAACTTGCAGCGCGATCTGCATCAGAAATAGAACTGATTTCTATTTTAGCACTTGGCAACGCAGACGCTCGTTGGCACGCGAGAGCAGTGTGGGTGGAATAATTGAATAACATGTGTGGTCAGCCTATAAGGCACGTTCACGCAAATGAGCAGGGACCCTGGGTATCTTTCTTTTGGTGTTTTTCAGAGTCAGTAGTAAGGCCTCTTTAGTGTCCTAAGTTTTCAGAACTGTGACCTTAATTGCCTACCGTCTGTAAGCTGTTAGTGTCTTAATGACCGTTCCACAGGTGCATGTTCATTAATTGTTTATGGTTCATTAAACAAGCATGGGAAACAATGTTTAAACCCTTTACAATGAAGATCTGTGAAGTTATTTGGATTTTTACTAATTATCTTTGAAAGACAGGGTCCTGATAAAGGGACATTTCTGTTTTTGCTCAGTTTATATATTGTTGCAAACACTAACACAATTATGCCATGGGTGTTCATTTATATTTTTAGGATGAATTTCTACATTTTAAAAACACTTTTGTCATTAGAATTTTAACCCGGACAGTTACACTGCAGGACATTTTGACACTTTAAAGCTTGCAAAGCAAATATTTTTGGGTCAAAAGAAGGGTAAGAGTTGAGTGATTTAATATAATATTAATACATATTTATCTTTTTATGTTTGGACACCAAATTTACACGTCTCGTCTTTGACCCTTATAACCTATAGTATAACCTTACAGTCACAAGGATTTGGCAAAGTTAGTCTTGTCCCTAATGTCTTTTAAAGTTAGAGTTTTTTTAGACTGAAATTGCATTATCAAGATGCTTTCCTTTATTTGAAAGATGGGTTTTAATGTCTATGCTTCTTGCTGGTTGTTTGATCTGATCTCTTCTTTTGTTCCAGCTGTTGGCATTGGCTCCTGGTGCTTCCATATGACGCTGCAATATGAGATGCAGGTGAGCTGACTTTTAGTATCTAAAAATAAATCATGATTTGTCAGCATAATGTATGCATCCACCATAGATCACTGTGTTCTCATAATTGTATGGACTTTTTCAGCTGTTAAGGACGTAAAAAATGACACCTCATCATTTCCTGCAGAATGCTCAAACTGTTTTTTAACTCTCCTTATAAGTAAGGTTTGCGCCGACCATTCCATTATACATCACTATCTGTGTCTCTGCTGTCTGTCCCCCGCAGTTGCTGGACGAGCTGCCAATGATCTACAGCACCTGTGTCTTTGTCTACTGTCTGTAAGTACCCAACATAATGAATTTACACTCCAACTTTCACAGTGCCATTGCCATTGAGCAGCCCAGGCCCAAAGCCCACTGAAAGTAATTTGAGGACAGTATACATGTGATCAATGAAAAGTTAATCCAATCCTACAATTGATTTATCCCAAGAAAACACACCTTTTTCATGGCTATAGATGACATGGTACAGAGTTGATGTCTATTGATTCAGTGCCACTTGCACTTCCCCCATTTTAACTGGGTCATCGTTCATCATCTTGCTCTCCATCCCTCTCAAAAGCCTTACTGTATAGTGTATGTCTATAATTACAAATATGTGTTTCATTAGAGGAATGAGAAATTAATTCATTTTTTCTGTTACAGATATGAATGCTTCAAGCAAAAAAACACTCTGGGTGTATTCCCTATCATGTTGTTATTCATCTTCAGTGTCTCAGTCAGTGTGGTGAGTGTCTTATATTTCCCACATAACTGTTTTGTCCCTTTTCATTCCATGACTATATGTCAATGATTAATGTCACTATCTCAAATCTCTTTTCCCCAGGTGTATTTACAATGGAAAGAGCCAGTCTTTCACCAGGTAAGAAAGAGAGTACATTTTCGCTCTTCAGTGAGCATGCTCTTTGTTTGCTTTTAGAGTTTACTGTTTCATTAGTACATATTGCCGCTGGCTAACTGTGGAAACAGCCGGACATGAGGTCCTGTTAGATCCAGTTAGATTGCTATTGTGGCATGTCCGTTCAAATGTCTCTGTTCAGGAATCTAATATTTTGCAGCATTGTCACTTTGGGCTATTGACAATGTCGCTCAACACCTTTTGACTATGGCTCAGTCTGATCTAACAAGTCCAGTATTATAAACTCCTCTCTAGCATACCTCACAATAGTCAGTGAGGCTGTGGATATTGAGAGTCTAGAGAAGCGTCTGTGTTGCTCCACAACAACAGAAACAACGTGACAAAGCAACCTTTGTTTACACTTCAGAACCCTCTCTGCTTACTAAACCCCACCACTCCATGGTGGCACACATTTAGCCATAAACATGCCCACAACAGTCAGTTTTAGCGGACATGGAATTGATTTATTAGATAATTACAAGAAGTAGGCTGCTCCAGCCGTAGACAACATTACATATATTAAAAATAATCGAGGATAAAAACACATTAAAGCCCAAAGGCTTATTTCCATTGTGGTCCTTGGAGACAGTTAGATGGCAGGTGGTCATGAGCTCTATATCAGCATATGTCAGCATATTATTGAAATGGATTCTTACCAAACTGATGCAAGTATTTGATTTGCTACAGTGTACCCATTTAGATACAATACAACAACGGGGAAAATGTATATGTTCCATTAACCGTCACAAAACAGCAGTCTTTATTTGAGCATGGATTTAGCACAACCTGGTGGTTGGAACATGTACATGCTGTACAGTAGTGTTGTCTATCAAGGTCCTTAGTGTTGAGCAGACTGGTTGAAAACATGTGCATTATACACTTCATTTCACCTCTGTTCTGAAAACACCAGGTTTAGGCTACTGTAAAATATGACAGGTCTAGATTTGGTTGCTTTTCAAAGCGTGTTCTTTGTGTGTCCTCACCCCTCAGGTCATGTATGGTGCACTTGTAGCATGCTTGGTGATGCGCTCTATCTTCATAGTTACATGGTAAGTGGCAATGTGGCAGCAGAAATGTGTCCCGGTAGTTTGGGAAATTAACTGAGAGGTCAAGAGTACATTTATTATCCTTACAATGTACATCAATTGTTTAATAGCCACTCACTCACTGGATGCTGCTGGTATCCTGATATTAGTGATTCTGGATGACATTTTCAGAAACTACAGTACAAAGTAGGGCTATGTTATAACAGTGTTTATACATCTCATCGGACTCCATGTGTTTCCATTGCAGGGTGTACCCCTGGCTCAAACCTCTGTGTTACATCTCCCTGAGTGTCTTTCTGCTGGGGTTCATGTTGTGGAACATTGATAATCTGGCCTGTGACTCACTCAGGTAAATGTACAATCAAATGACAAACGCTGCCAACAGAATATGGACATCCATTTGTAGACAGAATCAAAATGTAAAACTCTCTCTCTTTGCTCGCCACTCTCCTTTTAGATCCACCAGACAGAAACTGCCCTCTGTTGTTGGGGCGGTGACACAGTTCCATGCCTGGTGGCACATCCTCACAGGCCTGGGCTCCTACGTACACATTCTCTTCAGGTAAGCCATGAATAGATCTATAGGATTTAAATAGGGTCTGCTCTTTGTATTTGTTCCCACTTAAATTCATTTATGCTGCTTCAAGGACATCGTCATTGTTTAATGAAAAGAATTGACTGGTATCTTGCCTATTTTATGATTTAAGTGTAATGACTGATTAGATGATTCCTACAACAATGTATCACAAAAAAAATCTAAAATGTTCTGTTGTCACGTAGCCTCCAGATAAGGTCAACCTTTCTCAAACACAGACCAAAAGTAAAGGTAAGCGTTCTTTCCTCCCAGTTCTTCAACACATCCCAGTCCTATGCTTGTGTATATGGCACCACAATACCAACACTAACCTAGCACTGGTCTACAATGTGTTCAATCAGTTCCTATGTGGAGTGTGGCCAATGTTGCACATTGAGGCACAAAAGACTAGCTGAGTGACTGGGGACCATGAAGGATGGTGACTGCCATTAAACAGGCATCAGTACAGAGACCTGATCTGCCAGTCTACCAACCCCCCTCTGCTGTCTATGGGACATATGCACCCCACTACCAGAGGGCAGCCAGGCTACACCCCAACCTACCACTCCGGGGACCCTTTGGTTCTGCACTGTGACGATTTGCCAAGTACAGTATAGCACTGAGAGTCTTTATGGAATTATCAGATTTTTCACTTTCATCTATCAACATATAGTTAATTATTAGATTTTGGTGGTGATGTTGTAGTGACATTTTGTTTAAATTTACTCTAACATATTTCTTGGAATATGGATACCGCAATTTTTTTATATATATAAATCATACTAGTGTATCTATTAGAGGTCGACCGATTATGATTTTTCAACGCAGATACCGATTATTGGAGGACCAAAAAAAAGCCGATACCGATTAATCGGCCGGCTAATTTTTTACAATTTGTAACAATGACAATTACAACAATACTGAATGAACACTTATTTTAACTTAATATAATACACCAATAAAATCAATTTAGCCTCAAATTAAATGAAACATGTTCAATTTGGTTTAAATAATGCAAAAAAAAAAGTGTTGGAGAAGAAAGTAAAAGTGCAATATGTGCCATGTAAAAAAGCTAACGTTTAAGTTCCTTGCTCAGAACACGAGAACATGTGGTTCCTTTTAACATGAGTCTTCAATATTCCCAATATTCCCAGGTAAGAAGTTTTATGTTGTAGTTATTATAGGAATTATAGGACAATTTCTCTATACGATTTGTATTTCATATACCTTTGACTATTGGATGTTCTTATAGGCACTTTAGTATTGCCAGTGTAACAGTATAGCTTCCATCCCTCTCCTCGCTCCTACCTGGGCTCGAACCAGGAACACATCGACAACAGCCACCCTCGAAGCAGCGTTACCCATGCAGAGCAAGGGGAACAACCACTCCAAGTCTCAGAGCGAGTGACGTTTGAAACGATATTAGCTCGCACCCTGCTAACTAGCTAGCCATTTCACATCGGTTACACCAGCCTAATCTCGGGAGTTGATCAGCTTGAAGTCATAAACAGCTCAATGCTTGAAGCGTTGCGAAGAGCTGCTGGCAAAACGCACAAAAGTGCAGTTTGAATGAATGCTTACGAGCCTGCTGGTGCCTACCACTGCTCAGTCAGACTGCTCTATCATATCATAGACTTAGTTATAACATAATAACACACAGAAATACGAGCCTTTGGTCATTAAAATGGTCGAATTCGGAAACTATCATCTCGAAAACAAGACGTTTATTCTTTCAGTGAAATACTGAACCGCTCCGTATTTTATCTAACGGGTAAGTCTAAATATTCCTGTTACATTGCACAACCTTCAATGTTATGCCATAATTATGGGAAATTCTGGCAAATTAGACGGCCCAAACTGTTGCATATACACTGACTCTGCGTGCAATGAACATAAGAGAAATGACAAAATTTCTTTTAGCTAAATATGCAGGTTTAAAAATATATACTTCCGTGTATTGATTTCAAGAAAGGCATTGATGTTTATGGTTAGGTACAGTCGTGCAACGATTGTGCTTTTTTCGCTAATGCGCTTTTGTTAAATCATCCCCCTGTTTGGCGAAGTTGGCTGTCTTTGTTAGGAAGAAATAGTCTTCACAGAGTTCGCAACGAGCCAGGTCACACAGTTCCTAACGAGTCATGTTAGTTGGTAATATTAACTAAATATGCAGGTTTAAAAATATATACTTGTGTATTGATTTTAAGAAAGGCATTGATGTTTATGGTTAGGTACACATTGGAGCAACGACAGTCCTTTTTCACAAATACGCACCGCATTGATTATATGCAACGCAGGACACGCTGGTAATGCTAGTAATATCATCAACCATGTGTAGTTAACGAGTGATTATGATCGATTGATTGTTTTTATAAGAAGTTTAATGCTAGCTAGCAACTTACCTTGGCTTCTTACTGCATTCACGTAACAGGCAGGCTCCTCGTGGAGTGCAATGTAAGGCAGGTGGTTAGAGTGTTGGACTAGTTAACTGTAAGGTTGCAAGATTGAATCCCCGAGCTGACAAGGTAAAAATCGTTCTGCCCCTGAACAAGGCAGTTAACCCACCGTTCATAGGCTGTCATTGAAAATAAGAATGTGTTCTTAACTGACTTGCCTAGTTAAATAAAGGTGTAAACTGTTTTTTTTAAATGGCCAAATCGGTGTCCAAAAATACTGATTTCCGATTGTTATGAAAACTTGAAATCGGCCCTAATTAATCGGCCATTCTGATTAATCGGTCGACCTCTAGTATCTATTTTAACATTCAATATAATACCTTAGCATATTCACAAACCATAATAACGTCAGGTATTCTGCATTAGCTGGCTGTATGTCATGGTTGTGTTTAGACCTGGGAACTGTTTGTTACCCATCCATCCTCCTCTGAGGGAATCTGGTCTAGATGATGCAGTGTGTAGGTCACAGACGGGACTGAAACAGGGACACAGGAAAAGGTTTGATATCAATTATCTTGTCCATTTCTTTCCTCTGCAAGGGATTGGTCACACAGGAAAACTCTGACTTCAATATTTGATTTATGCCAAGTGTGGATCTGCATTGCAAAATCTGAAGTTGCTCTGCTCTGTGTTTTTGATGATTTACTTTAATATTATTAACAAATCACAGGGATATGATACAATTTCATCGAAGGATTGGTCCACTGCACAAAATTCAGTACCATTTATATCATAGTGGGAATTCCACATGGTCATTATTTTCATGTGTACTATTACAAAAAAAGTGTATTTCCCAACGCAAAATATCATAAAGGCTTACCTAAAATACATACACTACCGTTCAAAAGTTTGGGGTCACTTAGAAATGGCCTTGTTTTTGAAAGAAAAACACATCTTTTGTCCATTAAAATAACATCAAATTGATCAGAAATACAGTGTAGACATTGTTAATGTTGTAATGTTCTATTGTAGCTGGAAACAGCAGATTTTTTAAATGGAATATCTACATAAGCGTACAGAGGCCCATTATCAGCAACCATCGCTCCTGTGTTCCAATGGCACATTGTGTTAGCTAATCCAAGTTTATAATTTTAAAAAGGCTAGTTGATCATTAGAAAAACATTTTTGCAATTATGTTAGCACAGCTGAAAACTGTTGTGCTGATTAAAGAAGCAATACAACTGGCCTTCTTTAGACTAGTTGAGTATCTGGAGCATCAGCAGTTGTGGGTTCGATTACAGACTCAAAATGGCCAGAAACAAATAACTTTCTTCTGAAACTCATTAGTCTATTCTTGTTCTGAGAAATGAAGGCTATTCCATGTGAGAAATTGCCAAGAAACTGAGATCTCGTACAACGCTGTGTACTACTCCCTTCACAGAACAGTGCAAACTGGCTCTAACCAGAATAGAAAGAGGAATGGGAGGCCCCTCTGCACAACTGAGCAAGAGGACAAGTACATTAGAGGGTCTAGTTTGAGAAACAGATGCCTCACAAGTGCTCAACTGGAAGCTTCATTAAATATGACCCGCAAAACAACAGTCTCAACGTCAACAGTGAAGAGAAAAAAAAAAACAGTGAAGAGGCGACTCCAGGATGCTTGGCTTCTAGGCAGAGTTGCAAAGAAAAAGCCATATCTCAGACTGGCCAATAAAAAGACAATATTAAGATGGGCAAAGGAACACAGACACTGGACAGAGGGCAGAGGAACTACACGTATATGTCTACACTGTATTTCTGATCAATTTGATGTTATTTTAATCTACAAAAAAAATATATTTTCTTTCAAAAACAAGGACATTTCTAAGTGACCCCAAACTTTTGAATGGTAGTGTTTATCAGCACAAGCTTTGATGTTGCTGTCAAAACAAGGAATGAGGGATGAGAAAATAGTGTTTTGACTGACCACTGACCCTGACTAAATAATTTGGAGTGGTTTGTTTTTGGATGGATTTGTCAATTGATATCTATACTTTGTCTTAGCAATGAATACAGGCATCTGCATGTCTGCAATATTTAAATGATTAGCATTGTCCCGTATTATCCCACACACATTTGCCTGAAGGATGACACTTTTGAACCTGTTAGTATCTACTGTACTGCTCAGTTCATGCATATCTTTTCGAATGGCCACTAGATGGCATGGATTGCCATATTTCAGTTTCAGGTTATGTTCATTTGCCAAAGGATCCTGTCCTGTGAAAGGTTTGCCTGCTAAACACCCTCCAGTTTTATTTGCTTAACTCTTACGGGTCACAAATGTAAACATATTGGGGAAATACTGTAGCTCACAATGCAGCATTTTGGGGATGTGGCTATGTGAAACTTCATGTGACTTTGATCTTCAAATGTGAAAATGTAATGTACTTATGTATGGGAATAATATATATGTCTCTTAAGTAATGGAATAACACAGATATGAAGTGAATACAGAGTGTGATACAAGAACCCACTAACCTTATGGATTACCTGAACTGCTACATGCTCAGACATTGTGACACATGCATATCAGTGTTTTGATTAGGGTTACATTCGCATGGTCTTTGTTCTCAAACCTTAGATTAGGTTACAATAATGTTTATATGTTCAGCAGCACCATATGAAGGAGAGATAAGTAGTCATTTAGAAATTACAATGTATTTAATGACCTTAAATCACTGCTTGTAAAAGTTGGAAGGTGGACGGTTATTACTGATAAAAGGCGCCTTGTTTCAAGTGACCTTGATGTTCACGATCAATCTAAACTGCTTAAATAAAATCCCCTGTGTGTTTTAGGAACACTTGTCTACTGTGATAAAGTGATAAAGCCAGTGAAAATAGCTTTTTTTGGATGATGCGATAGACCATGTAATAATCATTCTTAACCTGTCTTGTCTGATGTTCCAATCTACCAGTATAGCTACATAATACATATGTCTTTTGTTTTATGTAATCTGTTATCTAATCGATAGCCAGAAGCTACTGTAGTTGTACATAAATACTCAATCTGATGATTCTGGATGACAGAATCACAATTGTCTATATATTTAGTTTGTTTAGTTGGTAAATGTTCAAACCTAAAACCTGTTATTCATAATCCAAGCTCAGGGTGGGAGTGTTAACAGAAAGACATCTCAGGTTTACAACACACCCAACGCTTCTACAGTAGCATGCTATGCTTGTTTAGTGATGAATACAGTGGAAAAATACTGATCACTAAAGAAACACCCATGAATGATTCATGGTTTTGATACCATGTCTGCCACCACTTTTATATATCTTATCATAATGGAGCATAATTGTAACTAGTCAGACATAGTGTGTTGGGTCATGCACCTTTGAGATGTGTCAGATAGTAGTAGTGAGCTACGTCACTGTTGGTTTACTGCCAATAAAGAGACAGCATATTTACTACAGTAGCATGCTATGCTTGTTTAGTGATGAATACAGCGGAAAAATACTGATCACTAAAGAAACACCCATGAATGATTTATCTGACGCGGGACGTGGACCCCACTCCATCATAGTCTTGGCCCACTTAAGTGGTGCCTTTGGAGTGGCGCCCTCACCGCCGACCTCGGACTGGGGACCCTTACAGCGGGCCCCGAATAGAAGGGATAGCGAGACTCCGGCAGCGCCGGAGTGAAGAGCGGCTCTGGCAGCTCCTGACTGACGGGCGGCTCTGGCAGCTCCTGACTGACGGGCGGCTCTGGCAGCTCCTGACTGACGGGCTGCTCTGGCAGCGCTGGACAGGAGGAAGACTCTGGCAGCGCTGGACAGGAGGGAGACTCTTTATGATTCTCAATCAGAAACAACGATTGACAGCTGCCTCTGATTGGGAACCATACCAGGCCAAACACACCAACCTAAAATAGAAACATACAAAAGGAACTAAGGTCTGGACGTGACAGTGTGTGCGTAGCAGGACATGTGTGTGCGTTTGTTTGTGTGCATGTGTGTGTGGGTATGTGTGTGTGGGTATGTGTGTATGTGCGTCTGTTTGTGTGGGTGTGCGTATGGCTGTGTGTATGTGTGGGCGTGAGAAGTCAGTATAAAATTAATTGTTTTGTATTCTTGACTTTAGAACGTTGTGTGAATAAACCTTTTGACTATTTAGCTGGGCCTCCGTCTGTTTCATTCGACCAGGATCTTACAAATTCTGGTTTGCAGACTGAGAGTAATATAGTTAAATTGGGTGATGTACCTGGAGAACATAATTCTCTTATCAAGTATGCGTTATCCAAGAGTCAAACACTTAATGGAAGGATTCATCTCCCAAAAAACATTACAATTAGTCTTTCATTTGTGTCACCATGCCGTTAGAGTCTGATCAGACAAGTCTGAAAAATGCACTGGATGACAAAAAATACATGACATTTTATTATTATTTTCTACTACAAACCTCATTAAAAAAGGTTCACAGAACTGATATGGAAGTTTTTACAGTTTAGACTCTAGAGGCAAGTCAGAAAAGATCTGTTCCACCAAAGAATTACAACACAGCTAATCTGCCCCAGCTCCTTCTCATCGAATCAACAAGCTGTTCAACACTAAACACACAAAATCACTATCCCATTTTCCCAGCAGGTTCTCTAGGGTTTTTAGGAAATGTGTGTATTTCCTGCCTCAATAATTACAGTAGATTATTTGTTTTCATAGATAGGGATTTTATCAGATTAACACTCAGCCCAAGAACTACATGTCTTTTTGTTTTTAAGCATCTTTGAGATTATTTTATAATGAAAAGTGCTATATAAAATAAATGTATTATTATTGTTATTATTACTCTTAGTTTTGTGAATTCTATGAATTATTTTGCAATTAAAAGAGTTTCTGGGTTCAATGACTGAGAACATTCTTCTTGGGCTGCGAGAATACAAGATTTATCTAACACATTAGATAGTGAAAACTATGAATTAAATGCAAATAAACTCAAGACAAAACCACAAAATACAAGTATTGATTTAAATGAGATTTGATCATGTATCTTGTGCATCTCAGTTTTGTCCCTGTATTTAGTTGAGCAAGTACCAATGCATGTACTGTAGAAGGTATACAAATGTGTGGAAATTAGGTCAACATAAAAAATAAATAAAAAATTGAAGTTTTCGGTAGTGGTAATCAATCTGAAGTACCTGAGCCATTCTTCCTGTGTAATAAACACTCCCTGTTCTGAGACGGTAATATCACTGGGCAGAGCTCTGGACGTGTGCTACCTTTGCACGTCGTGTTTCAGTTAATATGTAATCTAAGAGCTGGGAACAACATGGTGTAGGTAGAATAGTTTCCTCACATAGAAACCTGGGACATACAGTACATTAAATGACATATTATGATTCTCTGTCTCTGCTCCTTATTGATTGTTTTTGTTCTAAGGTTCACATTCATCCCCGTTCTCTCTTGCAACAGATGTTATTTCAATGAAACAGACTAACCTGGATAATTAAAGGTTAAACAAGGCAACAGTAAACATGTCGTCCCTCATGAATGACGCAGCAACCCCCTTGTGCCAATTGAGATATCGTGTGACTAACAGATTTCAGTTAATCACTATATTTCCCACCTTGGGCCAATCAGTGTAATTTTGTAAATGCCGGATCTCTATGGCAAGACGCATAATTCACTCAAGTTTAGTCAAAATCGGGCCAGTACTGTCTGATATATCAAGTGACTAACGTACTAATGGACGGAGACAGATCCAAAGTCCCCTCCCCTTCATCGTGGGGGACAATAAAAATATTTTGTGCCCAAATAGGGTGAAGAGTCAGAAAGTTACAAACTTATTTAAACTCTACAAAAATATAAACGCAACATGTGTTGGCCCCAAGTTTCATTATCTTAAATAAAAGTTCCCAGAAATATTCCAAAAGCACAAAAAGCTTATTTCGCTCAAGCCTGCTGCTTCGCTCAGTTGTGTCTGTTTTTTTTAAAAGTCTTATGTTTTCTATCTAGTATTTATTCATTACACTGTATGTAATACAAAATGTGCAGTATTTTCTGAACAAAATGACATTTGCGCAGGTACATATCTATAGGGGAGGCATGTTCAATGGGAGGCATTGGAACTGTTCCATCAGATGATGCCTCCCCATAAAACCATGGTTTCTCTCTTTTTAGCATTTCAGGCATTGGGTAGGTACACAGGTGCTACTGTAGGCTGCTATGTGACAGCCTGCAGAACAGCCACAGAGCCACTTGTATCCTTAGGGGTTACTGACACAGGCTTAGCGTATACTAAAGGCCAAGCTAACATTTTAATGAGAGCAATACATGCATGATGAAGGCCATTAGCAAAGAATAAGACCCAGCGTTTCCTGTTTCAAAATGATTCAGCATGAGTTGCACAAGACAGTCAACTAGCTATGAGTTTGTTTTAGTGGTCACACGCCCTTGGCTTGGGTTGCATCAGTTTGATTTATAGTTGTCCAAATGTTGATGAGCAGCAATTACGAATTTGGACCATTATTACAGCATATCAGTCAAACATGATGGAAAAGGAGATCGCAGCAGTGGTGTTTTTCCTGAAAAGACTGATCAAGAAGGTGGAAAAGTTGGAGACCCAGAAAGTGGACATGTTTGTGGAGCGGTTGACTGTTGCCCTGCAGGATAATTCAGGGTGCATTGGTAGCCTGACAACCCCAGCAAATGACTTTAGGTGTATTCGGCTGAACAGGTTGCAGAGGGAGGATCCAGAGCTGCTGCGAGCCTGCCAGGAGAGTGGGGTTCAGTACAAGGGCCGTGGCCTGCTCAGGGGAAGTGTGTTGCATATATGGAGAGAAGAAACATGCTTTCAAGGTGGCCAGTTTCTTTGGTGATGAGGATGTGACTAAGAAGGTGACCAGCGAGGTTCCTCCTCAGATGAGTATAGTGGCATCAGGGAAACCCGTCCTCCCCCTACCTTCCCCTAAAATCTCCACACATATCAGGTGATCTACCCAGCTGCTCCTTTGCGGCGTCCTCCAGTGCCCAAGCAGAAGAAGATGGTACCCGGTAAATCATATGACAGCCCTCCACATCCCCCTCACTATGGCTTCAGACCCCAAGGGAGACACACCCAGCCCTTCACAGACAAAATGTCTGGAATCTGCTGGCCAGAGAGGGGGGCATGGGTACTAGGGTGGAACTCCAGGCCTGGCTTACTGTTAGTGACCACTGTAGCAAGTGTTGACATTAGTATTAGCCTGTTCCAGGGGGACAATCTGTCGATGTGCCCTTGAAAGATTTATCTAACCGTAAATCGCTCGGGATAAGAGCGTCTGCCAAATGACTCAAATATAAATAGGGCAGCGTGGGTGAGACAGGTATGAGTCACTTAATGAGAGCTTAACAATTAGGAACTGAGTCATGTCTGGAATACCAAGATTCATAGATTGTTCAAATACACTAAATTACCAAAAGTATGTGTGAGCCATTCTGTGAGCTTGTGTCCACTTCGCGTCTGAGCTGTTGTTGCTCCTAGACGTTTCCACTTCACAATAACAGCACTTACAGTTGACTGTGGCAGCTGTACTGTAGCAGGGCATAAATTTGACCAACTGACTTGTTGAAAATGTGGCATCCTATGAAGGTGCCACGTTGAAAGTCACTGTGCTCTTCAGTAAGGTCATTCTACTACCAATGTTTGTCTATGGAGATTGCATGTCAGTGTGCCTGATTTTATACACTTCTCAACAATGGGTGTGGCTGAAATAGCTGAATCCACTAATTTGAAGGGGTGTCCCATACTTTTGGATATATAGTGTAGTTAATGATAGTTTCCAAGATGGTGGCACAGTAGGACGTTTATATCTATCTTCGTCTTATCCCTTATAAATAGCCAGTCTTTTTCATATATATCTTAATCTCACTTCTATCTACGAACTAAATATACTTTCCTGCAACCCACCTCACCCAATGTGGTACGGATCTGCTATTTTTATTCCTTATAACTGGAACTTCCATCAGGAGCTAGCCAGCTAACTAGCTACTAGTCTTTGTTAGTCACGGCTAGCTGTCCTCGCCTTTTTTCCACGGAATCAGCCAGCCTTAGCTTGGACAATCACCTGCCAGTATGCACCGCACGATATCAACCCAGAGCATATCGGACTGATTCTCTCTACCATATCACCGGATTCCTGCCGCTCTGGATCAATACACTGGAACATTACTCCTAGCTAGCTGCTAGCTAGCTAGCTGCAAACGACTGGCTACTGATAGCTAACGCCTCTGTCCTGAAGTAAGCACCAGCTAGTCTCGAGCTAGGCCCATATACCAACTAATTCTAGGGCTATAATTACCTCCTTTGCCAATCGGCCTGGACCCTTTATTGTCAACATGGAGCCCCGCCGATCCACCATGATTGGACTGCCGACGTGATCGCCTGATGTGGTCTCAACAGGCTATTCTGTTACGATATCGCCGCAGAACCATCCACTAGCCCCGGCCCATTAGCTTTTTCTGAATGCTGTGTCCCCTGCACGCCCAGTGTAGTAGTGAATACCGTACAGCACCCTGTCTAACCTATTGCTACTCTTTTGACCCTATGATCACTTGGCTACACAGCTGATGCCCCCTGGACTGTTTCAATAACGCGGCAGTTCATTTTGTTTACCTGTCGGCCCCAGCCTCGAACTCAGGTCCTGTATGTATCTAACTGCCATTTCTTCTCCATTTACCCGTTGTTGTCTTAGCTCTCCTGATCAACACCTGTGATTGCTTTATGCCTCTCTCTAATGTCAATATGCCTTGTCTACTGCTGATTTGGCTAGTTTTTATTGTTTTATTTCGCTGTAGAGCCCTAAGTCCCGCTCAAATTGCCTTAGATAGCCCCTTCATTCCACCCCACACACGAGGAGACCTCACCCATAGGTTTACCTCCACTGTACTCACATCCTACCATGCACTTGTCTGTACATTATGCCTTGAATCTATTCTACCACACCCAGAAATCTACTCCTTTTATTCTCTGTCCCCAGCGCACTAGACGACCAGTTCTTATAGCCTTTAGCTGTACCCTTATCCTACTCCTCCTCTGCTCCTCTGGTGATGTAGAGGTTAACCCAGGCCCTGTAGCCCCCAGTTCCACTCCTATTCCCCAGGCGCAGTAATTTGTTGACTTCAGTAACCGTAAAAGCCTTGGTTTCATGCATTCATGCATTGGCCCGGCGTCGGTAGGGTTTGGCCGGGGTAGGCCGCCATTGTAAATAAGAATTTCTTGTTAACTGACTTGCCTAGTTAAATAAACATCTCATGGTTTTACAGTGTAGGCCTACGCAAGTAAATATAATATGTTTTTTGTTGTTGTTGAAGTTACTGGTATTTGAAATAAGGTATTCAATATTACAGTTAAGCAGCATTAAGCAGTCTCACAAAGTAAGGGATACGGCTGTTGTAATATCTGTCAGTTTGAGTAGGGGGAAGGTTTGTGACTGGATCGTGTGGATCTGCCACTGACATGGCCTCTCATCTGAGGAGACAGCCATTGCTTTAATCCTGGGATTTCGCAATCTTCTGGGCAAGGATCTGCAGAGGTGGGACTCCAAGGACTGCAAGCCCAGGTCATTGTATGCAGATTCGTAGGAGGCGTCGGTGGAGGCCATGATGATTTTGGTTGAATGCCTTTTGATCTTTTCAAGTCGTTGTGGGCTGTGAAACCTGGGTGCCACACCGGAGCTGCATAATCAAGCGCTGGACTGACAAAGCAGATGTTGACTGTCAGAGGGTGGGTTGCATGTGAAGATGGTTGCATGTCCCATTTTATATTGGCTTGGAATGTCACGCTGAGTGCGTAGGCACTGGATACTACCTCAAGTGGAGCGGTAGCCTCGAGGTTAGGGAGGTGGGCCGGTATTCGAATCCCCAAGCTGCCTGTGGGGACATCTGCAGGGAGTGAGCGAAAGGGCTTGTATATCCTGTAAACTACCTACCACTGTTGTGCTCTTCAGCAAAGCACTTTACACCTAAGTGATCAAGGGGCGCTGCTCGGCAGCATAAAGAATATCTATGCAAATGGACCAATAAAGCAAGTATTGTCTTGTATAGAGAGCATATGGCTGCAATTTTCTTATTTTACATCTTGCTCTACTTGACTTCTACTTAAAGGGTAACTTCAAACCTGTGTACATAGGTGAAAGCTGCATGTTTCTATGATCTGCGGTTAAAAAGATAGACGAAAGGTCCTAAAAAATGCTTTTCTGTGACATCACTGGGCAAGATTAAAAGGAAGAAAAACAGTGATTTTCAAAACCAGGGACGATATTTTCTTGCTCACCGCAAATATCATAGTGTTTGAAAATCATTGTTTATAAAATGTTTCAACTTTTGATGATGTCATCAGGTATAACTTTTTAATGTTATATTTTTTTCTACAAAATATAGAAATTAACTGTTTTCACATAGACTGGAGATAATGAATATGAGGTTGAAAAGTAGGGGAGTTGCCATTTAACTTTTATTTGAGCATAAAACAAGGCTATTTTTGCCTCAGTATGTTTTTCTTTGGCTACAATGGGAAGCTGTGTACGGTTATTGTAACTGAACTTACTGAGAACCACCACAACTACAGACTTACAGTCAAACGGCCAGACCATTCATAAATTACAATTACTGATCTGAAGCAAGGTTCTACTTCACCAGCTCCAAATTCTGCAGTATAATTTAGTTTCATTTGTCAGAGCGATTGCTACAAAATAAGCACAAACATGCACAAATTGGGTACAAGGTACCTTCCCAAACCTTGTTTTCAGAAAAGAACAGGGATGTTTATGAGTCTTGCAAGACAGAGGAGATTGTGTAAATTTATATAACATGTTGGTTGACATCCCAGAGATCAAATTAACTGTGGTGCTGATAGATACTGCTGTGCTGGCAGACACCCCATAACAACTCGATGTCATTTCAGATTTATGTGGCGTAAGTATCCTCACTTTGACAAGACAGGCATCACCCTGATCACCAGCCTGTGGTCAGATATACAGTACCTCCTTACATGGACGGTGCCTATGAAAACATTGAGATGAACAACATGCTGTTTTTCAAAGATACTGGAGCACTGCACAGGAATAATTTGCATCAAATTAACTGGTTGATAACAAATGCTTTGATGTGTCAATAAATATCCTGCTGTTGCAACTCAATAATAGGAGAGTGACAGTAATTGACGAGAGCGTTGAATGTAGGTACTGCATAATGTGATGAATTAACACATGACATGTGTGTTTTTCGTAGTGAATGGGAATTTGTTTCGTAACGTTCATGCTCCCAGTACTGGGCAATGAATCAGCAAAATCTCCTCGAGGGCTACCCCATAAACATCTCAGACTTTGGCTTCCCCTCCAGGGTGAAGGCGATAGATGCTGCACTTCACTTTCGCATTGCCTGCCTCACAGTGTTCTTCACCGGGCACAAGTGCTGGAGGTACTCCTTAGACCTATCTAAGACTCTGCCATAGACTGACTCCTTTAAGACGGGCTCCCTTTAGACTGACTTTACTCCCATGAGACTTCCTCTTTATCTGCCCACTAACATTGTCACATATAATGATTCAACAAATGTGGGTAATGTGTTTATGTAGACACAACATATGCTAACAATTCTGTTGCATCATCTGGAACAATGGATCAAGAAACTGTTTTGCTCACAGAAAACGTCAGTTTATTGTGTTCAACAAGGGGAACCATGTTGGTTTCAACCAGAATGGATATTAGGCTAAATGTACTGTGTATCATGGCAGTTCTGATTCTGAATGATCTTCAGGTATGATGAGGAAACCTACTGCCCAACCATGGCCAGGCATACATACATGACCTGGATGCAGCCATTGTATATGAAGGTAGCTATTGTATATAAATTGCATCCATGAAAATCAGATTCATTTCTACGTCCTCCCCCAAACCATAAATACATACCATAGAACTTGACTTATGACTGATTTGAACGTCATCACACTCCACATACTAAACTATCTGTTTTATTTGCAAAATAATGAATCTACTTCCTCAAGGGGTATGTTGAGTATAGAAATTACCCCAAATGCAAGCATGTCACTGCCATGGGGCCTGCATATGAGTTACTGGACTGTAGACTGTACAGAACAAATTAACGACAACAACACGCTAAAGAGGCTGATATATCTTCTGCTCACTCAAAGCCTTACACGCTACCTGGCTTCACCCCAGAGACGGTTGTCCAAATTAGGGAGGACTCAATAGAGGAATGTAGTCATATGCATGAAATAGATGTGTCATTCTGTTGTGGTGAAAACCACAACAAATTGGTTTACATCATAGGAGACTTACGCCATTCACAGGTTTTCATTAAATAGACTGGGCAATGTCTTTTTACAGTATCCCACAGCTGTAAGCAACCAAATGCTTGTTTTGAAATCCTGGGTTGAATTAACAGGATGCTGTCTGATGAAAGATGTTGCATGATTATGTGATGTGACACTACTTGATAATGATTGCATGTTTACCATATTAATGATTGTCACGTATACTCCCTCTCCGGCACTCGAGGTCACCAAGGCTGCTCATTATTACACACACCTGTCACCATCGTTACGCGCATCAGCGCCTCATCAGACTCACCTGGACTCCATCACCTGCCTGATTACCTTCCCTATATACAGTGGGGCAAAAAAGTATTTAGTCAGCCACCAATTGTGCAAGTTCTCCCACTTAAAAAGATGAGAGAGGCCTGTAATTTTCATCATAGGTGCACTTCAACTATGATAGACAAAATTAGAAAACAAATCCGGAAAATCACATTGTAGGATTTTTAATGAATTTATTTGCAAATTATGGTGGAAAATAAATAAGTCACTCCCTTAGATTATTTTCCTAGGTGTTGTTGTTTCTGTTCCAGAGTTCATGTCTTTACCTTACCTGTGTTTCTTGTTTTGTCCTATGTAAATGTATTTATTAAATACACTCCCTGAACTTGCTTCCCGACTCCCAGTGTAAAGGTTACAGAATAAAGCTACACCAAAGGGAAGCACCAGGGAGTGTTTTTTTTGTTAGTATGGGTGACGTCAGGTCCGGGTGTCGCTACAGGAGCAACTGGGGACGCCTCGGCTGGCTCGTCAGGTTTCCATGGCCAGATAATTTAATGTTCATTTATATACTATAAGCTGCCTCTAATATCAATTTAGATCATTTGTATAGCATTGTAGCTGGGCTCTGCCTGGCCAGAGAGGGGGGCACGGGTACTGAGGTGTCACTCCAGGCCTGGCTTACTGTTTGGGACCACTGTTGCAAGTGTTGACGTTAGTACGGTATTAGCCTGTTCCAGGTTCACTGAGTTGTTGAGGGTAACTAATAGAGCAAGCAATAATTAATGGGCGGCAGGTAGCCTAGCGGTTAAGAGCGTTGTGCCAGTAACTGAAAGGTTGCTGGTTTGAATCTCCGAGCTGACTAGGTAAAAGAAATCCATCAATGTGCCCTTGAGCAAGGCACTTAACCCTAATTGCTCCTGTAAGTTGCTCTGGATAAGAGTGTCTGCTAAATGACAAAAATTAAAATAGGGCAGCGTGGGTGAGACAGGTATGAGTCACTTATTGAGCGCTTGCCAGTTAGGAACTGAGTCATGTCTGGAATACCAAGATTCATAGATTGTTCAAATACACTACATGACCAAAAGCATGTGGACTCCTGCTTGTTGAACATCTCATTCCAAAACCTTAGGCATTAATATGTAGTTGGCCCTCCTTTGCTGCTATAACAGCCTCCACTCTTCTGGGAAGGCTTTCCACTAGATGTTGGAACATTGCTGCTTCCATTCAGCCACAAGATAGTTAGTGAGGTTGTTCACTGATGTTGGGCGATTAGGTCTGGCTTGCAGTCGGTGTTACAATTCCTCCCAAGGGTGTTTGACTGGGTTGAGGTCAGGGCTCTGTGCAGGCCAGTTAAGTTATGCCACACGATCTCGACAAACCATTTCTGTATGGACCTCGCTTTGTGCATGGGGACATTGTCATGCTGAAACAGGAAAGGGCCTCCCCCAAACTGTTGCCACAAGGTTGGAAGCACAGATTTGCCTAGAATGTCATTGTATTCTGTAGCGTTAAGATTTCCCTTCACTGGAACTAAGGGGCCTCGCCCGAACCATGAACAACAGCCTCAGACCATTATTCCTCCTCCACCAAACTTTACAGTTGACACTATGCATTCGGGCAGGTAGCGTTCTCCTGGGATCCACAAAACTCAGATTGATCCGTTGGACTGCCAGATGGTGAAGCGTGATTCATTACTCCAGAGAATGTGTTTCCAATGTTCCAGAGTCCAATGGCGGCGAGCATTACACCACTCCAGTCGAGGCTTGGCATTGTGCATGGTGATCTTAGACTTATGTGCGGCTGCTCGGCTATGGAAACCCATTTCATGAATATTCCGACGAACAGTTCTTGTGCTTTCATAGGCAGTTTGGAAATCGGTTGTGAGTGTTGGAACCAGAAACAAACCCTTTTTACACCCTACGTGCTTCTGCACTCGGTGGTCCCGTTCTATGAGCTTGTGTGAACTTCCACTCAGCGTCTGAGCTGTTGTTGCTCTTAGACATTTCCACTTCACAATAACGGCACTTATCGTTGACTGGGGCAGCTGTAGTAGGGCAGAAATATGACGATCTGACTTGTTGAAAAGGTGGCATCCTATGAAGGTGCCACGTTGAAAGTCACTGTGCTCTTCAGTAAGGTCATTCTACTGCCAATGTTTGTCTATGGAGATTGCATGGCTGTGTGCTTGATTTTATACACTTCTCAGCAACGGGTGTGGTTGAAATAGCTGAATCCACTAATTTGAAGGGGTGTCCACAAACGTTTGTATATATAGGGTAGTTAATGGCTATGATATAACTATTAATATATTTAAGGTTTATATATATTTAAGGTCTATTTTGAATTGTACTCATTTGCAGCTTAAAGCTGAATTGCAGCATACACACATTGTAAAACTACGCTTTCAGGATCTGATCACACTGATCATTTTCTGTAACACTTTCAATGAAAATGCGTCAAAGTATTTAGATTGCAAACACCAGAACATGTTATTGACTAACATTTTTTAAACACATCAACACATGTATTCAGCACAAGGTCACTGGAGGTGTTGTTTTAACACTGTAGGGTGTAAAGCCATATTTTAATATTTGCCAGCATGCCTTTCGAGTGAATGTGAGAGAGACATGGTTGTTGTATTCAATAACTTCTATTCCTGGAGCTAATTATTGGGTTTAAATTAAAAGTAAATCCTTTATGACCAAATATTAAAGATTTCTTAAGGCCTAGTTATCCTCAACATTGTTGTCTGAAAAGCCTTGCTCATGAGCAACATCAGATCTGCAAGTCACAATACACTAGTATGTGTAGTGATTAGTCATTCCAATCCAGCCAGAGGGATAATATCCAAGAATTAGAATATTTCATCAATCAATATCTGCACTCAGAATGACTACTATGATGTAGAATATATTAGACAATACAACCTAAAACATCTAAACAGGAACAACCATCTCAGTAACGGGTGCAATAAATCCAACCCCTACAGTTTGGATTAGTTTAGAAAAATGTAAATTATTTATATTTGTATAGTATGAGGTAAAATAATCAATCAATGTGCATGAGATATTAAAACAAACTATGCAATAAATCCAACCCCTACAGATTGGATTCGTTTAGAAAAATGTAAGTTATTTATCTTTGTATAGTATGAGATAAAATAATCAATCAATGTGCATGAGATATTAAAACAAACTATTCTACAAAACCTGTTGGGAAGTATGATAATGTCGCCCTACCACGTCTTTTTCACTCAGAGAATTAACGGAAATTAACTCAACGTAGTTGAGTAACAACAACACCACGCGATTGAAAAGATTTCTTGAATCAAATGTCCTGTTCAGTTGCGCTGAAATGTAGGTATCCCAGAGATCAAATTAACTGTGGTGCTGATAGATATTGCCGTGCTGGCAGACACCCCAGAGCGATGTCATGTCAGATTTATGTGGCGTAAGTATCCTCACTTTGACAAGACAGGCATCACCCTGATCACCAGCCTGTGGTCAGATATACAGTACCTCCTTACATGGACGGTGCCTATGAAAACATTGAGATGAACAACATGCTGTTTTTCAAAGATACTGTAGCACTGCACAGGAATAATTTGCATCAAATTAACTGGTTGATAACAAATGCTTTGATGTGTCAATAAATATCCTGCTGTTGCAACTCAATAATAGGAGAGTGACAGTAATTGACGAGAGCGTTGAATGTAGGTACTGCATAATGTGATGAATTAACACATGACATGTTTGTTTTTCGTAGTGAATGGGAATTTGTTTCGTAACGTTCATGCTCCCAGTACTGGGCAGTGAATCAGCAAAATCTCCTCGAGGGCTACCCCATAAACATCTCAGACTTTGGCTTCCCCTCCAGGGTGAAGGCGATAGATGCTGCACTTCACTTTCGCATTGCCTGCCTCACAGTGTTCTTCACCGGGCACAAGTGCTGGAGGTACTCCTTAGACCTATCTAAGACTCTGCCATAGACTGACTCCTTTAAGACGGGCTCCCTTTAGACTGACTTTACTCCCATGAGACTTCCTCTTTATCTGCCCACTAACATTGTCACATATAATGATTCAACAAATGTGGGTAATGTGGTTATGTTCAATATAGTCACAACATATGCTAACAATTCTATTGCATCTTCTGGAACAATGGATTAAGAAACTATTTTGCTCAAAGAAAACATCAGTTTATTGTGTTCAACAAGGGGAACCATGTTGGTTTCAACCAGAATGGATATTAGGCTAAATGTACTGTGTATCATGGCATTTCTGATTCTGATTGATCTTCAGGTATGATGAGGAAACCTACTGCCCAACCATGGCCAGGCATACATACATGACCTGGATGCAGCCATTGTATATGAAGGTAGCTATTGTATATAAATTGCATCTGTGAAAATCAGATTCATTTCTACGTCCTCCCCCAAACCATAAATACATACCATAGAACTTGAGTTATGACTGATTTTGAATGTCATCACACTCCACTTACTAAACTACCTGTTTTATTTCCAAAGGAATTCATCTACTTCTTCAAGAGGTATGTTGAGTATATATATTTGACCCCAAATGCAAACATGTCACTACCACGGGGCCTACCAATGAGTTAATGGACTGTACAGGACAAATGAATGACAACACGCTAAAGAGGGGAGATGGCTGATCTATCTTCTGCTCAAAGCCTTACACTCTACCTGGCATCACCCCAGAGACAGTTGTTCAAATTAGGGAGGACTCAATAGAGGAACGTAGTGATATGCATGACATAGATGTGTCATTCTGTTGTGGAAAACCACAACAAATTGGTTTACATCATAGGAGACTTACGCCATTCACAGGTTTTCATAAAACAGATTGGGCAATGTCTTTTTACAGTATCCCACAGCTGTCAGCAATTAAATGCTTGTTTTGAAATCCTGGGTTGAATTAACAGGATGCTGTCTGATGAAAGATGTTGCATGATTATGTGATGTGACACTACTTGATAATGATTGCATGTTTACCATATTAATGATTGTCACGTATACTCCCTCTCCGGCACTCGAGGTCACCAAGGCTGCTCATTATTAAACACACCTGTCACCATCGTTAAGCACACCAGCGCATCATCAGACTCACCTGGACTCCATCACCTGCCTGATTACCTTCCATATATGTGTCACTCCCTTAAGTTATTTTCCTAGGTGTTATTGTTTCTATTCCAGAGTTTATGTCTGTACACTACCTGTGTTTCTGGTTTTGTTCTATGTAAATGTATTTACTAAATACACTCCCTGAACTTGCTTCCCGACTCCCAGTGTAAAGGTTACAGAATAAAGCTACACCAAAGGGAAGCACCAGGGAGAGTTTTTTGTTGGGTGTCCCTAACATTGCCAAACGACAAAGATGGCGCTGACAGACATGGCAGCTTTGCTTCCAGATGAGAAGGAAAGTATTTTTGCGTGTTATTTCTTACATTATTAGCCCAGAACGTTTTATGTGTTATTACATACAGTTGAAGTCAGTTTACATACACCTTAGCCAAATACATTTAAACTCAGTTTTTCAAATTTTCTGACATTTAATCCTAGTAAAAATTCCCTGTCTTAAGTCAGTTAGGATCACCACTATTTTAAGAATGTGAAATGTCAGAATAAAGCAGAGAATTATTTCTTTCAGCCTATACTTCTTTCATCACATTCCCAGTGGGTCAGAAGTTTACATTTACTCAATTAGTATTTGGTAGCATTGCCTTTAAATTTTTTAACTTGGGTCAAACATTTCGGGTAGCCTTCCCCAAGCTTCCCACAATAAGGTGGGTGAATTTTGGCCCTTTCCTCCTGACAGAGTTGATGTCATCTATTTTGTGAAGTGCACCAGTCCCTCCTGCAGCAAAGCACACCCACAACATGATGCTGCTACCCCCGTGCTTCACGGTTGGGATGGTGTTCTTTGGCTTGCAAGCCTCCCTTTTTCCTCCAAACATAACGATGGTCATTATGGCCAAACAGTTCTATTTTTGTTTCATCAGACGAGGACATTTCACCAAAATGTACGATCTTTGTCCCCATGTGCAGTTGCAAACCGTAGTCTGGCTTTTTTATGGCGGTTTTGGAGCAGTGGCTTCTTCCTTGCTGAGCGGCCTTTCAGGTTATGTCGATATAGGACTCGTTTTATTGTGGATATAGATACTTTTGTACCTGTTTACTCCAGCAAGGTCCTTTGCTGTTGTTCTGGGATTGGTTTGCACTTTCCACACCAAAGTACGTTCATCTCTAGGGGACAGAACCCGTCTCCTTCCTGAGCGGTTTGACGGCTGCGTGGTCCCATGGTGTTTATACATGCGTACTATTGTTTTTACAGATGAACGTGGTACATTCAGGCGTTTGGAAATTGCTCCCAAGGATGAACCAGATTTGTGAAGGTCTACAATTTTTTTCTGAGGTCTTGGCTGATTTCTTCTGATTTTCCCATGATGTCAAGCAAGGAGGCACTGAGTTTGAAGGTAGACCTTGAAAAACATCCACAGGTACACCTCCAATTGACTCAAATGATGTCAATTAGCCTATCAGGAGCTTCTAAAGCCATGGCATCATTTTCTGGAAATGTCCAAGCTGTTTAAATTATTTGGGGTACCCCCCTTCTCAATTTCCGCCTAAAGACACACCCTAATCTAACTGCATGTAGCTCAGGCCCAGAAGCAAGGATATGCATATTCTTGGTATCACTTGAAAGGGAACACTCTGAATTTTGTGGAAATGTGAATTGAATATAACACAATTCGTCTGGTAGAAGAAAATACAAGGAAATAAACATACGTTTTCTGTTTTTTATTGTTGTTGCATCTTTCAAATGAACAAGAACAGCCAAACATACAGATAGGATGCTGGGGATGATTTGAATGAAGAACATAAGATAGCAGCAATAGCTGAGCAAAGTTTTAGACCGCTAACTTCAAAAATGAGCGAGCTACATAGCATTGAGCATGAAGTCACCCAGGTGTCCCACACAAATGTACCCAAGTGGCCAAATTCATACAGTGATACATTTTGAAGGAAAGACCTATATACAAATTACATAAATGCTATTCTAACACACTCCACAAAAATATTTTTTAAATAATAATAATAATTAAACAAAACAAGGGTAACTACTTACACATTTTCTATTTACAATATTGTGAAGACCCTCAAGTCTTCTACACAATATTGTGCTGCTGGTGCCATGGCCCATAACAGTCTCTTTCTGCTATGGGCGAAGGTGAAGGGGCGTTTCCTGTGACAAAGGGCACAACGACGTCTCCTTGCTTGTGCCCTGTTTGCCCGGAGGCACATTCATGCCTGCAGAGATGAATCTGGGCAGGTGAACACCACTGTTTGGAGCAGAAGGGACAGAGGTAGAGGGGACAGAGGTAGAGGGGACAGAAGGTGCTGCAGTGGACTTGCTGTAGCTAGCAAGCTCCTGGATAAGCAGCTCCCTGAAGGCTAGCTGTGAGATGCTGCCCACAGCTCTTAGCCATTTCCTTCTGGAGGATGAAGGCATTCACCACAGCAATGTCAATTAAATATTTCTTATACCATTTCATCGTCTTGTGGACAACATTGTAGTATCCTATCAGTGCACCTGACAGGTCCACACCTCCCATGCCCTTGTTGTAGTCCTTCACAGCAGCTGGAATGGGAAAAAATGTTTGTGGTCCATTCCCCGCTTACCGTCCTTCACATGCCTGACAACGTGATTGCCACTGAAGGACTTGTGGATAGTTGTGCACATGACCACCTCTCCGGTATTAATCCATTTTACAAAGAGCAGGCCATCTTCACGAATCCATCACATGGAAACCCTGCTCAGCCCGCTTAGGCATGTCGTTCACCTTTGTTTTTGGAAAGCCCACTCTGTTGGTCCGAATGGTGCCACAAGCCCACACATCCTGCTTTCTCAGCTCTGTAAACAGGGTAGGGCTTGTGTTGAAGTTGTCCACAAACAGCTTTTCGCCCTTCCTCAGCTCTGTAAACAGGGTAGGGCTTGTGTTGAAGTTGTCCACAAACAGCTTTTCGCCCTTCCTCAGCTCTGTAAACAGGGTAGGGCTTGTGTTGAAGTTGTCCACAAACAGATTTTCGCCCTTCCCAAGCAGTTGAAAATCCAATAACTCCATAACGGAATCATAACTCAGTCCATTACCGGTAGCAAAACTGAAAGATTCATCTTGCTAAAGCAACTCGGTCTCGCTTTCTCTATCAATTTCCTCTATAATTTGGGTTAAATCTGTACACCTAGACTTTGTTTTAGCTTTTCCTGATTTATTTGTCATAATATATAATATAATATAAGCTTGCTGAAAATGCTATTGACTATGTACTGCTATGTGTAACACTCGTGGCTCTGTCAAGTAGAATTTGCAATGGCGAATGAACCTCTTTTACGCCAGAGTTTACGACAAAGGCTGATCTTCGAACGTATAACCTTTACATATTGCAGTTTACCTCAGCTCATTGGTTATCTTCCAAGCTAGATTTCAAGATGATCAGTGGTCATTGGGCCAAAATAGTCAATCAACAATAGACCGGTCCTACCATTGGTGCGCAATGAGGTCATTGATTGGTGTCTTCAAATCGGTTTGTTTCCGTCAATACGTCCCGGGAAAAGAACCATCAAGTATGGTTGTGTTAGTAACAACCAGAGGATTGCAATGAAACCAACCAGGACTGGATAAATGTTTTGTTTAGTGTTGTTTAGTGTTTAGTGTGTTAGGCTATATAAATGGATGTTATCAAACAAAACGAACATTCAATGTATAGTTAGGACACTTGGCATTGCCACCAGAGGAAGATCTTCAAATGTAAGCGATTTGTTATTTCTGACTTTAGTGATGGTAATGCTTGGTTGGAAAATACTAGTAATACTTGTGTGTGCGGGGCGCTGTCCTCAGAAAATCGCTTGGTTTGCTTTCGCAGTAAAGCCTTTTGGAAATCTGACACAGCGGCTGGATTAATAAAACGTTCATCTTTTAAATGATGTAAGATGCATGTATTTACAAGAATGTTTAATATAACGAATGGTGTATTTAGAATATTAGCGCTCTGCAGTTTCACCGGATGTTGGCCTGGTGGGACGATAGTGTCTCACCTACCCTAGAGAGGTTAAAGGCACAGTCAACTCAGTGTATGTAAACCTTTGACCCCCTGGTCAATTTGTGGAGTGGTTGAAAAACGAGTTTAATGATTCCAACATAAGTGTATATAAACTTCCAGCTTCAACTGTATAGCCGGAAATAACTTTTGGATATCAGAAATGCTGTAACTCACCAGCATTATGCACAGAAATAACACTTTCCTGAATTGGATCCTTTGTTTGTACCCCCAGGGCAATTGAACTCATCCCAGAGGCTGCTCCATGACACAGTCGGCGGAGAAGAAGTATTAGGAGTGGACTTCTAGTCTGAGGCATGCACACCGTCCACTGCTTCCGAGTATTTTACCCGCTAATGTTCAGTCCTTGGACAATAAAGTAGATTAGCTCAGGGCGAGGATCTCCTTCTAGAGAAACATCTGGGACTGTAACATATTCTGTTTCACAGAATCATGGCTCTCTCCGGATATACTGTTCCCATCCATACAGCCAGCTGGGTTCTGAGTATATCATGCACACATGAATAAAGAACTCCCCTAGAAGAAAAAAGGCGGTGGTGTATGTTTCATGGTGTGATTGTGATGAATTCCTGTCCTTTTGTTCACCCGACCGAGAATGTCTCACAATAAAATGCCGACCGTATTACCTCCCAAGACAATTATCTTTAATTATACTAACCGCCGTGTATATTCCCCCTCAAGCCGATACCACGACGGCCTTAAAGGAACTACACTGGACTTGTGGAATCTGGAAACCACATCCTGAGGCCACATTTATTGTAGCTGGAGATTTTAAAAATCGAATATGAGGAAAACGCTACCGGAGTTCTATCAACACAATGCCTGTAGTACTCGTGCTACAAAAACTATCGACCATGATTATTCCCCCTTCCGGAATAGCTACAGGGCACTCCCACGTTCTCCCTCCATTTTGCTCCTCTCTTCTTATAGGCAGAAACTCAAACAGGAAGTACCCGTGCTAAGGTCTATTCAACGCTGGTCTGACCAATCAGAAATCATGCTTCAATATTATTTTGATCACACGGACTGGGATATGTTCTGGGTTGCCTCAGAGAATAACACTGACGTATATACGGACACGGTGACTGAGTTCATCAGGAAGTGTATAGGGGATGTTGTTCCAACTGTGACTATTAAAACCTATCCAAACCAAAAACCGTGGATAGATGGCAGCATTCACGCAAAACTGAAAATGCGAACCACCGCATTTAACCATGGCTAGGTGACTGGGAGTATGGTAAAATACAATTATTCCCGCTGTAAGGCAATCAAACAGGTAAAACGCCAGTACAGAGACAAAGTGGAGCCGCAATTCAATGACACAAAACGTATGTGGCAGGGTCTACAGACAATCATGGATTGCAAAGGGAAAACCAGCCACATCCCGGCTACCGACGTCTTGCTCCCGGACAAGATAAACACCTTCTTCGCCCGCTTTGAGGATAACACAGTGCCACCAATGCGGCCCGCTGCCAAGGACCCTCCTTACCTGATACCCTAGACCCACTTCAATTTACATACTGCCCCAACAGAGCCACAGATGCACACTGACTTGTCCCATCTAGAGGAGGAATACTTATGTAAGAATGCAAGAATGCTGTTCATTGACTATAGCTGAGCCTTTAACACCATAGTACCCTCCAAGCTCAACATTAAGCTTTGGGCCCTGGGTCTAAACCCCGCCCTGTGAAACTGGGTCCAGGACTTCCTAATGGGCCACCCCCAGGTGGTGAAGGCAGGAAACAACACCTCCACTACGCCGATCCTCAACACAGGGGCCCCACAAGGGTGCGTGCTCAGCCCCCTCATGTACTCCCTGTTCCTCCATGACTGCGTGGCCACGCACGCCTGCAACTCAATCATAAAGTTTGCAGACAAGGTCCCTGGTGGAGTGGTGCCAGGAAAAAAACATCAACAAAATGAAGAAGCTGATCGTGGAATTCAGGAGACAACAAAGAGGACACACCCCTATTCACATCGACAAGACTAAAGTGGAGAGTGAAAAGCTTCAAGTTCCTCGTCGTACACATCACTGACAATCTGAAATGGTCCACCCACACAGACAGTGTGGTAAAGAAGGTCCAACAGCACATCATGAACATCAGGAGGCTGAAGAAATTTGGCTTGGCCCATAAGGCCCTCATAAACATTTACAGATGTACAATTGAGGGCATCCTGTCAGCCAGGATCACTGCCTGGCACGGCAACTGCACCGCCTGCAACCACAGGGCTTTGCAAAGGGTGGTAAGGTCTGCCCAGCGCATCACCAAGGGTACACTGCCCTCCAGGACACATACAGATCATGAAGCACATCAGCTGGTGCGCAATGTCAAAAATGAAAGATCTTGAGGTATTGCTCGCCTGAAGTAGAGTACCTTATGATAAGCTGTAGACCACACTATCTACCAAGAGAGTTCTCATCTATATTATTCGTAGCTGTCTATTTACCACCACAGAACGAAGCTGGCACTAAGACCACTCTCAACCAACTCTATAAGGCCATAAGCAAAGAAGAAAAAGCTCACCCAGAAGTGGCACTTCTAGAGGCCGGGGACTTTAATGCAGGCAAACTAAATCAGTTTTACCAAATTTCTACCAGCATGTCACATATCTATGCATAGTCACGTCACCTCTACCTACATGTACAAATTATCTCAACTAACCTGCACACTGACTCGGTACCCCTGTATATAGCCTCGTTATTGTTATTCTTATTGTTACTTTTTCTAATATTTTTACTTTAGTCTATTTGGTAAATATTTTCTTAACCAACAGTGCAGTTCAAGAAGTGTTAAGGGCTTATAAGTAAGCATTTCACAGTAAGGTCTACACTTGATTTATTTTGATTTGAACCACCCGAGCCATGGCCTGTTCACTCTGCTATCATCCAGAAGGCGAGGTCAGCACAGGTGCATTAAAGCTGGGACCGAGAGACTGAAAAACAGCTTCTATCTCAAGGCCATCAGACTTTTAAATAGCCATCACTAGCAGGCTACCACGCGGTTGCTCAACCCTGCACCTTAGAGGCTGCTGCCCTATGTAGAGAGACATTGAATCACTGGTCACTTTAAATAGAACACTAGCCACGTTAATAATGTTTGCATACTGTTTTACTCATTTTATATGCTTTTCACCCAGTTTAACTTCTCCCTTTCCTACCGCCCGGGTTCCAAGAATGTCAAGCCGGATGCGCTTTCATGCTGCTATAGCCCCACAGCTACTCCCTCGGACCACGAGACCATCCTCCTCACCTCGTGTCTGGCGGCGGCACTCAGCAGGGGAATAGAGAATCAGGTCCGTGAGATGCAGCGTTCCCAGCCAGACCCGGAGAGGGGGCAGATGGTTGTCCCTGACGCTGTCCTCCCCTCGGTATCTGCCACCCGGGCTCCCGTCGGACCCTGGCCTATATACGACAATGCTTTTGGTGGCTTACCATGGTCCCTGACATGTGTCCGCGTTCGTCGACGCCTGCACGATCTGTGTGCAGAATACAACTCCTTGGCAAGCTCTGGCTGTTCTCCTTCAACCACTTCCTGTCCCTCACCACCGTCCTTAGTCACACATATCCCTGGACTTTGTGGCTGGACTTCCCCCATCTGATGGCAACACCATCATCCTTACAGTAGTGGACTGGTTTTCCAAGGCCACCTGTTTTACTCCTCTCCCCAAGCTACCCTCTGCCAAAGAGACAGCTCATGGTGCAGCACATCTTCCAGATCCATGGACTCCCAGTGGACATGGTCTCTGACCGGGGTCCTCAGTTCTCATCCCGGTTCTGGAAGGCGTTCTGCACGCTCATTGGGTCGTCGGCCAACCTGTCCTCCGAGTTCCACCCCTGTCTAACGGCCAGTCGGAGCGAGCCAATCTGGACCTGGAGACAACTCATCGCTGCCTTGTCTCTGCCAAAACCACCACCTGAAGCCAGCAACTCATGTAGGTTGAAGTATGCCCGCAGCACCCTCCCCTACTCTGTCACTGGTCTCTCGCCGTTTGAGTGTTCCCTGGGATATCTGCCCCCGATCTTCCCGGAGGAAGAGGTCGGCATACCCTCTGCCCAGATGTTCGTCCGCTTCTGTTGCCGGACCTGGAAGAGAGCTCGGTTGGCTCTTCTCAAGACCACTTCCAGGTATCGATGACAGGCAGACCACCACTGGCTTTTCACTAGGGATCTGCCCCTCGGGCCCTTTCCCCATCTCCAAGATTCTTAGCCTCTCTGCTGTTCGTCTTCTGCTGCCCCACACCCTCTGTATACATTCCACTTTTCATGTGTCTAGGATTAAACCTATGTCTCACAGCACTTTGTCTCCTGTTTCCAGGCCCACCCCTCTCCTCCGTCTCATCAACGGCCAACTAGTGTACACGGTGAGGCGCCTCCTGAAGGTTCGACCGCGGGGCAGGGGATTCCAGTACCTGGTTGACTGGGAGGGTTATGGCCCGAAGGAGAGGTGCTGGATCCCCGCTAGGGACAACCTGGACCCAGGCATCATCGCTGAGTTCCACCGCTGGCATCCCGGTCAATCAGGTATGCACCCAGGTAGGACACCAGGTTGCTACTGTCACACCCTGATTTGTTTCACCTGTCTTGGTGCTTGTCTCCACCCCCCTCCAGGTGTCACCCATCTTCCCCATTATCTTCCCCAGTCCCTTACGGACTGCCCTGGATTACTGACCTCCATCTGCCCTTGACATTTGTCACTTTGAACTTTGTCTGCATCTTGGTCTTATCCTGAGGTCTGATAATTTAGTTGATTTGACTATTGATTTGATTTTTGTGTCTGAATCAATTTGAGGGTATTTTTTCCTCCAAATTATAGTACATAATGAACAGTTAGATGTAGTGATAAAAAGTACACACTTCATTGGGATATAAAATGATTACCATAACAATCAATGACAAATAACAAATATGACAATGTGTAAATATAGTAGATGAAGGCAGGGTTTTTGTCTTTGTCATAATTCCTTTGTTGTGGAAAATGTATTTGGTGATGTCATCACCTTGATTTCCTTCCTCTTGCTTGATGGAGTGGGTTTTGACAGCGATTACTCACCTGAGACATTGCTCAACTTCCCATGCTGTAAGCATATATAAGACATCCCCTGGCCACACACCACACAAACAAGAAGCTCTCAAGGAAGAAGCATCATGAAGACTTTCAATCTGTGCTTACTACTAGTCAACCTGGCAATAGTGGTTTACTCTTTGCCAATATTGCCACCTACTGAAGAAGATGAAGCCCTTGCAGAGGTATGATTATTGTCAAATATTTTGGAAGGAAGGTCTTTATGGGTTTTACAACTGAAAATATTATGATGGAACAGACGTGTTCATGTAACTTCATATGGCTTCAGTCAGGTTGAATGTGTTATATTATATTCATAACACTGTAGTAAATGGTACTATCATTATAACATCATGCTTGCCGTGTTTTCTGTAGACGTACCTGAAGAAGTTCTTTAACCTGACGGAGGAGACGGGTCCAATGTTCAGACGGGGGCCCAGCCAGCGGAGCAGGAAAGTCAGCGAGATGCAGAGGTTCTTTGGCCTCAAGGTGACAGGAACCTTGGACGCTGAGACCGTAAAGATGATGAAGAAGCCACGCTGCGGGTTACCTGACGTCCAACTCGGCCGATTCACCACCTTCAATAACCTTAAGTGGCCAACAAACCAGCTTACCTACAGGTGAGAGGAGTGAGAAAAACAAGTTGACCATGGTGAGCAAAAATAGGGTTTGTAATGTTAACATTTAGTTATTTGCAATACCAATTAGGTTGTCTGTAAACCTTGAGAAAAACACTAAACTACACCAAACTGTTTGTTGCACTCACCACGGTAGGTCGCTCTGGATAAGAGCATCTGCAAAATGACTCAAATGTAAAAGAAAATGTAAATGAGTCAATCATAAAGGTTTTGTATTTGCAAACATCAAATTATACACAGAGACACTGTGAGTGATAGGCCAAAGTCAGGGTTTGCTTAACAAACCCCCCCAAAAAATTCAACATTGAGAAATATTTTTCTCAATGTTGACTGTTGGTGTATTGTCTTTTTCAGAATTGAGAACTACACTCCTGACATGTCTGTGGCTGAGGTGGACAACTCCATAGAGAGAGCACTACAGGTGTGGGCCAAGGTCTCCCCCCTGAGGTTCACCCGTATCTACCGCGGCACCGCTGACATCATGATCTCCTTCGGCAACAGAAGTAAGAAACTTTTATTTTACACAATGTTAATGTGACCAACTGAAACATAATTCATTAAATATTTAGAAAGTGTAACCTGGAATTACTTGGATGGGATTCTGAATGTTTGTCAAAGCTACAAATAACCTATTATAACAATACTATTGGTAAAAGACCATTGGTCTGATGCACCAACATGTCATGCTGTACATGTACACTAAGAATGTATACATTTAAAGATCCACTCCATATATACACACTACTTTTCAAAGGTTTTGGGTCACTTACAAATGTACTTGTTTTTGAAAGAAAAACACATTTTTTATCCATTAAAATAACATCAAATTGATCAGAAATACAGTGTAGACATTGTAAATGTTGTAAATGACTACTGTAGCTGGAAACGGCTGATTATACATGGAATATCTACATAGGCGTACAGAGGCCCATTATCAGCAACCATCACTCCTGTGTTCCAATGGCACGTTGTGTTAGCTAATCCAAGTTTATAATTTTAAAAGGGTAATTGCAATTATGTTAGCGCAGCTGAAAACTGGTGCGGTGATTAAAGAAGCAATACAACTGGCCTTCTTTAGATTACTTTAGTGTCTGGAGCATCAGGATTTCTGGGTTCGATTACAGGCTCAAAATGGCCAGAAACAAATAACTTTCTTCTGAAACTCATCAGTCTATTCTTGTTCTGAGAAATGAAGGCTATTTCATGTGAGAAACTGCCAAGAAAGTACATTAGTGTCTAGTTTGAGAAACAGACGCCTCACAAGTCCTCAACTGGCAGCTTCATTAAATAGTACCCACAAAACACCAGTCTCAATGACAACAGTGAAGAGGCGACTCCGGGATGCTGGCCTTCTAGGCAGAGTTACAAAGAAAAATACATCTCAGAATGACCAATAAAAATAAAATAATGATGGGCAAAAGAACACAGACACTGGACAGAGGAAGATTGGAAAAACGTGTTATTGACAGACAAATCTAAGTTTGAGGTGTTCGGATCACAAAGAAGACCATTAGTGAGAGGCATAAAAAATGAAAAGATGCTGGAGGAGTGCTTGACGCTATCTGTCAAGCATGATGGAGACAATGTGATGGTATGGAGGTGCTTTGGTGGTGGTAAAGGGGGAGATTGTACAGGGTAAAAGGGATCTTGAAGAAGGAAGGTTATCACTCCATTTTGCAATGCCATGCCATACTCTGTGGACAGTGCTTAATTGGAGCCAATATCCTCCTACAACAGGACAATGACTCAAAGCACAGCTCCAAAATATGAAAGAACTATTTAGGGAAGAAGCAGTCAGCTGGTATTCTGTCTATAATGGAGTGGCCAGCACAGTCACTGGATCTCAACCCTATTGAGGTGTTGTGGGAACTGCTTGACCGTATGGTACAGAAGCAGAGCCCATCAAGCCAATCCAACATGCGGGAGGTGCTTCAGGCCAGGTCACAATTGTAAATGAGAACTTGTTCTCAACTTGCCTACCTGGTTAAATAAAGGTGAAATAAAATAAAAATAAATAAAAGGAAGCATGGGGTAAAATATCTTCAGATTACCTCAACAAATTGACAACTAGAATGCCAAAGATCTGCAAGACTGTAAATGCTGAAAATGGTGGATTCTTTGACGAAAGCAAAGTTTGAAGGACACAATAATTATTTAAATTAAAAATCATTATTTATAACCTTGTCAAAGTCTTTACTATATTTCCTATTCATGTGTCCCTGAACAAAGTGGGGGTCAAAATCAAAAGTAACAGTCAGTATCTGGTGTGGACACCCGCTGCATTAATTACTGCAGTGCATCTCCTCCTCATGGACTGTGCCAGATTAGCCAGTTCTTGCTGTGAGATGTTACCCCACTCTTCCACCAAGGCACCTGCAAGTTCCTGGACATTTCTGGGGGGAATGGCCCTAGCACTCACCCTCCGATCCAACAGGTCCCAGATGTGCTCAATGGGATTGAGATCCAGGCTCTTTGCTGGCCATGGCAGAACACTGACATTCCTGTCTTGCAGGAAATCACACACAGAACGAGCAGTATGGCTGGTGGCATTGTCATGCTGGAGGGTCATGTCAGGATGAGCCTGCAGGAAGGGTACCACATGAGGGAGGAGGATGTCTTCCCTGTAACGCACAGCGTTGAGATTGCCTGCAATGACAACAAGCTCAGGCCGATGATGCTGTGACACACCGCCCCAGACCATGACGGACCCTTCACCTCCAAATTGATCCCGCTCCAGAGTACAGGCCTCAGTGTTACGCTCATTCCTTCGACGATAAGCGCGAATCCGACCATCACCCCTGGGGAAACAAAACCGCGACTCGTCAGTGAAGAGCACTTCTGCCAGTCCTGTCTGGTCCAGCGACGGTGGATTTGTGCCCATAGGTGACGTTGCTGCCGGTGATGTCTGGTGAGGACCTGCCTTACAACAGGCCTACAAGCCCTCAGTCCAGCCTCTCTCAGCCTATTGCGGACAGTATGAGCACTGATGGAGGGACTGTGTGTTCCTGTTGTAACTCAGGCAGTTGTTGTTGCCATCCTGTACCTGTCCCACAGGTGTGATGTTCGGATATACCGATCCTGTGCAGGTGTTACACGTGGTCTGCCACTGCGAGGACGATCAGCTGTCCGTCCTGTCTCCCTGTAGCTCTGTCTTAGGTGTCTCACAGTACGGACATTGCAATTTATTGCCCTTGCCACATCTGCAGTCCTCATTCCTCCTTGCAGCATGCCTAAGGCATGTTAACGCAGATGTGCAGGGACCCTGGGCATCTTCCTTTTGGTGTTTTTCAGAGTCAGTAGAAAGTTCTCTTTAGTGTCCTAAGTTTTCAGAACTGTGACCTTAATTGCCTACTGTCTGTAAGCTGTTCGTGTCTTAATGACAGTTCCACAGGTGCATGTTCATTAATTGTTTATGGTTCATTGAACAAGCATGTGTTTAACACCTTTACAATGAAGATCTGTGAAGTTATTTGGATTTTTACAATTTATCTTTGAAAGACAGGGCCCTGAAAAAGGGATGTTTCATTTTTTGCTGAGTTTATATATACATATTTTATTTCTTTGTTGAAAAACATAATTCCAAGTATAATTAGTAGTCAGTCGTTGAAAAAGTACCCAATTGTCATACTTGAGTAAAAGTTAAGATACCTTAAGAGACAATTACTCAAGTAAAAGTGAAAGCCATCCAGTAAAATACTACTATAAAAGTCTAAAAGTATTTGGTTTTGAATATACTTAAGTATCAAAAGTATATGTAATTGCTCAAATATACTTAAGTGTTGAAAGTAAAAGTTTAAATCATTTCAAATTCTCTATTTTAAACAAACTAGATTGCACCATTTATTCACTGATAACCAGGGGCACACTCCAACACTCGGACAAAAGAAGCCGAAGAAGCATTGTTTAGTCCACCAGATCAGAGGCAATAGGGATGACCAGGGATGTTCTGTTGATAAGTGTGCGAATTTGACCATTTTCCTGTCCTGTTAGTCATTCAAAATGTAAGTACTTTTGGGTGTCAGGGAAATGTATGGAGTAAAAAGTACATTTTCTTTAGGAATGTAGTGAAGTAGATATAAAATATAAGTGAGTACAGGTACCCCAAAAAACAACTTAAGTAGTACTTTAAAGTATTTTTTACTTAAGTACTTTACACCACTGAGTAAAGTACACACACTAAGGGTGAAAAAACAAAATAGTGTTTTTTTTAACACAATTTCTAAATTCAGTTGGTCTGGTGGGTGCACTCTGATATCATTGGCTTCCCCCTTGTTTATGGCAACAACAGAGAAGCAATAGTGGAAAGGCCAACCCCAACTTGTTCCATGTAATTAGGAGCCCTGCACCATCTACTAAAATCACCTTTTGTGAGGTAAATCAGGTGATAACTAAGGTAGGGAGGCTGAAGTGGGTCTTCAAAACTGAAACATGAAAGACGGACACTTAAAGCTCTCAGGATGTTTGAGTAGCAGGGTTAGAAAGGGAGAGCGGGAGATACAGTACCTGTGGAGGATCCTCTCTTTACATTCCTCCTGTCAGAGCACGGTGCAGGTATATTCAGACATTATGACAGTATTCCCTGACTAAAAGCTTTGAAACACCCTACGCCCCATCCCACTTACATAACCAACATCACCACCACTCATAAAAAAAAAAAACACATGACATCAGTATCATATCACTGCTTGTCCCCCTCACTGTAATCTGTCTACAGTTTGACGAGTTGAAAGAGTGTTATTCGAGTCACTTTGCCTTATTACATTGGGCCCCTATAAGTGCATCGGTTTGAGAAACTAACATAAATAATTCTTTTTTTTTATACAGTATGCATTTGTCCTCATCTCTGATGGCTCATACTATTATTTATCCTGTCTGTGTAGATCATGGTGATTTCTACCCCTTCGATGGTCCTGAAGGCACCCTGGCCCATGCCTTCTCCCCCGGCGCTGACATTGGAGGAGATGCTCATTTTGATGATGATGAGTACTTCACCTTCAGCTCAACCAGAGGTGAGAACCTCTATCACAACAATAAATGTGGAACATAACTTAATTTACTACATTACCCTGTTTCAAATGTAGGACAATCCTGGGTGAAGTGTCAGATAGCCTAGCGGTTAAGAGCATTGGGTCAGTAACAGAAAGGTTGCTGATTTGAATAACCAAGTCGACTAGGTGAAAAATACATCAATGTGCCCTTGAACAAGGCACTTAATCCTAATAGCTTTTGTAAGTCGCTCTGGTTAAAAGTGTCTGCTAAAATGTAAATGTCATGAAAATGTCCACAACAGACAGAATAGAAGAATGATATATTTTCATCATATAGGGTACAACCTGTTCTTGGTGGCTGCCCATGAGTTTGGCCATTCCCTGGGTCTCAGCCACTCCAACGACCCTGGAGCGCTGATGTTCCCAGTGTACAGCTACACAGATCCCAGCACCTTCTCTCTGCCTCGTGATGATGTCACCGGTATCCAGTACATATACGGTCAGTATTAAATGATCTTTTCTCTTTCTGACCTGTTTGATTTACATTTATATTGCTGTATTCCACTTCTTTTGACTGACTAACAAAAAGGCTCATGCTAAAAATCTCCAAGTAACTCATTTTATGAGACTTTCCAATATTGGAACCGGAACTAATGAGTATCTGTGTCCTCCAGGCCCAAACCCAGATGTTAACCCCAACCCAGATAAGCCCGACCCTACACCTGTTTCCACCCCTGATGCCTGTGACCCCACACTGGTCCTGGATGCTGTCACCACTCTGCGTGGGGAGAAGATGTTCTTCAAGGGCAGGTACAGCACATCATGTAGCCTAGATCAGATGTTCAGTGACTTATGGTAACCTACAGCTCAGACACAGTCTATGAATGACACTGTTTCCCAGAGAAACAAAATGGTTGCCTTTTAATCTGTGATCCAGAGCTCTAACGTTCTGATGACCTCCCTTCATCTTTAGGTTCTTTTGGCGTATTTACCCTCAGAGCAGCAAACCACATCAGAACCTCATCAAGACTTTCTGGCCTGAACTCCCTGACAACATCAATGCTGCTTATGAGAGCCAGCTATCTGACAGAGTGTTCCTCTTTAAAGGTATTGCAGTCACCAATTGCCTCAAATTAGCCCTTGTATGGCTGTAGTCTCCACATGGTGTCTAGACAACAACTGTGGAGGCTACAGCCATATCAGTGCTAGCCTCACTCTTTGCCTGTAATGAATACTGTGTGAATGCATTAAGCTGTTTAATTGGAGTCATATCTCAGTAATACTCTGTCTCTGTCCCTGCAGACCATCAGGTCTGGGCTCTCTATGGCTATGACATCGTCCCCGGCTATCCCAGAAACCTGAAGAGCTTGGGTCTGCCCAGGACCGTGAATAAAGTTGATGCCGCCCTGTACGATGAACATTCTCGCAAGACCTTGTTCTTTGTTGGCGACAACTACTACAGGTTAGTGGAGTCTAGTATATCAATACAAGCGATGTAATTTTTGGTCACCTTTTCTATGTACTGTATGTTGCCATTATACTGTATTTTTATGTCAAGAGTATCACAATCTCACTAATATTGTTGTTACCGTAGTTACGATGAGGAAATGAAAAGCATGGACAGAGGTTTCCCCAAGCGTGTGGATGAACAGTTCCCAGGCATGACAAGCAAAGTGACTGCAGCCTTCCAAGTCCGAGGTGAGTGCGATACAGCATCTAAGCACACAACTGTGCCAAGTTGTGACAAGCCAAGGAGACGTAAATATACAAAATATTATTTCCTACCTTCTAAAGTATTCATTGAATATAAGAAAGTCCCCTGAATAGTCCTTTTAAGTCATATTTGAGATTTTCTTGAGCATTGATAGTTTGTCAGTGTGGCATGTCGCTAACCTCTCTACCCTATATGGTTTTTAGGCTTCACCTACCTCTATAGTGGCCCTTACATGTTTGAATACAACATGAGGACCAGAAGACAGTTCCGCGTGCTAGGAAACAACTACTTCCTGCCTTGTTAGACCATCGACCATGATGCAACGCTTAAGAAGCAGCCGTGAACAATGATGAATTTAGCCAAATGACAAAGTTGTTTCAAACATGAAGTTGTTGTATTTTTGGGAGATTTTACAGATTTGTTTTCTCTGAAATATTATTGCTATATATCTATTTAAATATATATTTATGTATCTAAATTATTTTATATTTTTCTTGACTAAATAATCTGAAAACATGAATGTTTTGAATATAGTCCGAACATATTTGTATATGTTGCATATTCAAATAAATTCCAAGTTTTTGTGATTCTTTGTTTTTGGCTTTTACTATTATTTTTTATTTCACCTTTATTTAACCAGGTAGGCTAGTTGAGAACAAGTTCTCATTTGCAACTGTGACCTGGCCAAGATAAAGCATAGCTATGCGACACATACAACAACACAGTGTTACACATGAAATAAACAAAACATACAGTCAATAATACAGTCGAAAAATAGAAAACAAAAAGTCTATATACAGTGAGTGCAAATGAGGTAAGATAAGGGAGTTAAGGCAATAAATAGGCCATGGTGGCGAAGTAATTACAATCTAGAAATTAAACACTGGAATGGTAGATGTTCAGAAGATGAATGTGCAAGTTTAAAAAATATATATATTTCACCTTTATTTAACCAGGTAGGCTAGTTGATTTTGCAACTGCGACCTGGCCAAGATAAAGCATAGCAGTGTGAGCAGACAACACAGAGTTACACATGGAGGTTAGAGACACTGGGGTGCAAAGAAGCATGATAAAATAAATACTGTATGGGGATGAGGTAGGTAAATGGGCTGTTTACAGATGGGCTATGTACAGGTGCAGTGATCTGTGAGCTGCTCTGAAAGCTGGTGCTTAAATCTAGTGAGGGAGATATTAGTCTCCAGCTTCAGTGATTTTTGTAGTTCGTTCCAGCCATTGGCAGCAAAGAACTGGAAGGAAAGACGACCAAACGAGGAATTGGCTTTGGGGGTGACCAGTGAGATATACCTGCTGGAGCGCGTGCTACGGGTGGGTGCTGTTGTGGTGACCAGTGAGCTAAGATAAGGCAGGGCTTTACCTAACAGAGACTTGTAGATAACCTGTAGCCAGTGGGTTTGGCGACGAGTTCGAAGCGAGGGCCAACCAACGAGAGCGTACAGGTCGCAATGGTGGGTAGTGTATGGGGCTTTGGTGACAAAACAGATGGACTCAATAGACTGCACTCAATTTGTTGAGTGTTGGAGGCTATTTTATAGATGACATCACCGAAGTCGAGGATCGGTAGGATGGTCAGTTTTACGAGGGTATGTTTGGCAGCATGAGTGAAGGATGCTTTGTTGCGATATAGGAAGCCAATTATAGATTTCATTTTGGATTGGAGATGCTTAATGTGAGTCTGGAAGGAGAGTTTACAGTCTAACCAGACACCTAGGTATTTGTAGTTGTTGGAGGCCACGGAAGGAGAGTTGTATGGCATTGAACCTCGTCTGGAGGTTAGCTAACACAGTGTCCAAAAAAGGGACCAGAAGTATACAGAAGTATACAGAACTATGGTGGACTTATGGTGGAAACATTATGAAGCATAGATGTTCATTTGAACCCTTTTCTGATGAAACCTAAGACAACTTTACCAAACAATTAACTTAAACAAATATACAACCAACATGTGGACATCCCTTCAAATTAGTGGATTTGGCTATTTCAGATAGACCCGTGGCTGACAGGTGTATCAAATTGAGCACACAGCTATACAATCTCCATAGACAAACATTGGCAGTAGATTGGCCCATACTGAAGAGTTCAGTGACTTTCAACATGGCACCGTCATTTGATGGCACCTTTCCAACAAGTACATTTGTCAAATTTCTGCCCTGTTAGAGCTGCCACGGTCAACTGTAAGTGATGTTATTGTGAAGTGGATACGTCTTGGAGCAACAACGCCTCAGCCGCAACGTGGTAGGCCGTTCCGAATGCTTGCTTGGATTTAATTAACTCGCAACTTTAAATAATAAGCGAACAATATAATTATTTTCTTCTCAATCCTTTTTTAATGTTTTTACATGTTGTGTAAATTTCAGTGTGTATCCTGTATGTTAGAGGCTGTATGCAAATTTGCTGTATTCCGCATCAGGACGTCAGAAGCCAGTCATACAGTATAATGGTAACGCATCCTGAGTCTTGCCTGTCTGGGCATGAGTAAAGTAAACATTTTCAGAGAAACCTCTCTCCCCTCGGGCTATTCTTGTACTTTAGCGTGTCCTTCAAAGCCTACTTAAAGTACTTTAGATTGACAGTTGTGCATATCACAGGGCTCTTGGTGTAGGAGTGGGTGTCAGATTAGCTACACGTCATTTGGGGGATTCAGGATTTCCCCCAGTTTTCCAATCCAGATCTAGCAGCTGACTCACGTATTCCCAGCAATACCGTACTTCCCTAATGGCAATGGCCAGCTAAAACACACCAACCTAACTTGCTTTTATTTGTTTGATCACAGAGAGAAGTAAAGTTCTTCATACTTGATTTGAGGTTTTTAACCCTAACCAAATTCAGTATGCATCCGACTTTGGGATACAACATTTACATTCGTCGTTTTGGTTTGTGTTGTAAGTAGGCATTGATCAATGCCAAATGTTAAATTCTTCTTACCATCACAACTAAGCCAATATGACTATGGAGGTAGGCTACACAACACACACTCGTCTTCCGTCATGTTCCATTCATGTCTGGTCTAGGTTATTGGCAAACAGGTAATTCTCATAGGCTCCATTACACAATCGGCTGACCAAGAGTGATATAGCTTTAATTGTTCACATAAAGTAATGACAAATCAAATCAACTTTGTCACATGCGCTGAACACAACAAGTGTAGACTACCGTGAAATGCTTACTTACAAGCCCTTAACCAACAGTGCAGTTCTAGAAGAGTCAACAAGAGGCAACGCATAAAACATATAATAGCAGTTATAGCACAGTTGTAACCTGTGTATTATGAAGTGAAATGTTTGATTAAGCAAGGTAAGCAATTAGACAATTATAAGCGATGAGTCTATAGGCTACACATCAGTCATAATAACTGTATATCAGTGAGCCAAGAATGATGCTTCATGTGCGTAAAGCACCAAGGAGCAATTGCTAAATTGATGAGTGCAGAGATGTCATCAGTGTTCTATCCAAAGCTTCAAAGATTCTTGTGGAATTGTTTTGTCTGTAATACATTTCCAACCTCCAGCTCTGGGAGGATCACTGCTGTCAAACATCTTGTTGTGAAGGGGAAATTAAACAAAGAGATTTATACAACGGCTGAGTCTAATCCTGGATGCTGATTGAGGCGGCAGGGTAGCCTAGTGGTTAGAGCGTTGGACTAGTAACCGGAAGGTTGCAAGTTCAAACCCCCGAGCTGACAAGGTACAAATCTGTCGTTCTGCCCCTGAACAGTTAACCCACTGTTCCTAGGCCGTCATTGAAGATAAGAATTTGTTCTTAACTGACTTGCCTGGTTAAATAAAGGTAAAAATAAAAATAAATGGATTAAAACTGCATTCCAGCTGGTGTCTATTCCACAAATGATGTTGAAATGCCTATTTACTCTTTCCCATCTGAATGCGCAATCCACTTTCTCATCAGCTCAGCCGGGCAATTTATATACTAGATCTACACTGTAGAAACAATGCTGCATTATGCCGCATTTCCTTTAGACTAGCATTTGGTTTTCAACAGCGGAGATTTGTAATAACCTTGCTGTCTGTCTCTGTGACATTTGCAACATTGTTTCAATACTGAAATTCGATCTCCAGCTGTCCTATGGTAATGAGACAGACAGGCTGGCAGCCTTTCTCAGCCAGTCAAAATCATGAATCCGCATCATTTTTATTGATATATATTTTGATATATACAAAGAAATGTCAATAGAAAAACACAAAATGTCATTCCAGCTAAATTAAGTTTAGCTGTGTAGTTGGCTCTCTCTTCAGATCAGCGGCCTGGCAAGAAAGCACATTTCCTATACCAGGTGAAATCGCACATCATTAGCTCATTGTTATGGATGTCACTAGAAAAAAATCACAAAAAAATCACTACAAAAAAATCACTACAAAACTGCATAAACAAACACAAATGCAGCTACTTTGCTGTTATTCTGACTGTGCTGTTGGCTAGGTAGCAATCAAGGGATAAGAACATTGCTAGTGTCACGAATCCCGCTTCCTGAGTCTGTGTTTGCCTGTGTTTCTGTCCTGGAGTGTGTTTCCGGTGTCCTGGAACGCACCCTGCCTGGTTGCCGGGCGAATTAGCTTGTTGGGAGATCGATGTTCACCCGCACCTGTATCCCATCAGTAATCTGCACACCTGTCCTGATCATCACCTCTCCCCTTCAAAAGCTCTGACCTGACATCCATTCCCTGCCGGATCGTTAGCCATGAACAGTATGTTGTGCCCACGAACCAGCCTCCAGTTTATAGAGTTTGTTTTGTTTTATTGTTTTGTACGTCTTGCTTCCCTTTAACTTACCGCTGTTTGTTTTGTCTACAGCCATTCACCTGGAACCCATTCCCCATCCCTGTCTGCTCGTCGCCAGTGTGTTGTTATCCATTGGATCTGCCTATCCACTCCCATCAACCCACCTCCGCTGCCCTCTCCTCCACCCAGAACCCATACCCCATCCCTGTCTGCTCGTCACCAGTGTGTTGTTATCCATTGGATCAGCCTATCCACCTATCGAGCCTATCCCATCAACCCACCTCCGCTGCCCGCTCCTCCACCCGGAACTATCTACCTCCACGTCCTCATTGATTAATAAATACTCACCATCTTTATACTCACCTTGTCCTGGTCTGCTTCTGGGTCCAATTCTGGTAAACCCTGACAGCTAGCCATCATTGGTAATGGAACATTTAGAAAGAACGACTGGGTCGCGTCCATAGAGGGCTTGCAGTTGATATAAAAAGCCTCCTGGTGGCCATGTTGGAAGACCACCGCATTAATTCTTCTGACAACAACAGCCGAGTGGCTACCCCAAACTGCATGACAACAGTGCCTAAAACTAGTTGATTCATCACCATGGTCATCTGTGGTGAATTTGGCTGCTCTAATAAGGCAGGAAAGACAACAGGATTTTTTTATTTTTGACAGATTCCCCACAATCATGAAACACCTTTCTTGACACGAATGACATGACTCAAGAAACGTCACAAAAGCTAAGAAACCTTTCTGTCTGTCAAGACCTGAACCCCGACAGCTGTCAATACATGGTTTGCTAAAATCATTTCATCAATGGTTAGGTCAAGTCTGATCGACTTCGAGTTTAGTTTTCCTGGTATGCTAAGCAGGTGTTAACAACAAGACTAAGTTAGCTCGATAGCTTGTAGTCTAGCTATTAGCATGTGTTGCTTGAGTTTCAAGTTTTGGGGAAGAAATTTTTCCACCTTAAAAATGCCCCTTTATAACAAAGGATTGCATGTCTCTAGCATCACATTTGCAGACTAATGTAAGCCTACTATTATTAATGTGATGAGTAGATTCGATAGTGATCATTTAGGCTATTAATAAGCGAGTAGTGGCATAGGTTTTTAGGCTATATAAGAGATGTGGCCTTTGCTAAACACTTATTGCAATTCTACTACACTTTATCTGACTGTAGTAGAATTGTAGTAGAATTTTAATATGATGGTAGGATAGGCCTACTCTACTAAAACTGCGAACATATCAATAAAAAAATGATAGAGTCTTGAAAGCAACCATGTAATCTAGCCCAAAAAGGGGTCCTGGCTAAAAGGGATCCAGTTTTTTTATCAAATTAATGTAAAACGTTAGGGTTAGCTAAAATACAAAAATCAAACTCTTTTCATAACCTTAACCTAACTATCCTAACCTTAGGATTTTGTGTTAATTTGACAAAAGCTGGGTCCCTTCTAGCCATGACCATGAAAAGGTGAGAAGCAAATTGTAACAGAGACGCTGAGAGTCGAGAATCAGGTGCAGATGAAACATATACTAAAAATAACAAACATGAAACGAGACAACATAATAATAATAATAATATAACAGTATCGTCTACGCATAAGCACAGGAACAATGATGACAAGGAGCGGGCCAGTCCGGGCGGCGAAGTTGGAAATCATGGATGACATTGGGATCCAAAATGTCCTCCACCGGAACCCAACACCGCTCCTCTGGGCCATACCCCTCCCAGTCCACCAGATACTGGAGCCGACACACACGACATCGGGATTCCAGTAGAGATCTGACGGAATAGGCCGGACTCCCCTCGATATCCAGGGGGGTGGAGGGGTTTCGTGGGGTACTGCATCAGCTAGAGGACCAAGAACCACCGGCCTGAGAAGGGAGACATGAAAAGGAGGTGAGATACGGTAGTGCCTGGGATGTTGTCACCATATATGTTACATCGTTGACCCTCCGGAGAACCTTGAACAGTCATGTGAATTGGGGCACATGGTCAGAGACGATGTCGCCTGGAAGGCCATAATGCCAGAAGACCTGCTGGAATAGAGCTTCAGAGACCTGGAGAGCAGTAGGAAGACCAGACAGAGGGAGTAAACGACAGGATTTTGAAAATCTATCCACAACCACCAAAATGGTGGTGAAACAGTCAGAGGAGCGTAGATTAGTAACAAAGTCAATGGGATAGATCGGACTAGGGAAGATGAGGCACGGGAAGAAAAAAGATTTTCCCTGCTGGAGCGTTCCGGGGGGATTTGGTTTGGGCACATTCGGAACAGAAGTTGACGTCACAAGTGACATCCTGAGCCAAGGTGGGCCACCATTATTTCTCAGAGATGGATTGGGTAGTGCGAGAAATACCTGGATGTCCAGCGACAACAGCTGTGTGTGCCCAGGTCAGCAGCCGGTCCCTTATCCCCGTTGGAACATTGAGGTCCTCGGGAGGACAGTTAGTGGGTGCGGGCTCCCTCTCCAGAGCCTGGCGGATGTCCACATCTACATCCCAGACCACAGCAGCTACAACTCGGGAGGATGGGATTATAGGAGCATTATGGACAGGACTCTCTCCCGAATCGTAGAATCAGCTTGGCACAGATTCAGCCTCCTCGCTGTCCGTATGTACTCCAGGTTCCGATGGTTGGTGAGGATGAGAAATGGTTCCTTGGAACCCTCCAGTCAGTGTCTCCACTCCTCTAATGCCAACTTCACCGCCAGGAGCTCTCGATTACCGACGTCGCAATTCCTCTCCGCAGGGACAGTTTCTTAGAGTAATATGCACACGGGTACAATTTCTGTGGATAACCCTGTCTTTGAGACAGAACTTCCCCCACGCCCACCTCTGAAGCATCCACCTCCACCACAAAGTATATCGTGGGATCTGGGTGTTTGACCAATGGGGCGGATTTGAAACGTACCTTGAGTAGACAGAAGGCCTCGTCGGCTGCTGGGCTCCACACCAACCTACGGGGACCATCCTTAAGGAGAGAGTTGAGAGGAGCGGTGGCGGAGCTGAAATTCCTGATGAAATGGCAGTAGATGTTGGCAAACCCCCAAAACTGATGTAACCCCTTTATGGTGCTTGGGACTTGCCATGACCTGACTGCATCTACCTTTTTATTGCCCATCCTCACTCCCTGCGGGCTGATTTGGTAGCCTAAGGAGACAGCCCTCTGATGAAATTGGCACTTCTCAGCTTTGACGAACAGATGGTAAGCCAGGAGATGTTCCAGACACTGAGAGTCAACAACCAGTTGCAAGTGAAACGTTTAAAAAACAACAAACATGAAACGAGACAACATAACAGTAGCATCAACGCATAGACACAGGAACAATGCTTACTGAGGAAAGAACCAAAGTGAGTGACAGACATAGGGGAGGTAATCAGGACCAGGTGAGTATCATGATGACGTTCAGGGGTGTCACGTTCTGACCTTAGTTCCTTTGTTTTGTCTTTTGTTTTAGTATGGTCAGGGCGTGAGTTGGGTGGGTTGTCTATGTTAGTTTTTCTATGATTTTCTATTTCTGTGTTTGGCCTGGTACGGTTCTCAAGGCAGCTGTCAATCGTTGTCCCTGATTGAGAACCATATTTAGGGAGACTGTTTTTGTAACGTCGTTCTTCGTTTGTAGAAAGAGAGTCGGACCGAAATACAGTGTGGTGGTTACTCATGACTTTAATAGAAAAAGTGACACATGAAATAACGATACAAAATACAAAACAACAAACGGAACGTGAAACCTAATTACAGCCTATCCGGTGAAACTACACAGAGACAGGAACAATCACCCACGAAATACAAAGCGAAACCAGGCTACCTAAATACGGTTCCCAATCAGAGACAACGAGAATCACCTGACTCTGATTGAGAACCGCCTCAGGCAGCCAAGCCTATGCAACACCCCTACTCAGCCGTAATCCCAATAATACAAAAAACCCAATACGAACCACAACATATAAACCCAGGTCACACCCTGGCCTGACCAAACAATTAACGAAAACACAAAATACAATGACCAAGGCGTGACAGTTTTCGATTGTGTTTTGTGGGTGGTTATTTTCAATCTTTGTGTGTCTGCACCAGACAGAACTGTTTCGGTTGTCGCTTTGTTGTTTGTTATTCAGTGATCAGATTTTTCATTAAATAAGATGAACACTAGCCACGCTGTGCTTTGGTCCTCACCTTCTTCCCAAGACAGCCGTTACAAGGGGAGCGTAACGATTTATGCCAGGCAAGCGTAATGATGAACCCCAGGACCGGTACCGGCAACATCTACCACCTTAGGGGAGGAGCGGGAGTAGAAATGACACAAATTGTACAATATTATGTCCATATATAGTGCATTCTGGAGAGAATTCAGACCCCTGGACTTTTCCACATTTTGTTACATCACAGACTTATTCTATGGATTAATTAATGGATTAAATTATGTTTTTTCATTATCAATACCCCATAATGACGAAGCAAAAATCTTTTAAATGTTTTTTTAAAACACATTTATAAAAAATAAATACCCTATTTACATAAGTATTCAGACCCTTTATGAGACTGGAAATTGAGCTCTGGTGCATCCTGTTTCCATTGATCATCCTTGAGATGTGTCTACAACTTGATTGGAGTCCACCTATGATAAATTCAATTGATTGGACATGACATAGAAAGACACACACCTGTCTATATAAGGTCCCACAGTTGACAGTGCATGTCAGAGCAAAAACCAAGCCATAAGGTCAAAGGAATTGTCCGTAGAACTCTGGAGACAGGATTGTGTCGAGGCACAGATCTGGGGAAGGGTACCAAAAAATGCCTGCAGCATTGAAGGTCCCCAAGTACACAGTAGCCTCCATCATTCATAAATGGAAGAAGTTTGGAAACCTCAAGACTCTTCATAGAGCTGGCCCAGCCAAAATGAGCAATCGGGGGAGAAGGTCCTTTTTTGGACACCGATTATGGCCGATTACACTGCACTCCACGAGGAGACTGCTTGGCAGGCTGACTACCTGTTACGCGAGTGCAGAAAGGAGCCAAGGTAAGTTGCTAGCTAGCCATAAGCTTATCTTATAAAAAACAAGCAATCTTAACATAATCACTAGTTAACTACACATGGTTGATGATATTACTCGTTTATCTAGCTTGTCCTGCGTTGCATATAATTGATGCGGTGCCTGTTAATTTGTCATCGAATCACAGCCTACTTCGCCAAACGGGTGGTGATTTAACAAGCGCATTCGTAAAAAAAGCACTGTTGTTGCACCAATGTGTACCTAACCATAAACACCGAGGCCTTTCTTAAAATCAATACACAAGTATATATTTTTAAACCTGCATATTTAGTTAATATTGCCTGCTAACATGAATTTCTTTAAACGAGGGAAATTGTGTAACTTCTCTTGCATTCTGTGCAAGCAGAGTCAGGGTATACGCAGCAGTTTGGGCCGCCAGGCTCGTTGCGAACTGTGAGAAGACCATTTCTTCCTAACAAAGACTGTAATTAATTTGCCAGAATTGTACATAATTATGACATAACATTGAAGGTTGTGCAATGTAACAGCACTATGTAGACTTAGGGATGCCACCCGTTAGATAGAATATGGAACGGTTCGGTATTTCACTGAAAGAATAAACATTTTGTTTTCGAAATGATAGTTTCCGGATATGACCATATTAATGACCTAAGGCTCGTATTTCAGTGTGTTATAATATTATAATTAAGTCTATGATTTGATATTTGATAGAGCAGTCTGACTGAGCGGTGGTAGGCAGCAGCAGTCTCGTAAGCATTCATTCAAACAGCACTTTCCTGCATTTGCCAGCAACTCTTCGCTGTGCTTTAAGCATTGCGCTGTTTATGACTTCAAGCCTATCAACTCCCGGGATTAGGCTGGCAATACTATAGTGCCTATAAGAACATCCAATAGTCAAAGGTATATGAAATACAAATGGTATAGAGAGAAATAATTACTAAAGTCCTATAATTACTACAACCTAAAACTTCTTACCTGGGAATATTGAAGACTCATGTTAACTTCTTGCGTCGAGCCATCCCGGATCCGGGATTGTGACTACAGCCTCAAGCCCATTACCATAACGCAACGTTAACTATTCATGAAAATCGCAAATGAAATGAAATCAATATGCTAGCTCTCAAGCTTAGCCTTTTGTTAACAACACTGTCATCTCAGATTTTGAGCAAAAATATGCTTCTCAACCATAGCAAAACAAGCATTTGTGTAACAGTATTGATAGCTATTGATAGCTAGCGTAGCATTTAGCGTTAGCATTCAGCAGGCAACATTTTCACAAAAACCAGAAAAGCATTCAAATAAAATCATTTACCTTTGAAGAACTTCGGATGTTTTCAATGAGGAGACTCTCAGTTAGATAGCAAATGTTCAGTTTTTCCTGAAAGATTATTTGTTTAGGACAAATCGCTTCGTTTTCTGCGTCACGTTTAGCTACAAAAAAAACCTGTATCCACGATTGTGTAAATCTATCCGCAAGCTCATTAGCATAACGCAACGTTAACTATTCATGAAAATCGCAAATGAAATGAAATAAATCTATTTGCTCTCAAGCTTAGCCTTTTGTTAACAACACTGTCATCTCAGATTTTCAAACTATGCTTCTCAACCATAGCAAAACAAGCATTTGTGTAACAGTATTGATAGCCTAGCATAGGATTATGCCTGGCATTCAGCATGCAACATTTTCACAAAAACCAGAAAAGCATTCAAATAAAAACATTTACCTTTGAAGAACTTCAGATGTTTTCAATGAGGAGACTCTCAGTTAGATAGCAAATGTTCAGTTTTTACAAAAAGATTATTTGTGTTGACAAATCGCTCCGTTTTCTTCATCACGTTTGGGTAAGAAAAAAACTGAAAATTAAGTCATTAAAACGCAAACTTTTTTCCAAATTAACTCCATAATATCGACAGAAACATGGCAAACGATGTTTAGAATCAATCCTCATGGTGTTTTTCACATATCTATCGATGATAAATCCTTCGTGGCAGTTGACTTTCTCTTCTGAAGAAATGGAACGTGCATGGACCTAGAGATTACGCAATAATTTCGACACAGAACACCGGGCGGACACCTGGTAAATGTAGTCTCTTATGGTCAATCTTCCAATAATATGCCTACAAATATGTCACAATGCTGCAGACACCTTGGAGAAACGACAGAAAGGGCAGGCTCATTCCTGGCGCATTCACAGCCATATAAGGAGACATTGGAACACAGCGCCTTCAGAATCTGGGGCATTTCCTGTATGAAACTTCATCTTGGTTTCGCCTGTAGCATTAGTTCTGGGGCACTCACAGATAATATCTTTGCAGTTTTGGAAACGTCAGAGTTTTGTCTTTCCAAAGCTGTCAATTACATGCATAGTCGAGCATCTTTTCGTGACAAAATATCTTGTTTAAAACGGGAACGATTTTTATCCAAAAATTAAAAGAGCGCCCCCTATCTCGAAGAAGTTCAAAGGAACCACCAGCTTTCATATGTTCTGAGCAAGGAACTTAAACGTTAGCTTTTTTACATGGCACATATTGCACTTTTACTTTCTTCTCCAACACTTTGTTTTTGCATTATTTAACCAAATTGAACATGTTTCATTATTTATTTGAGACTAAATTGATTTTATTTATGTATTACATTAAGTTAAAATAAAAGTGTTCATTCAGTATTGTGTAATTGTCATTATTACAAATTAGTATATAGAAATCGTCCGATTAATCGGTACCGGCTTTTTTGGTTCTCCAATAATCGGTATCGGCGTTGAAAAATCATAATCGGCCGACCTCTATTGGATTTGCACTAAACAATTTCATATTAGAACAAGGCATTGACAAAATATAGTATAATAATTAGCCTCATACATTGTCTACTGGTATCGTTTTTAAATTGAGAACAATGTAAACAATGTGTGAGCTAAGCTATTCTCTACTTCAGATGCACAACGTCAAGGGGTGCATTGCACATGTCCAAAAGGTTAATGCCATCATACTGTAGGCCAGTGGTTCCCAACTCCGGTCCCCAAGTACCCTCAACAGTGCAGTTTTACTGTAGCCCAGGACAAACACACCTGATTCAACTTGTCAACTAATTATCAGGCCCTTAATGAGTTGAATCAGGTATGTTTGTTTTTCAAGATGAAAACTAGTTCAGCTTGAATAATAGTTAAGTTAACAATTAAGACAAGTTTAAAACACTTAACTTCAACGAATCAACACATATAATGTCAAGGTGTACAAGAAAGCTCACTCACATGTAAAGGTTAGACATTTTAGTTACAAGTAGGCTATTACTAGCAAAGCATAATTTCAGGTGAACAAAAAAAAGTAAATACCAGAGGTGGCCAACCTCACTCCACTAATTCCTGATCTACTGGGTGAGCAGACTTCCGTTCCAGCCCAGCAATAGTACACTTGATTATTAACTAATTATGTTTGATACATTGAATCAGGTGTGTTAGTGCTGGGCTGGAACAGAAGCAGGGTTGGCCTACTCCAGTTGTAATAGGTTTATACATTGTATAACTTTCACAAACTTTGCCAACATAGGTACACATATAATTCATGGTATACAAGAAAGTACCCTATTTCTCTTGGGACATTCATTGGGACCTCTTCATCTACAGCCGGGGACCTCTTCATCTACAGCCAGGGTTACACGGCTCTCTATCTGAGGACAGAAAACATCACAAAGAAACAGGCTGCATTATAGTAAAATTAGACAGCCCTGAATATTATACTGCTCTATCCAGAGTAGCCTAATCTCCTTTCTCTGACAGCTGGAACTGCTAGATAATACTTTCACCCCCTTCCATGGTTGTTAGCTAGCTAACTACCTAGCTAAAGATACATTTAGTTACAACAATAAGTACATCAATATAGCTAGCTAACTAGCTAACGTAAACTCACCCCATTCCGTACAAATTTGCGCAACCGCGACATTCAAACAAGGCTTCAAAGAAAACTAATGGGACTGTAGCGACTGTGTTGACTTCAAAATCTGGGGTGTGAACTACGTTGTGAACTACGTTTCTATTCAAGCGTTGATCTACATGGTAATGGCTCTATAGTATTGGAGGTTGCACGCATAAAGCTACTATTTCTGTCTTACAATCTCTCTCCACCAGGTGTAGCACTTCTCTCATCGTTTACAAACAAGAAATGGACAGTGATGGGGGTAAGGGGGGGATACCTAGTAATTTTTTGCGTCATCACTTTCAAAGCCGCTGTTTACTTCTGAATATCACTTTAGCACCGCCCTAAAAAACAGATTCAAATTCGACACAAACCTTCAAATAGGTATGTAATGACACATTAGATAAACTCTTTATAGTGTTTTATTTACACTTTAAAATCTGATAAGGTGATGAATTGGACAGATCAAGAGAAAAAAAGCAGTTTTTCCACACATCTCTCCTTCTCACTATCACGCATTAGTTTCGCTTCCCCACCCGCCATTTTTAAAAAGACCAGAAGGAGCTCATTGCCTTCTTGAATTTTGCAGAAACGGGCAGCGTGGAGGTCATGACATTAATTTTGTTGGAAAGGGGAGAAATTGTGCTTTACAATGGTGTTGATCTGGAGGTATTACGTTTTTGGGGCACTAAAATAAGGTCAATTGTATGGACCAAAGGCGATGTACAAAAGTGAGTGAGTTTACGTTAATATGAAGTTAGCAAGCTGGTGATATTTAATTCACTTAGCTATGCTGTATGTAAAGTTAGCTGACTACGGTAGCTATTTGAGTTAGCCTGCACACTACGTTTCTGTAGCAAGCTAGCTAATAATACATAGTTTTTGATCATTTTCAAAATATATTAACTTACTTGAATAGGTTTTCTGGGTCCTCAGAAAAAATAACTAATGAGTAATCTTCCCAAAGTTTCTGGTGGTAGCAGAATGCAGCCAGCCATGTGAACGATTGTAGGCAGCCGACAGACTGACAACGGTTTTCCAACGTGGCGTCTGGTGTGATTGCTAGGTGATTTGTGATACAACACAAAAGTCCTCTATAGATAAGTACAATGCTGATTTGTCTGTTTTTTTTTGTGGCATCGATGAAGGTATTTGATTGGGGAATGGGGATACATTTTCATGATGGGAATTTAATTAATCAATAAATGTGGGGAAACAGAAGACCTGCAAAAATAATATGTTTTGTTTAAATTCCCTTGGTGCAACTGCATGGTATTTACAACTATAATGAGTCAAACAGGAAAACGCTCATCCAGAGACGGCGCTGGGGACTTTAAGACAGGGAAACTTAAGTTAGTTTTATCTAATTTCTATTAGCATGTTAAGAGTGCAACCAGAGGAAGACCACCTTTACTCCACACACAGAGACGCACACAAAGCTCGTCCACCATTTGGCAAATCTGACCATAATTCTATCCTCCTCATTCCTGTTTACAAGCAAAAAATTAAAGCAGGAAGCAGCAGTGACTTGGTCTATAAAAAAGTGGTCAGATGGAGCAGATGCTAAACTACAGGACTGCTCTGCTACTGTAGCACAGACTGGAATATGTTCCGGGATTCTTCCGATGGTATTGAGGAGTACACCACATCAGTCACTGGCTTTATCAATAAGTGCATTGAGGACGTCGCCCCCAAAGTGACTGTACGTTCATACCCCAACCAGAAGCCATGGATTACAGGCAACATTCGCACTGAGCTAAAGGGTAGAGCTGCCGCTTTCAAGGAGCGGGATTCTAACCCAGAAGCTTATAAGAAATCCCGCTATGCCCAACGACGAACCATCAAACAGGCAAAGCGTCAATACATGATTAAGATCGAATCGAATATACATGCAATACATCATCCAAATTGCATGATAGTCCATGACTACTGTAAGTGGCTAAATGAAAATGTTCTATTTTTAAAAAATCCTAAAACAACAAATTAGGCCAACTTTATTATAAATTAGGCCATTATCCCAGTCAATCATGAATAGTAATAATTCTTCACATTTTACAGGTGAAACATCCACGCTGAATGCATGCTAACCATTTGATCCCAATCAGTTTCATGAGAATATGCCTTCTGGTTTTCTTGAAAGATGTAAGGGTGGCTAACCAGCTGAACTAACCAAATTTTAGAGCAGATTGAGTGAGACACAGCCACCGCACGAGAAAACAAAAATCTACATTTAAGCACAATCATCCTAAATTGTCATAAGAAATGACATGGTGTTTTTGGTATAACAGTAGCCTGACATTATCATGCTATTCTATTCGGTATGTTAAGTAGAATATGAAAGTGATTTTGTGAGACATAGCACCAGTGGCAATTTTAACATGTAAATCTTGGAGAGGCAAACAAAACATGTTTTTTAGATGCATGACAGCAAAGCCACTACACAACACTAAACAATACATTAATTGCACTATAACGGTGACAAACGGTGCTCACAAACTGTTATGGCCTACATAAAGCTGACCCAACAGCAGAGTCCCAACCGCAGTCCCAACACCTTACCACTGCTACACCTGGCTATTGTCTGGCAGCGAAACAGTTCATTTAGCCTCATTTATTGCCTTTAAAAAAACATAGCTGATATGGCTGACTTACTTAAACATGTGGTTTCTACTGGTAATTGAGATGTACAAACTATGGCATAAAGGGAAGACAAGCGGGTAAGAGGAAATCCGTAATTTCAATTAAGACTATGAGCGAGCAAGGACAGATGTAGTCAATATAACTATTTGTTCAGCACTTTTGAAATGTACAGTGACAGAATTCAGAACATGGGCCGTTCTTACATTATTCTCCCTGTACACCAAGTCAGAACATTGTGTTAAGGTTTTCTTCCGGTGAATGAGAGGTGGACCAATATGCAGCATGGTTATTTCGATACATGTTTAATAAAAGGTAAACACGAACAATACAAAACAAGAAACGTGCCGTGAAAACCTAAACAGCCTATTCTGGTGCAAACTAACACAGAGACAGGAACAATCAACCACGAAACACTCAAAGAATACGGCTGCCTAAATATGGTTCCCAATCAGAGACAACGATAAACACCTGCCTCTGATTGAGAACCACTCCAGGCAGCCATAGACTATTCTAGACAACCCCACTAACCACAATCCCATAACCTACAAAAACCCCAAGACAAAACACACCACATAAATAACCCATGTCTCACCCTGGCCAAAATAATAAAGAAAACCCAAAATACTAAGACCAGGGCATGACAGAACCCCCCTGTCTCCCGGGCCGCACACCTAAACCCATAGGGGAGGGTCCGGGTGGTTGGCTCCGGCGCGGGACGTGGACCCCACTCCAACTAAGTCTCAGTCCGCTTACATTGCGTCCCTAGATTGGCGACCCTCGCCGTCGACCTTGGCCTAGTAACCCTAACCAAGGGCCCCACTGGACTGAGGGGCAGCTCCAGACTGAGGTAGCTCGGGACTGAGGGGTAGCTCGGGACTGAGGGGTAGCTCGGGACTGAGGGGAAGCTCGGGACTGAGGGGAAGCTCAGTACTGAGAGGAAGCTCAGGCAGGTAGATGGATCTGGCAGATCCTGGCTGGCTGGTGGTTCTGGCAGATCCTGGCAGCTCTGGCGGCCCCTTACAGACTGGCAGCTCTGGCGGCCCCTTGCAGACTGGCAGCTCTGGTGGCTCCTTCCAGACTGGCAGCTCTGGCGGCTCCTTGCAGACTGGCAGCTCAAGCGGCTCCTTGCAGACTGGCAGCTCTGGCGGCTCCTTGCAGACTGACAGCTCCTTGCAGACTGACAGCTCCTTGCAGACTGACAGCTCTGGCAGCGCTGAATAGGCAGGAGACTCCGGCAGCGCTGTAGAGGAGGAAGGCTCTGGCTGCGCTGGACAGGCGAGGCGCACTGTAGGCCTGATGCGTGGTGCTGGCACTGGTGGTACTGGGCCGAGGACACGCACAGGAAGCCTGGTGCGGGGAGCTGCCACCGGAGGGCTGGTGCGTGGAGGTGGTACTGGATAGACCAGACCGTGCAGGCGCACTGGAGCTCTTGAGCACCGAGCCTGCCCAACCTTACCCGGTTGAATGCTCCCGGTCGCCCTGCCAGTGCGGCGAGGTGGAATAGCCCGCACTGGGCTATGCAGGCGAACTGGGGACACCGTGCGCAAGGCTGGTGCCATGTAAGCCGGCCCAAGGAGACGCACTGGAGACCAGATTCGTGTTTATGGACATATTCAATCAATCCCTATCCCAGTCTATTGTTCCCACATGCTTCAAGAGGGCCACCATTGTTCCTGTTCCCAAGAAAGCTAAGGTAACTGAGCTAGCCGACTACCGCCCCGTAGCATTCACTTCCGTCATCATGAAGTGCTTTGAGAGACTAGTCAAGGACCATATCACCTCCACCCTACCTGACACAGACCCACTCCAATTCGCTTACCGCCCAAACAGGTCCACAGACGATGCAATCTCAACCACACTGCGCACTGCCCTAACCCATCTGGACAAGAGGAATACCTATGTGAGAATGCTGTTCATTGACTACAGCTCGGCATTTAACACCATAGTGCCCTCAAAGCTCGTCATCAAGCTCGAGACCCTGGGTCTCGACCCCGCCCTGTGCAACTGGGTACTGGACTTCCTGACGGACCGCCCCCAGGTGGTGAGGGTAGGCTACAACATCTCCACCCCGCTGATCTTCAACACTGGGGCCCCACAAGGGTGCGTTCTGAGCCCTCTCCTGTACTCCCTGTTCACCCACGACTGCGTGGCCACGCACGCCTCCAACTCAATCATCAAGTTTGCGGACGACACAACAGTGGTAGGCTTGATTACCAACAACGACGAGACGGCCTACAGGGAGGAGGTGAGGGCCCTCGGAAAGGAAAATAACCTCACACTCAACGTCAACAAAACTAAGGAGATGATTGTGGACTTCAGGAAACAGCAGAGGGAACACCCCCCTATCCACATCGATGGAACAGTAGTAGAGAGGGTAGTAAGTTTTAAGTTCCTCGGCGTACACATCACAGACAAACTGAATTGGTCCACCCACACAGACAGCATTGTGAAGAAGGCGCAGCAGCGCCTCTTCAACCTCAGGAGGCTGAAGAAATTTGGCTTGTCACCAAAAGCACTCACAAACTTCTACAGATGCACAATCGAGAGCATCCTGGCGGGCTGTATCACCGCCTGGTACGGCAACTGCTCCGCCCACAACCGTAAGGCTCTCCAGAGGGTAGTGAGGTCTGCACAAAACATCACCGGGGGCAAACTACCTGCCCTCCAGGACACCTACACCACCCGATGTCACAGGAAGGCCATAAAGATCATCAAGGACAGCAACCACCCGAGCCACTGCCTGTTCACCCCGCTATCATCCAGAAGGCGAGGTCAGTACAGGTGCATCAAAGCTGGGACCGAGTGACTGAAAAACAGCTTCTATCTCAAGGCCATCAGACTGTTAAGCAGCCACCACCAACATTGAGTGGCTGCTGCCAACACACTGACTCAACTCCAGCCACTTTAATAATGGGAATTGATGGGAAATTATGTAAAATATATCACTAGCCACTTTAAACAATGCTACCTAATATAATGTTTACATACCCTACATTATTCATCTCATATGTATACATATATACTGTACTCTATATCATCTACTGCATCCTTATGTAATACATGTATCACTAGCCACTTTAACTATGCCACTTTGTTTACATACTCATCTCATATGTATATACTGCACTCAATACCATCTACTGTATCTTGCCTATGCTGCTCTGTACCATCACTCATTCATATATCTTTATGTACATATTCTTTATCCCCTTACACTTGTGTCTATAAGGTAGTAGTTTTGGAATTGTTAGCTAGATTACTTGTTGGTTATTACTGCATTGTCGGAACTAGAAGCACAAGCATTTCGCTACACTCGCACTAACATCTGCTAACCATGTGTATGTGACAAATAAAATTTGATTTGATTTGAATATGTCAGTAATATGTTGTATAAAAGTGATAATGCCCTCAAAGCCAGCGATTGGAGGATTTATTGGCATGGTTTTCCGGCCAATATATCCTCCAAACTCCGTCCTCTCGGCGTGTTATCACTAAAATAAGAGTTCTGCATAATATGCATATTGTGATCATTGCAAATCATCTCTTTCACAAAACAAAGAATTGTATTCAATTAAAAAACTATATTTTCAGATGCCATATTTATCTAGGATGCAGTTAATCAGAGTACATATTTTTTCTGCATGTTTCAATAAAGTAGCTGATGTGCCATTTGCGGCCTGACAATGAGTGAGGCATCACAAACCAGATATGACAGCCTCACAAGGAGAAGCCCCATGTTTGCATACTTTCTCTTCCTTGCATTAGCAAAGCCAATCCAAATCTTCCCCCAGATCTACAGCACCTGGACTGTCCTCCCCCTCCTTCTCCTCCCACGTCATTGATAACAATCCCTCATTTCCTGAATAGGACCTGCTCAGACAGAGTCTGGAATGCTGTAGTGCTCAATCATGCATGCAGTGCCAGGGCCCTTTGGATACCCTAAACAATTTTTGGGAAATGAGAAACAATCTATCATCACACCCATTCTAATGTGTGGTGCCTGGGATCTGGGCTATATAAGGAGAGGTGCAGAGGGCTTGGGGCAGTCAGACTTTCTCCTCTGCAGTAGAAGGTTACATTCATGGGAAGATCAGTGTTTACCGTGTTACAGACAGTGGCTGCTTTTGCTATTTGTATAGCAGCCCCTACTACAAGTCAAGATGTCACTCTGTCTTCAGATGACCTACAGGCCAGAGCTAAGGTAAACTATTGCTAATTACTGTAGTTCTATATGTGTGTGTATTATTTAATATTTACATATAGTGTACATATTTATCATTGAATGTTATGTTGTTTCTTTGACAACACAATGGAATGTACCAATTGAAACAAACAGTACAGAGACAAACTACCCACGGTTTGGTTGATGGACAATTGTGCATCAACCAAACCGTTAAACTGTACTCGACCACGGACCACTAACTGTCCATTTTTACAAGATTGACAGTTAGCTCTCTGTACAGGCCTATCTATCCCAGTTTTACTCGGTTGCTGGCTCCACCAACTCCATCATGTCCAGGCGAGTGATGATGGACACCCCAGTGGACTCATTTGAGAGAGACCTGAGGAGCATGCAGGACTTCTTTGGGTTGGAGGTGACAGGCAGGCTGGACTCGAACACCCTGGAGGTGATGGCCAAGCCCCGATGTGGGGTCACAGACGTGGCCCGCTACGGACACTTCCAGGGCAAGCCCCGATGGAAGCAGAGCATCGTCACTTACAGGTAGCCTATATACCGGACAGAGACTTCAGAAATTACCAATTGAGTACAAACTACTTGAATCAACTTTGTTTCTACATCATAAAAAAACATAACGTTTAAAAAAATATATATATCAATGTGTTCGTGATGATGTTGAATCAACATGGAAATCTGACTGGATTTTTTAAAAGTCAGCAATGTAAAGACATTTCTGGAATTTTGTATTTTTTCACCTAAGGTTTAGGTTTAGACCTTACAGTGAAATGCTTACTTACAAGCCCTTAACCAACAATGAATTTAAGAAAAATAGATATGTAAAAAAAAAATAAACAGAGAGTAGCAGCAGTGTAAAAGAGGGGTGGGGGTGGGGGGTGTACAACGCAAATAGTCTGGGTAGCCATTTGATTTGCTGATCAAGAGTCTTATGGTTTGGAGGTAGAAGCTGTTAAGAAACCTTTTGGACCTAGACTTGGTGCTTCGGTACAACTTGCCTTGCAAATATTTTCAGTCTCCTGAGTGGGAATAGGTTTTGTCGTGCCTTCTTTACGACTATCTTGGTGTGCTTGGACCATGATAGTTTGTTGGGGATATGGACACCAAGGAAGTTGAAGAGATCAATCTGCTCCACTACAGCCCCGTCGATGTTAATGGGGGCGTGCTCGGTCCTCCTTTTTCTGTAGACCACAATCATCTCCTTTGTCTTTATCATGTTGAGGGAGAGGTTGTATCCTGGTACCACATGGCCAGATCTCTGCCTCATCTTTGTCGGTGATCAGACCTACCACCGTTGTGTCGTCGGCAAACTTAATGATAGTGCTGGAGTCATGCTTGGCTATGCAGTCATGAGTGAACAGGGAGTACAGGAGGGGACTGAGCATGCACCCCTGAGGGGGCCCATGTTGAGGATCAGTGTTGCAGATGTGTTGTTACCTACCCTTACCACCTGTGGGCGTGTCCAGTTGCAGAAGGAGGTGTTAAGTCCCAGGGTCCTTAGCTTAGTGATGAGCTTTGTGGGCACTATGGTGTTGTATGCTGAGCTGTAGTCAATGAATAGCATTCTAATGTAGGTGTTCCATTTGTCCAGATGGGAAAGGGTAGTGTGGAATGCAATAGAGATTGCATCATCTGTGGATCTGTTAGGGCGGTATGCAAATTGGAGTGGGTCTAGGGTTTCTGGGATAATAGTGTTGATGTGAGCCTTTGAAAGCACTTTATGGCTACAGACATGAGTGCTACGGGTCGGTCGTCATTTAGGCAGGTTACCTTAGTGTTCTTGGGCACAGGGTCTATAGTGGTCTGCTTGAAACATGTTGGTATTACAGACTCAGTCAGGGACAGGTTGAAAATGTCAATGAAGACACTTGCCAGTTTGTCAGCGCAAGCTCGCAGTCCTGGTTATCCGAAAGGAAACACTTTGACGTTTGTGGAAATGTTAAAAGAATGTAGGAGAATATAACACAATAGATCTGGTAAAATATAATATAAAAAAAAAATATATATATGTATTGTATTTTCTTTGTACCATCTTTGAAATGCAAGAGAAAGGCCATAATGTATTATTCCAGCCCAGCTGCAATTTAGATTTTGGCCACTAGATGGCAGCAGTGTATGTTCAAAGCTTTAGACTTGATCCAATGAACCATTGTATTTCTGCTCAAAATGTTGTATCAAGACTCCCCAAATATGCCTATTTTGTTTATTAATAACTTTTCATGTTCAAAACTGTGCACTCTCCTCAAGCAATAGCATGGTATACTTTCACAGTAATAGCTACTGTAAATTGGACAGTGCAGTTAGATTAACAAGAATGTAAGCTTCATGCCAATGTCCTGGGAATTTTTCTTGTTACTTACAACCTCATGCTAATCACATTAGCCTACGTTAGCTCATCCATCCCGTGGAAGGGACACCGATCCCGAAGAAGGTTAAGGTCTTACTCATATTGGCTGCGGCGAGTGTGATCACACAGTCATCTGGAACAGCTAATGCGCTCATGCATGTTTCAGTGATCCTTGCCTTGAAGCAAGCATAGAAGTTATTTAGCTCATCTGGTAGGCTTGTGTCACTGGGCAGCTCTTGGCTGTAATAGTTTGCAAGCCCTGCCACATCCGACGAGCGTCGTAGCCGGTGTAGTACGATTCGATCTTAGTCCTGTATTGATGCTTTGCCTGTTTGATGATTCGTCGGAAGGCATAGCGGGATTTTTTATAAGCTTCCGGGTTAGAGTCCCACTCCTTGAAAGCGGCAGCTCAGCCCTTTAGGTCAGTACGAATGTTGCCTGTAATCCATGGCTTCTGGTTGGGGTATGTACGTACAGTGACTGTGGGGACGACGTCCTCAATGCACTTATTAATAAAGCCAGTGACTGATGTGGTGTACTCCTCAATGCCATCGGAAGAATCCCGGAACATATTCCAGTCTGTGTTAGCAAAACAGTCCTGTAGTTTAGCATCTGCTTCATCTGACCTCTTTTTTATAGACCAAGTCACTGGTGCTTCCTGCTTTAATTTGGTCAGATTTGCCAAATGGAGGGCGAGGGAGAGCTTTGTACGCGTCTCTGTGTGTGGATTAAAGGTGGTCTAGAATCTTTCTCTCTCTGGTTGCACATTTAACATGCCGATAAAAATGAGCTAAAACTGATTTAAGTTTCCCTGCATTAAAGTCCCCAACCACTAGGAGCGCCGCCTCTGGATGAGTCTTTTCCTGTTTGCTTATGGCGGTATACAGCTCATTGAGTGTGGTTTTAGTGCCACTATGTGGTAGTATGTAGACAGCTACGGAAAATACAGATGAAAACTCTCTAGGTAGATAGTGTGGTCTACAGCTTATCATGAGATACTCTACCTCACGTGAGCAAAACCTCGAGACTGCCTTAGATATCGTACACCAGCTGTTGTTTACATATATGCATAGGCCCCTGCCCCATGTCTTACCAGAGGCTGCTGTTCTATCCTGCCGATAGAGTGTATAACCTGCCAGCTGTATGTTCTCAATGTTGTTGTTCAGCCACGGCTCGGTGAACCATAAGATATTAGAGTTTTTAATGTTCTGTTGGTAGAATATACGTGCTTTCAGTTACTCCCATTTATTTTCCAGCGATTGAGCGTTAGCTAGCAGGACGATGGCAAATTTTTGCAGATTTTAGCAGATTTTTTAGTGAAATTTAAATTTCCAGCGAATGATGGGGATCTGGGCCTGGTAGGGTGTTCCCCTGCAGCACCATCATATTATCCTTTCGACATACGCCTTGTTTCCTGAATCGGGTCACATTTCAGTGGCCTTTTATTGTCCCCGGCACAAGGTGCACCTGTGTAATGATCATGCTTTTTAGTCAGCTTCTTGATATACCACACTTGACAGGTGGATGGATTATCTTGGCAAAGGAGGAATGCTCACGACCAGGGATGTAAACAAATTTGTACAAAATTTGAGAGAAATAATATTTTTGTGCACATGGATTTTTTTTTCAGCTAATGAAACAACACTTTACATGTTGCGTTAAAATTGTTTGGTTTTTATTCAGTAGACATATGAGCACCGGTGGAATTAGAAAAAAACTGTTACACCAAATCCACACAGTTACACCAAATCCACCTATAGATATTGGTCTTGAAAATGGGGATCGGTATATTCCTACACTACTAAACAGAAGTGTGCTAAGATTTTCAAAACATAGCAAACATAATTGGATTTGCAAGTTATGACACATGGCAAACAAACAGGATGATGAAAAGCCACAACAAGTACATGATGGGCATTCGGATAACCAATACATAATACGATGGTTTCTCCTATTTATTTTCCCAGAATTACTGAGTACACGCATGACCTGAGTCGGCGTGAGGTGGACTCCACCATCGCCCAGGCCTTCAAGCTCTACAGCGACATCATCCCACTGGACTTTAAGCAGATCTACAGTGACACCGCTGACATCATGATCCTGTTTGGAGCCAAATGTGAGTTCTGTTCAGTCACTCCTGTTCAGAGATAGAGTTGATATGTTGAACCACAAGCATGTTTTGTATTTGTTAATTTAAGAGCAATTGTATTAGGAATACTGTTTCTTCCCTTTTTAAACCAGACCACGGTGACTTCTACCCCTTCGATGGGCCGAATGGTGTCTTGGCCCATGCAAACTCTCCAGGAGAAGGCGAAGGTGGTGACACACACTTTGATGAAGATGAGTCTTGGACTCTGAGCCAGAGAGGTACAGGATCAAAGAAACAACACCAATAAACCCTACAGTTGCTGTACTAAAATACTTCAAATCAATTCTGACAGTACCGTCATAGTTTTTACCTAAGCATCTCTCTCTGACTCTACAACAGGGATAAACCTGCTTCTGGTGGCGGCCCATGAGTTTGGCCATGCTCTTGGATTGGCCCACTCACGAGACAGCTCAGCTCTGATGTACCCCACATATCACTTTGTGAACACAAAAGGATACAGGCTACCTGCAGACGACAGGCGGGGAGTACAGGCCTTGTACGGTGAGTGAGTGTTCAGCCCACTGTGAGAAGGTGGCGACAATTAAACATTAAACGGCTACATCAGGGTCCGTATTCATAAATTGTCTCAGAGTAGGAGTGCTTTTCTAGAATCTGCCCCCCCCCCCTATTATTTATTCTTAAAGAGAAAACTGATCCTTTATCAGCTCTTCTACTCAGAGACACTTCGTGAATATGGGCCCTGAACCTCACAGTACTAGGGAAAATGGTACTGTGTATTAACAGAATATCTATTTTCATAACCTAATATTTAATGTAGTCATTGAAACATTACTCTTCAATTTGTAAGGTGTCCGGACAACACCAGGTCAGCCGGAACCAACAAGACCCAAGCCTAAACCAAAGCCCAAACCAGAACCTAGACCAAACCCTCCAGAAAGATGCAACAGGAACCTTGTCTTTGATGCTGCCAGTACCATTCGGAGTGAGCTGTACTTCTTCAAAGATGGGTGAGACAAACACACACTAACATTCTTTCAATAAGTTTTCAAAGGTGCATGAGGAGCAAACTTTGTTTTCGTGTTATAATCCCGTGTATAGTTTGAGGACCACAATGGAAATACATTTTAAAACTTTTGTGTCCTCCTTGATTAATTTACAGGCATTGTACGGTATCCACATGTGTGGTTGTATTGTCTTTTAAAATGGCCAAATAAATAGATACAAATTTAAACCTGAGGTAAGAAGGAGATTCAGGAACACTTGGAGGACAGTGGAATTAAATAAAAAAGCTTATTTATTGCAACAAGTAGAACATGTTTTTTTTATATAGTTTTATAAGTTTAATCAATTTCTTAGTATCATGCTGTAAGCACAATTTCTTTTTAAATGTAGATGCTTCATAGAAAGTGCTGTTGTATATATCATAAAATGTGCAAGGAATCGTCCTATTGTTGCAATGCAAGCAAAGTATTGTCAAAATCCTGAAACACATTTTCGGTTTGTTTATCAGGTATTACTGGAAGAAGAGTGGCTATTGGAATGGAGTAATGACGAAGACAGTGAAGGGAACCTGGCCTAGCATTAGCCATGTTGATGCTGCATATGAATACAAGGGTCGAGACATCGCCTTACTATTTGAAGGTACAGTATTAACCTATGCTAGGCCCAGCCCAAGTTGCCCAACCCAGTAATCCAACAAGTGCACAGTTAATTCTCTTGCTTTAGTAATAGCAGTGGTTAGATACCCTAGGTACTCAATTTTCTGGCACTGGTTTGAGTGGGAATGATAGAGAACCTGCTCTCTCCCATATCTGTAATATACACTGAGTATACCAAACATTCCTGATATTGAGTTGCACCCCCTTCAAACGTTTTGGATACTCAGTGTGTAACGTTCCTAATCTTTTCTCCAACATTTCTTCTCACAGGAAGAAGGTACTGGGGCACCAGAGGCCTTACCGTCCTATCAGGTTATCCCAAATCCATCTACAACTTTGGCTTCCCCTCATACGTAACCAAGATAGACTCTGCAGTTCATGTGGCATCCACAGGGAAAACCCTATTCTTTGTGAGAAACAAATACTGGAGGTGTGTGACAGTCAGACACTAAATGTGGCTAAATATTTGATTAACTAATGGTCTCCTGTTGTATTCAAACTCATATTGAAATCAAATGTATTGCAGTATCCTAAATGTGTTCTGATCTATACCACAGCTTCAATGAAAGGATGAGCACAATGGACCGTGGCTACCCCAGAAGCATCTCCCAGGATTTCCATGGTATTGGCAGGAAAGTTGATGCTGCTTTTGAAAACCATGGTAGGTGGTGGTGACACTGAAGACACAATACAATCAACCTACCTCAAGCCTTGACATGTTGCTAATACATCTTCTGTGGTTTCTCCTTCAGGTTACATGTACTTTTCAGATGGCCCCAGGCAAACCGAATACCACTATCCATCAAAGAAGGTGAACCGTGTCTTGTTGAACTATGGATGGCTGGACTGCTACTAAAAAGAGAATCATTCATCATTTTCAGCTGTACAAAGTATTGATGTTGTCATCAAGAGCTGTGACTACACCCAATTAGCAATATAGTATTTTTCTAGATATATGCACTTTCAAAGATGACTTTACTGATACCAGTTTTGGAACAAGTGCTCAATTTGATCAGAGAACATTATCATGATGAGACCCAGATGCAGAAACAGGAGGCAGATGGTTGAAGTCTTATAATGTTTAATAATCTAAAAGGTGTAGGCAAGAGAATGGTCATGGACAGGCAAAAGGTCAGAACCAGGATTCCAGGAGGTACAGAGTGGCAGAAAGGCTCATGGCCAAGGCAGGCAGAATGGTCCGGTAGGCGGATACAGAGTCTAGAACAGGCAAGGGTCAAAACCAGGGGGACTAGAAAAAAGAGAATCGCAAAGGCAGGCGTACAGTGAAAAAAACACAGGTTTTCGTGGAACATAGAAGACGAACTGGCACAGAAAACACAGGGATAAATACATTGGGGAAAACAAGAGACACCTGGAGGGGGTGGAGACAATAACGAGGACAGGTGAAACTGATCAGGGTGTGACAACATGTCTGAATTTATTGAAATATGTTGAAAATATATTTCTACAACTTGGGAGTGCATGTAGTTCATTGAGGAATATGTGACAGACACAGTCTATTTCATATATTCATAGTGCATTTGCTATGAACAATTGTTATAGGAAATTATGGGAAATGACTATCCCTCCTTGCGGAGGATTTGAATGGGTGAGGGAAGCCTAGATATAGAACATTTCACATGAATTTAAACTATGTCACTACGTCATTAAAACTATCATGTATTTTTTTACTGAAAGATACTGTTGTAAACAGGCCTTCAGGCAGGGAATCTACAACAGTTTGAAACTAGAAAGTTTGAGCTAGTTTATTAGCACTGATCCTAAGTAAAATGGTGGACGCATTCAAACTAGAATTTCTGTCTATGGCGCTTCCTCACTCTCCAACCCATGGAAATATAATACATGTGCTTGACTTGTGGAGCAAACTGACACGAATAGAACATTTAGCAACTCTTCATTGCTTCTTTATTGTTGTTAAACCAACAAGTTTAGTCCAACCGGCCTTTGGCCTTCCTAGGGTCTTTACTGACTGACCTATGAAAGAGAATTTTATTTGTTTTCAAAATGGGACCAATCACAATATTGCCAATCTATTGGTCAGTTCAAAAACCCATTGCCCAGATTTTTGACCCTGATGGGGGCCCAAAGGTGTTGATAGCCTAACAATGAAGAAAACAATTTTATCTAGGCCCTACTTCCACTGTCTTCGAGTTGCTGAATTTTCTTCAATGCTGTCTATGGTTGGGAAGAAGTTTTGATAGCTTTTGATAAACATTCGGATGAGGATTGTAACTCTTTGAGCGGAGTGGCAGGTTCAAGATCATCTCTCTCGGGGGCCAAGGAGCTGTGACTTGTCCATAACTCTGCACGGATCATTCAGGGCACCTTTTTTGACCCCCACCTGGTTAGCTAAAAAAAAATACAAATTATAATATTTTTTGTTGTTACCCGTTTTGCATGTTATTTTGGCATTAATATGTGTGTCACACATCAGTTTGCAAACAATAAAGCCGCATACAAACATGGTCTCTGTTTTGCTTTCTTGAGTAAGGCAGCTCCAAAATGCAGGTGTTTCAGCCTAGCTTAGTGCTCTCTGTGGTGGTGGGGCAGCCAGCAGAAAATACAGAGTGTAGGGGTTGGTAATGTTCTCTAGCTGTGCCGTAATTGGCTCAGTGTTCTGTCACTCATGGGGACACTACGTTTTGAATGGTCATCCAACTCAAAACTCCAAGTCGGGAACTTGGGCCTCTTTCTAGAGCTCCGACATGAAGATCACTGACGTCATGATTTCAACCTTGTTATTTTGAGAGTTGAGCCTTTAAAAAGTCAGTTGTCTTGAAAAAACTATAAATCAAGAGAATGTTAGACTTTGATGACAAAGTTTGATGACATAATTTGCCCACAAGAATGACCGCCGTGTCACCTTCCTGTTCAAGTGAGCACAACAAGATGAGTGCAAAAATCTACTGTATGCTGCTGCATAAACTATGCAATATGCCAGATATGTATACTGTAGCTAAGAAAGTAATACAAAGTGTATTTTGTGTAGTAAGCTGTTAGTAGCCCATGTGCCTCACCATAATAATTTGGTCCCTTTCCCCCTCAAAACGTAGCCTACTGTTCCGACTTGGTGGTGCACATGTAGCCTATAGCCTGTTTTAGAGAAATGTCATCATCGAATAGTGTAAGAGCTTTCATTGTCTGTTTAAATGCTCCCTTTCTTTATCCACCTGACTTGGTGTACAGGGAGACTATTGTAAGAACGGCCCATGTTCTCAATCCTGTCGCTGTACATTTGAAAAGTGTTGAACAAATAGTTATATTGACTACGTCCGTCCTAACTTGCTCATTAATGTCTTAATTTAAATGATGGATGGCCTCTTATCCACTCGTCGTCCCCTTATGCCACAGTTTGTACATCTCAATTGTCAGTAGAAACCACATTTGTTTAAAAGGCACATTTGTTTAAAAGGCAGTAAATGAGGCTAAATGAACTGTTTTGCTGCCAGACAAGTCTACGGTGATAGCCAGGTGTAGCAGTTGTAAGGATTCACTCCATGGTGCTGAAAAGAAAGCTCTGTGTAGGCCAGTTTGTGGGCACCTTTTGTCAACGTTATAGTGCAATTAATGTATTGTTTAGTGTTGTGTTTTTGCTTCGCTGGCATGCATTTAAAACTTTTGTTTGTTTGCCCCACCAAGATTTACAACCTAAAATTTCCAATGGCACAGATATCATTACTATAATAATATTATTTAAGTAAAAGTCAGGAGAGACTTTGCATTGAATGAATGGCAAAGGAATAATGTTCATGAATCATGTCCATTCTTGTTTACTTCAAATGTCTAAAAGAGAGCGCTTTCCTTAACGTGGAACGTTTCTAGAACTACAAGTCTACAATCATATTTTGTCTACAACATCACTGACTACAATGACCACAATGCACATTGACATAACACATTTTCCACACACACCTCTCGCCCTGATTGGTCCATTGGATTGGCTTTGTGCTTGGTCGAGTCCCTTACCGGTGTGTCGTGAGCAACAACAGTGGAATTGGCAGTTTGCCTTCAAAAGAAAAGGCCCTATTGAAACTGATGCAAAAGGATGACATTTTCGAAAACATGCCACAAATGGACTAGTAATGCTAAACAAGGTAGGAATGTTGTTATATAAATTAAACAGAAGACAAATCAGTAGAACACACTGTGGACGTATTTGAACAAAATAACAAACTGAAGAAACCGAAACAGTTCTGTAAGGTGCATAAACTATACAGAAAGCAATTACCCACAAAACACAGGTGGGAAAAAGGCTGCCAAAGTATGATTCCCAATCAGAGACAAAGATAGACAGATGCCTCTAACTGGGAACCACACTTGGCCAAAAACAAAGAAATAGAAAACATAGAAATAACAAAACTAGAATGCCCACCCTAGTCACACCCTGGCCTAACCAAAATTGAGAATAAAAGCCTCTCTATGGCCAGGGCGTGACACTAACAGCCTAACCTGCACCCATGAAATGGTGTATCAGCCCACTCAGTGACACCCACAGAACATAACTATGTAGAGTTTACACACAGGACTTGACTGTGGGAAACCAGGCTCCAAGCTCGAGACCTCCAGTGCGCCTCCACAGCCCAGTGTATCTGATGCCTCTGCCAAGGACAGGACCTCCTGTATGTCTCTCCAGCCTAGCGATTCCTGTGCCTGCGCCCAGAACTAATCCTCCTGTATGTCTCCCCAGCCTGGTGAGCCTTGTGGCAGCTCCATGTACCAGACTGCCCATACGTCTCCTCACTCCAGTAATGATCCATGGCACGAAGCCTTCAGTGATGAGCCATGGCAAGAAGCCTCCAGTGATGATCCATGGCAAGAAGCCTCCAGTTTTGATCCATGGCAAGAAGCCTCCAGTGATGATCCATGGCACGAAGCCTCCAGTGATGATCCATGGCAAGAAGCCTCCTGTGATGATCCATGGCAAGAAGCCTCCAGTGATGATCAATGGCACGAAGCCTCCAGTGAGGGGTCATGGCACGAAGCCTCCAGTGATGGTCCCCATTCCGGAGCCTCCAGTGACGTTCTCCAATCCGGAGCCTCCAGCGACATTCTCAAGTCTGGAGCCTCCAGTGACGGTCTCCAGTCTGGAACCCGCGACGAGGGTGTCCAGTCCGGGGCCCGCGACGTGGGTCTCCAGTCCGGGGCCCACGACATCGGTCTCCAGTCCGGGGCCCACGACGAGGGTGCCCAGTCCAGGGCCCGCGACGAGGGTGCCCAGTCCGGGGTCAGCGACGAGGGTGCCCAGTCCGGGGCCCGCGACGAGGGTGCCCAGTCCGGGGCTCGCGACGTGGGTCTCCAGGCCGGGGCCCGCAACGGGGGTGCCCAGTCCGGGGCCCGCGACGAGGGTGCCCAGTCCGGGGCCCGCGACGAGGGTGCCCAGTCCGGGGTCGGCGACGAGGGTCTTAAATTATTTAGTGCTATCCTTGCTCCTGTTGTTCGAGACCTTAAAGTGTTAGAGAGTGATGGCATTGTGATTCCTTTATACAGTGATCATGTTCGTGGCAGTGTGGTCCATAATAATCTGGGCCTACATAGTTTGTTTGGGCCTGGTGGAGTCTTTTAGCGCAAGGTATTGCTGTAGGTTCGGTCTTGCAGAAAAATATGACTTTCAGACAGAATTCTCTGAAGATTGTGTTGCGAACTAAATACATGCACACTGCTACTCAGGAAATTAATAGGAATTTTTGGTGTGAAGCGTTCGTATTTATTAAACTCTGAGTATTTTCACACAATTGAGAACTTCTCAGTTGATGTGATGCATGATGTTTTAGAGGGTGTGGCCCAGTGCGAGTTGAAGCTATTATTTCTTTATCTGAAAGAAAAACATGTAACATCTGCAGAATTACATTGAAGAATACAGTTTTGATTATGGATTCATGGAAAGAAACAATAAACCAGTGGCTGTGAATTTATCAGAAGGATCAAATGATTTGGGACATAATTAATGCAATTCAGTCATGGTGCCTACTTATTTTGGGGGGTTTGATAACATCTACTGACCAGCACTGGGGCCTACTCCTTTTATTACTTCAAATTACTTCAATTACTTTATTACTGCAGTTAACCCACTGTTCCCAGGCTGTCATTGAAAATAAGAATATGTTCTTAACTGACTTGCCTGGTTAAATAAAGGTAAAAAAAAATAAAATAAAAAATAGTTAAAATAGGATAAAATATTATTTTAACAGGGGATCTCTGTGTTTATTTAAAACATTTGATTGTGGAGCACCACAAACCATTTTAACAGTTTCTTCCCCAGATTTTGTTTTTTACCAAAGCACCATTTTCTAATCCATTATCCCCACTGCATCCAGAATACTGGACCTGTAATTCATAGTTGGTGTATACGGTATGAAAGTAAGCATAATTTTTTTTAAAAACAACTAAAAAATTGAAAAAAGATATTACCAAAACTTTGGCAGAAAAACACAAACTATATGGCGTACAATTGTCAATCCTCAACACTTTTCAGTCAATTAGACATTGCTCCTGGGAAAATGGTGTCTTTGAATATGGTAAAAGGTGGTTCTATGATTGCTATGGCAATGCAAGTGCCTCTTAGCACTCAGGTTTTAAAGATGGCGCCGAAGAACATGGCTGACATTTGACCATTTGTGCAATTTTGTAATTGTTTTGCATTTTGTGTAACTTATTTTTTAACTTATTGTGTACATAATGTTGCTGCTACTGTCTCTTACGACCGAAAATAACTTCTGGACATCAGAAAAGCGATTACTCACCGCGGACTGGAAGAAACTTTTTCCTTTAACGAGTCCAATGAGAAGGATTTCCTGCTTTCACTGGAACAGGCCCAGATCCACGCCTTTTGCGTGAAGAAAAGACGCCGGAAAAGGGGACGCAGATCGGGGATCCTTCTGAGAAGCCGGAGTTGAGCGAGTAAACTCTCAATTCCTTCCATTCTCCTTGCTGACGTGCAATCGTTAGAAAATAAAATTGATGACCTACAATTAAGTTTATCCTACCAACGGGACATTAAAAACTGTAACATCTTGTGTTTCACTGAGACTTTTCCATTCCCTGGCAGAACAGAGAAGCTATCTCTGGTAAGATGAGGGGTGGAGGTGTGTGTCTTTTTGTCAATAACAGCTGGTGCGCATAGTGCCCATGAAACTCATCACTAAGCTAACTCTGGGACTAAACACTTTTCTCTGCAACTGGATCCTGGACTTCCTGACGGGCCGCCCCCAGATGGTAAGGGTAGGCAACAACACGTCTGCCACGCTGATCCTTAACACTGGGGCCCCTCAGGGGTGTGTACTTAATCCCCTCATGTACTCCCTGTTCACCCACGACTGTGTGGCCAAACATTAAGTTTGCTGATGACACAACAGTGGTAGGCCTGATCACCGTCAATGATGAGATGGCCTGTAGAGAGGAGGTCAGAGAATTGGCAATGTGGTGCCAGAACAACAACCCCTCCCTCAATGTGAACAAGACAAAGGAGCTGATCATGGACTACAGGAAAAGGCGTGCCGAACAGACCCCACTTAACATCGACGGGTCTGTAGTGGAACGGGTCGAGAGTTTCAAGTTCCTTGGTGTCCACATCACCAACGAACTATCATGGTCCAAACATGCCAAGAGAGTTGTGAAGAGGGCACGACAAAACCTATTCCCCCTCAGGAGACTGAAAAGATTTGGCATAGTCCCCAGATCCTCAACAGGTTCTACAGTTGCACCATCGAGAGCATCCTGACCGGTTGCATCACCGCCTGGTATGGCAACCGCTCGGCATCTGACCGTAAGGTGCTACAGAGGGTAGTGCGAATGGCCCAGTACATAACTGGGGCCAAGCTTCCTGACCTCCAGGACCTCTACACCAGGCGGTGTCAGAGGAAAGCCCATGAAACTGTTAGAGACTCCAGTCACCCTCTGTAGACTGTTTTCTCTGCTACCTCACGGCAAGCGGTACCGGAGCGCCAAGTCTAGGACCAAAAGGCTCCTCAACAGCTTCTACCCCCAAGCCATTAAACTGCTGAACAATTCATAAAATTCACCACCGGACAATTTACATTGACACACGCACCTCCCCTCGTACACTGCTGCTACTCGCTGTTTGTTTGTTACCTGCGCATAGTCACTTCACCCCCACTTAGTACATGTACAGATTACCTCAACTAGCCTGCACACTGACTCTGTACCGGTGCCCCCTGTATATAGCCTTGTTATTGTTATTCTTATTGTGTTACTTTTTATTATTACTTTTTATTTTAGCCGACTAATATTTTCTTCTTCTTGAACTGCACTGTTGGTTAAGGGCTTGTAAGTAAGCATTAACATTGAAATTGATGACATTTACAATAAATGTTGGACTTTTATCATGTGTAATTGTGTTTATTCACGTACATTTACATTTACATTTACATTTAAGTCATTTAGCAGACGCTCTTATCCAGAGCGACTTACAAATTGGTGCATTCACCTTATGACATCCAGTGGAACAGCCACTTTACAATAGTGCATCTAAATCTTTTAGGGGGGGGGTGAGAAGGATTACTTTATCCTATCCTAGGTATTGACACCAAGTTACACATACATTGACACCAAGTTAAGTAATTGGGTAACACTACTGTGCAGTAGAGAAAAAAAAACAAGTGTCAATTTTAACTCAACTTTGAGAATAGTTAACTCTAAAAAGAGTGATTGAATAACACTGGAGATTGTAACTAAACCCGTGTTAAATATTATTAAATATTACACATTTGTGTGTGAATTTTAACACCAATTTCAGTCAAATTAACTCTGAAAATATGACACTACCTGTAGAGTAACTTTAACACCATGTAGACTGGGACCAATTGTTATCTGAAACGGTGTTGAATTCAACTCTATAGGAGTTAAATTAACACTTCAATTTTTACTGTGCAGCTACGTTTGGCTACACACGGACCATTAGTGGAATTCCCATGACAGAGTAACGCTTAATGTGATTGGATGTTAATTACTTGACTAGGGTGCCTGTATTTGACATTGTGTTGATATTTCGCTGAACACAAGATGGTTTAATTGTATTTTTGGCAGTGAAATGAAGCTACAATGGGGAGAGTTGGGCATCTCCGGCGCGGCCCACGCTTGGATTGCGTCCTACCTGACAGGTCGCTCCTACCAGGTGGCGTGGCGAGAATCTGTCTCCTCACCACGCGCTCTCACCACTGGTGTCCCCCAGGGCTCTGTTCTAGGCCCTCTCTTATTCTCGCTATACACCAAGTCACTTGGCTCTGTCATAACCTCACATGGTCTCTCCTATCATTGCTATGCAGACGACACACAATTAATCTTCTCCTTTCCCCCTTCTGATGACCAGGTGGCAAATCGCATCTCTGCATGTCTGGCGGACATATCAGTGTGGATGACGGATCACCACCTCAAGCTGAACCTCAGCAAGACGGAGCTCCTCTTCCTCCCGGGAAGGACTGCCCGTTCCATGATCTCGCCATCACGGTTGACAACTCCATTGTGTCCTCCTCCCAGAGCGCTAAGAACCTTGGCGTGATCCTGGACAACACCCTGACGTTCTCAACTAACATCAAGGCGGTGTCCCGTTCCTGTAGGTTCATGCTCTACAACATCCGCAGAGTACGACCCTGCCTCACACAGGAAGCGGCGCAGGTCCTAATCCAGGCACTTGTCATCTCCCGTCTTGATTACTGCAACTCGCTGTTGGCTGGGCTCCCTGCCTGTGCCATTAAACCCTACAACTCATCCAGAACGCCGCAGCCCGTCTGGTGTTCAACCTTCCCAAGTTCTCTCACGTCACCCCGCTCCTCCGCTCTCTCCACTGGCTTCCAGTTGAAGCTCGCATCCGCTACAAGACCATGGTGCTCGCCTACGGAGCTGTGAGGGGAACGGCACCTCAGTACCTCCAGGCTCTGATCAGGCCCTACACCCAAACAAGGGCACTGCGTTCATCCACCTCTGGCCTGCTCGCCTCCCTACCACTGAGGAAGTACAGTTCCCGCTCAGCCCAGTCAAAACTGTTCGCTGCTCTGGCCCCCAATGGTGGAACAAACTCCCTCACGACGCCAGGACAGCGGAGTCAATCACCACCTTCCGGAGACACCTGAAACCCCACCTCTTCAAGGAATACCTAGGATAGGGTAAGTAAGGGTAAGTAATCCTTCTCACCCCCCCCCCCCAACAAGATTTAGATGCAAGTGGCTGTTCCACTGGTTGTCATAAGGTGTATGCACCAATTTGTAAGTCGCTCTGGATAAGAGCGTCTGCTAAATGACTTAAATGTAAAATGTAAATGAGAGAAAAAAACTCACCCAAATGTATAGCCCCATTGGAAAATATAAATGGACTGTTTGATAATGTGAATAAAAAATATAGTGTCAGAGGATGAGGAGTTGAGGCGTGTTTACTTCAGCAAAATCCCCCTGAGAGCAATATTCCAAAAAGAGAATGGTAAGTACCATAGTCTGAGTGCATAGCCTTCTGAAACGGTGTCTGCTGCATGTCTGTTGCTACATTACCTGGGATAGAATGGTGAGCCAAGAGGGGATCTGAGTTTACAGAAAGACAAAAAGAGACCAACATTTCAATGTCTGTTTTTTCTAGTATTGGGTTGATAGCCCAAAGTAACTGATGCTAATTGGCCTTCAGATAACTGCTTCATAAATAAAACTACCATGTTTTCTTAAGGACAGAGACTCATTCAAACATTCAACATCATTGGTGTGCTTGAGACAAACCTCTCTGTGTGCAGATTAAGTTGATTCTGATTGGTGATTTGGATTCCAGGCACAGTGACTGTAGCCAATGCCAGCACGCTGAACGACGGGGCGTCCGCACTGGTCCTCATGACAGCCGACGCAGAAAAGAGACTCAACGTCACCTCATTGACAAGGATCCTCTGTAAGGCTCCTACCTCCAATACATGACCCATACTTCAGTTATGCAATACTGTGGCTCGCTGTGTTGAGTTTGTAGGATAACAGTGCAGGAGGATTCCCAGGAACATCCTGAACATTCACCTTAATAACATTCAGAAATGATAATACAACTTAAGAGTCTGTTTGATGTAGGTTGTTGACTTGCAGGACAGTTTTGATATATACTGAACAAAAATATAAACGCACCATGCAACAATTTCTGAGTTACAGTTCATGTAAGGAAATCAGCCAATTGAAATAAATAAATTAGGCCATAATCTACTGATTTCACATGACTGGGCAGGGGCGCAGGCATGGGTGAGACTGGGAGTGGGTAGGCCCACCCACTGGGGAGCCAATCAGAAAGAGTTCTCCGCACAAAACAGCTTTATTACAGACATAAATACTCCTTAGTTTCATCAGCTGTCCGGTTGGCTGGACTCAGACAATCCCACAGCCGTATTTGGACGTGCTGGGCTGGCATGGTTGGTTATACGTGGTCTGCGGTTGTGAGGCCAGTTCTCTAAAAATGACGTTGGAGGTGGCTTATGGTAGAGAAATTAACATTAAATTATCTGGCAACAACTCATGTGGACATTCCTGCAGTCAGCATGCCAATACATGTTCCCTCAACTTGAGAAATTTGTGGCATTGTGCTGTGTGACAAAACTGCACGTTTTAGAGTGGGCTTTTATTATCCCCAGCACAAGGTGCACCTGTGTAATTATCATGCTGTTTAATCAGCTTCTTGATATGCCACACCTGTCAGGTGGATGGATTATCTTGGCAAAGGAGAAATGCTCAATAACACGATTGTAAACAATTTGTGGACAAAATTTGAGATAAGCTTTTTGTGCAGATTGGAAATTTCTGTGATCTTTTATTTCCGCTCATGAAACATAGGACCAACAATTTACATATTTTTGTTCAGTATAGTTTTAAACTTTATACATGTAATATTTCTACCTGCAACTAGACCCATATTTTTATTGAACTTTTATTTAACATGTCAATTACATACCAGTAGTAACAAAAAAATACAAATCAATGAGAGTAAAACATATTTCTTAGAATGCCGCATGGCGCTAATGATTTTTTTACTGTCATTAACCGGTCCGGCTGTTGTGTATTCAACTTCCTGTATTACAATTCGGTCTCGTTAACAAGGTTGACAATAATAACAAAAGCAATATAAATGCAAAACTTCATATCCTTGCAACATGTTGTTTTATTATGATAAGGTAAGAAGCATTACTAAGCCATTTGAGGTATTTCTAAGCAGTGTCCTTCAGAGAACCATGAAGAAATCAAAATGATGGCAAAAATAGTATGTTGCATTTCAGATTTATTTTAGAATGTAAAATGTTTGTCCTGCTGTTGTTGGTATGTTTGTCTTACTGGTGTTGGTATGGTTGTCCTGCTGTTGTTGGGATGTTTGTCCTGCTGTTGTTAGTATGTTTGTCCTGCTGTTGTTTGTATGTTTGTCCTGCTGTTGTTGGTATGTTTGTCTTACTGTTGTTGGTATGTTTGTCCTGCTGTTGTTGGGATGTTTGTCCTGCTGTTGTTGGTATGTTTGTCTTACTGTTGTTGGTATGTTTGTCCTGCTGTTGTTGGGATGTTTGTCCTGCTGTTGTTGGGATGTTTGTCTTACTGTTGTTGGGATGTTTGTCCTGCTGTTGTTGATATGTTTGTCCTGCTGTTGTTGGGATGTTTGTCCTGCTGTTGTTGGGATGTTTGTCCTGCTGTTGTTGGGATGTTTGTCCTGCTGTTGTTGGTATGTTTGTCCTGCTGTTGTTGGGATGTTTGTCCTGCTGTTGTTGGTATGTTTGTCCTGCTGTTGCTGGGATGTTTGTCTTACTGTTGTTGGTATGTTTGTCCTGCTGTTGTTGGGATGTTTGTCTTACTGTTGTTGGGATGTTTGTCCTGCTGTTGTTGGGATGTTTGTCTTACTGTTGTTGGGATGTTTGTCCTGCTGTTGTTGGGATGTTTGTCTTGCTGTTGTTGGGATGTTTGTCCTGCTGTTGTTGGGATGTTTGTCTTACTGTTGTTGGGATGTTTGTCCTGCTGTTGCTGGGATGTTTGTCTTACTGTTGTTGGTATGTTTGTCCTGCTGTTGTTGGGATGTTTGTCCTGCTGTTGTTGGGATGTTTGTCTTACTGTTGTTGGGATGTTTGTCCTGCTGTTGTTGATATGTTTGTCCTGCTGTTGTTGGGATGTTTGTCCTGCTGTTGTTGGGATGTTTGTCCTGCTGTTGTTGGGATGTTTGTCCTGCTGTTGTTGGTATGTTTGTCCTGCTGTTGTTGGGATGTTTGTCCTGCTGTTGTTGGTATGTTTGTCCTGCTGTTGTTGGGATGTTTGTCCTGCTGTTGTTGGTATGTTTGTCTTACTGTTGTTGGTATGTTTGTCCTGCTGTTGTTGGTATGTTTGTCCTGCTGTTGTTGGTATGTTTGTCCTGCTGTTGTTGGTATGTTTGTCCTGCTGTTGTTGGTATGTTTGTCCTGCTGTTGTTGGGATGTTTGTCTTACTGTTGTTGGGATGTTTGTCCTGCTGTTGTTGGGATGTTTGTCCTGCTGTTGTTGGTATGTTTGTCCTGCTGTTGTTGGGATGTTTGTCTTACTGTTGTTGGTATGTTTGTCCTGCTGTTGTTGGGATGTTTGTCTTACTGTTGTTGGTATGTTTGTCCTGCTGTTGTTGGGATGTTTGTCTTACTGTTGTTGGGATGTTTGTCCACAAAGGGATGATGTAGTGGTCTGTCTACCTCTTCAGTAATCACAGAGGGCTTTGCCACAGTTTTTAAATGCATAATGTAATTCATTATATTTGGCTTGCCTTCTGAACACACAGGCAGTGATTGGCGAGGTTTTATGCCTTCCACTTTTTAGATGTGCAGGTTAATGTACGTTTCTATTTTCAGTATTATATGGTTTATTGTGATAAAGATGATTGCATCTCAGACATCTGTCAACACCAATAGGATGTATAGATGATGACAACATTGCTGTTTATCATAAGCATGGCCTTATTTATATTACAGGATATTGGATGACTGTGATATGGAATTTTGTTATCAATGTTCACAATTTTCAATTAATCTAATCTGTCTGCAACCCAGAGTTTGTAAAGTTCTGGTTTAATTAAATGAAACAGACATAATTCCTAGTTTACAAAAGTCAAATCAATGTTTAGTTCATATATACTCTAGTTCATATACAAAGACATAAATGTTATACCATTCTCCTTACTTAGGCACACATGCACACTAACATGAGGAGAGCTATCTTCTTCTCAGCACGGTTTATCACTACCCAGCCCACAGTTCCATTCCCCGAGATTAAGGGAACCTGGAAGGGTACTCCCTGTCGATCCCACGTAGAATGTATGCACACATGACTGTAAGTCGCTTTGGATAAAAGCGTCTGCTAAATGGCATATATTATTATTATTATTA